>NW_005435087.1:1264843-1272392 GCF_000147415.1 Chlorella variabilis | reverse complement strand
GCCTGCTGCGCCGAGCCATCCACCGACTGCTCAGCATCTGCTGCACAGGCTGGCTGCCTGGAGGCCCTCGCCGCAGCTTGCACGCTCACCTCTGCACTTCGCTGCACGCCTGCCCCGCCCGGCCTGCCCGCCCGGCCTGCCTGCAGACGTGATCGACCTCACGGCGGCGCACAGCGACGACGGCAGGACGGGGAGGGCCAAGGGCAAGGCCCCCGCCGCCGCCGCGGGCCGCGCCAAGCGCAAGGCGGGCAGCTGAGAGCGGGCCCCGCCCCCGCCTGCTCTTGGTTCAGCGTGTACTCTGTAGCCCATCCCCTTCTGAGCGGTGCAGAACTGCCTGCAGCCCCCATTTTTTTCACCGCCTGTGCATGCCAGTTTTATGATGCCCTCTGCCCAGCGCCGCTGTTTGCGGCCTCCTGCCGCCGCTGCCACCCCACCCGACCTCTTGCATCATTCGGTGAGATGTCCCCCACTCCGATGTGGAAAGCGGCCATGCTTATCACAGGACGAATTGAGGGCCGAAACAGCCAGAACCAGCTTCCACAAACGCGGAGGGTACGGCAGGATGCATGCCCGCTGCCCACACAAGCGGGCTGGCGAATTGCGGCTGCAACTCGCGTCCTGCGGACTTGCTTGCGGCCCCTGGAGGCTGGCATTGCTCTGAGGCACTGGCCTGGGCTCGGCAGTGCTCCCCGTCCAAGCTCAGCTCGCTTAGCTGGGCGCTGTGCGCCACAGCCATTCTGCAGGGGCACGGTATGTCTGCGGGGTGCGCCAGCCGCCTGCTGGGGGTCTGCAGCCCCCCGGGGGGTAAAAGAACGCCTCGCCCGCATGGGGCCCCCGTCCCCGCGACCCCCGCTCTTGAGGGCGCCCAAGGAGCCTCTTGGTCGCGTTTGTGCGGCCTCCTCAGGCTCACATTGCCTGCCCCGCGCTGCGTGCAGGCAACGGCGCCCAGCCGCCCGCCCACGCCGCCGCCGCGCGACATGCCACAGCTGCGCCCGCTGGCGCCATGCCTGGGCCTGCTGCTCCTGCTGGCACTGGTGCTGGGCAGCAGCGGCGCTGGGGCGTCTGGCAACGACCTGAACATCCAGATTCAAGTGGGGATCGACACAGACTACATCGGCAGCCCCGCCAACCTGACGGTTGACCCATCACTGCTGGCGCTCATCCCACAGCACCTCGACATCAGGTGACCGCCGGCTGCTGTGCATCGTCCCTAGGCGGTGTGCTCGACCACCTCTAGAAGGCAAGTCAGTTTGTGCGTTCTAGTAACAGCACATCTAGTAACAGCAACGGCGCTGCGCAGGCCGCGGTACAACCTCGTGTACCGCTTCACCGTCCCCTTCAAGCCGATGGCGGGCATGTGTGTGGGCGTGCAGCAGGGCAGGAACGTGTCTGTGTCAGGTGGGGGGCCAGCTGGGACGACAGGCGGGAAAACTGTGCGGTGTGCCCAATACCATTCCAATGTGGTCAACGGCTCACATGCCATGTGTCCGCCAGCAGGCACGGCCTCCACCACGGTGCCCGGCTTCCCGCCCCGGCAGATCTCTTCCAACGACACGCTGTGGGTGGGTGACGCGCCCCCGCCGCCCGCACACACGCCTGCGGCTGCTGCGCCGCTTGCCGTGCCTGGGTGCGAGGCCCTGCGCTCAGTGCCATCCAAGCGGGACTCTCCCTCCCCTGCAGGTGCTGGGCGCCACAGCCCCCTGCAACTCCACCCTTCAGGACACCGGCTCCCAAGCTGCGCCCGCCACCTTCCAGGCCCTGGCGCAGCGCAGGGTGTCTGCAGACGTGCCCGCAAACATCAGCTACCATGTGGTGAGGCGCCGCCGCCCCCGCCGCCGCTGGCGTCGTGCTGGGCGCCCTCGCCACCGCCTGCTCGCCTCCCGCCTGACCTGGTGCGCCGCCTGCCCTTGGGACGCCCTGCCACCGGCGCCGCCTCGCGTCTGCAACCCCGCCCGCCCGCCCGGCCCCGCTCCCTGCCGCCAGCTGTTCTGCAACCAGGGCGACGAGTACTGCCTGCTGTACCGCATCACCAAGTGGGCCTGCTACGAGGGGCGTTGCCGAGTCTCGCCAGACCGCTCCCTGGCCCTGGCGCCCCTCCAGCTCTTCAACTACACGTGGGTGGGGGTGGGGGGTGGGGGTGTTCAGAACAGGGCAGAGCGGGGAAGGCAGGGCAGGGCAGGGCAGGGCAGGGCAGGGCAGGGCTGAGATTGACACCTCGTCTGGCGCGGCTGCCTGCCGTTGAGGGGCTGGCCGCAGCGAGCCCGGCTGAATGCACGGGCCAGGGTGCATCACAAGTGGCGGCGCCTTACTCAGGAATGTGTGGTGGTGCAGGTCGGCGTCAGACATGGAACGCACCTTTGGCTTCCTAGCCGGCCTCATCCAGCTGGGGGTGCGTCGACACTGCACCACGCCGTGCCTGTGCCTGTGCCGCCTCTCCCATGTGTCTGCGCCGTGCTGCCCGCCACGTGACCAAGGCACTCTCATGACACAGCCAGCATGGTGTGGCGCGTTGCGCCCTGCTGCCCCTGCTGCAGTACAGCGACGCCTTCATCAAGTCGGTGTACCGCGAGTGGCAGCTGTACTGCGGAATAGAGTACTCAACAACAGACGCGCTGGTGGGCGGCCGCGGCGGCAGCGCGGCCGCACGCGGCGAGCGGCCCGCCTAGTACCTGCAGCCCCATCCCGGCACCTCTGCAGCATGACCACCTGCGGCATGCCTGCCGCTGGCTAGCTGACCCGCCGGCTCGCCGCCCTACGTGCTGCAGAATTCCTTCTACACCAAATTCAAGGAGACCATAGCCGTGATTTACAACAAGGCCAAGGACAATGTGGATGAGTCCATCCCAGGTGGAGCTGCCGCAGCAGCATGCTTCGCTGTGCTGGCGCCGCCGCCGCGTATGCCTGGCGCGTGTGCCCCCTGCCACGCGCCTGCAAAGTTGACCGGCGCCCCCTGCGCGTGTGCACCCCGCCGCCAAGCGCCTGCAGGGCTGACCATCTTTTCGGACTACTCCCAGGCCGACTATGCAGACCTGGTGCTAACCACGGTGCCGCCGCCCCAGAACGGCACCGCCAACGGCACCAGGTGCGCGGGCTTGGGCTGCCCGCCCGGCTGCTGGTGCGCAGTCAAGCGCTCAAGCGCTGGGGGCAGAAGCCAAGCCGCTCTCTGTGCCAGTGCCAAGCATCGAGGCACAGAGTGTGGTTAGCCACGCCCCAGATCGCGGCGCGTGCCCCCTCCCCGCCGCCCCCCTGCTGCAGCTCTGGCAGGCGCCGCTCGCTGGCAGCGGCGGGCGGCGCGCGGCGCCGGCTGCTGGCTGACCTGCCGGCCAGATTTGACTGGCGGGACAAGGGCAAGGTCACGGATGTCAAGGACCAGAGCGTGTGCGGCAGCTGCTGGGTGAGGCGCAGCCCTGCCACCCACGCACCACCAGCTCGCTCCCTGGCTCGCGCGCTAGGAGTGGCCGCTGCCCCTGCTTGCCCGGCACGCCTCGTCGCTGCCAGCCACTGAACCCTGCTGCATTACTCATACGCCTGTCCTTCGTCTGGCTGGCTGGATGCAGGCCTTTGCGGCCACTGCCTCTATCGAATCCAAGCTGCTGATTGAGCTGGGTGGGTGCTCCCTGCCTGCTCCTGCTCCGAGCCAGGATTCCTGGCATGTGCCGTTTGGCACGCAGGCTGCCGGCAGGCCTGCTGCTTGCTACTGCCTTGGCCCGTCTCGGGGCCCGTTGCTGCGGGCGCTGGCTGCAATCCTTACAGCGCGTTTGCTCCCGTGGCAGGGCTGACCGCCGAGCGAGCTGGGAACCTGGACCTCAGCGAGCAGCAAGCGGTGCGCATGCTGCGTGTGGCAGCCCTCCACACACCCCTGGCGAGCCACGGCCGCTCACGATGCGCAGGCAGCGGCGGGGCTACAGCTGCAGCTGCTGCGTGCGGCCTCCACAGGGCATCACGTGCGACCCTTTGGCCCTCTCTGCTGCTGCTGCGCCCAACAATGGTCGTTCTGCTGCAGGTGTCTTGCACCGACTGGGACTGCAACGGCGGCCACTCGGTGGATGTGTTCAGCATGGGGGAGTCGCTGCGGGTGCTGCCGGAGGCGGAGTGGGCCTACGCCAGCGGCCTGAGCCTGCTGAAAGGGTGAGGCTGCAGGGCGGGGGCTGGGCATAGATGCATGTGGGAAGCGGCAGCGCCCGCACAGGCAGGCGGGGCGTGGTGTGCTGGAAACCCATGCATGCCTTGCAGCGAGCGGCGGGCTGCGCTTCCCTGGGCCGCGCCGCGGCACGCCGTGCCTCGGCACCCCCATCCACACACAGCACAACACACGCACTGGGGCGTGTGCATCGCGGCTGGCCTGCAGATCGTGCGATGTTAAGGCGAGGGCCGCCTCCAACCCGGGCATCGAGGTGACTGTGGAGGGGTATGACGAGTACTGGTGGCCGCCTCAGACCAGGGAGCACCTCATGGAGCTGCTGGTCACTCAGGTGGAGGCCCGCCCCGCCAGCGCACTGCGGCTGCGTCATGGCTGTGGCTGGCGTGCCGCCCAGGCAGGGCGGCTGGCTGCAGGCACTGGCTGGGCAGCGCTTCCCTGGCTCGGTCGCCGCGGCTGGGCAGGTGGGCGTGCCACCCCACTCGAGCACGCACACACATCCTTCCGTGCCCGCCCGCCTCCCCGCCTACCTGGCGCCCCCGCCTGCAGGGCCCCATCGTTGTGTACATGGACGCCACCAGCCTGCAGTGGTACTCCTCCGGTGTGGTCAAGGCCTCTGAGTGCTCCTCCAACTACAACCACGTGGTGCTGCTGGTGGGGTACGACACGAGCGACGCAGGCGGCGCCGGCTCCTGGATCCTCAAGAACAGCTGGTGAGGCTGCTGGCGTGTGTGTGTGTGTGTGTGTGTGGCACGGGTGACTGGCTGGCGCTGGCAGTGCGGCTGGCCGGGCGGCCGGCTGGCTGGCTGCGCCAGACCGCGTCGGTGCACGTGCTAGCGCGCTGGCGGCCTGCCGCCGCCGCCGCCGTGACCCGTGCCTGCTCCCCTCCCCTGCCTCTTGTGCTCCCGCCCGCCAGGTCCAAGTGGTTTGGCGACGACGGCTTCTTCCGCCTGTCGATGGAGGAGGGCAGCAACGGCTACGGCACCTGTGGCGTCTTCACATTTGCCTTCTACCTGAGGGGCGTGGCGCTGACGCGGGGCGCGCTGGTGCCCTCCAACACGGCCGGCATCTTGCCGCCGCGGCCCTCTCCACCACCACCACCACAGCCGCCTCGCCCCAGACCGCCCTCGCCGCCGCCACGTCCCAGACCGCCACCACGGCCCTCGCCTCCCCCGCAACCTCGCCCGCCGTCCCCAAGACCTCCGCGACCTCGCCCTCCTTCTCCGAAGCCTCCGCCACGTCCCCGGCCCCCAAAACCGCCGCCCCGCCCCCGAACCCCAAGACCGCCGCCCCGCCCCCGACCCCCAAGACCGCCGCGCCGCCCCCGACCCCCAAGACCGCCTCCCCGCCCACGTCCCCCATCGCCCCGCCCGCCGCGGCCGCCGCCACGCCCCAAGCCGCCACGTCCACCACCAAAGCCGCGACTGCCGCGTCCGCCGCCGCCGTCCAGGACGAGAGCGAACGTTCGGAGGAGGCTGTGAAGGGGCGCCATTGTCTCTGATGGCTTAGCTCACTCCGTCTGCCTGTGTGCCCGCTTTTCACGATTTGATGCTTGAAGTACTGTGATTTTGTGTTTTGGCGTGCGTCGCTTCCTCGAAATGCTTTCCTTGTGAATGATTCGCCTGCACAGGCGATGTGCTGCCGCACGTGTGCGACGGTGGTGTGCGCAGTGCGGGGGTGGGGTCCACTGCATCTAAGTTTCAGCAATCCGCAGGCTGCCCACTCTCACACAGCTCTGTGGATACTGTAAGTGGGATCTGGCACAGCGTTTGCGCCTGAAGAGGGGATGGGGGACCTGCAGGTGGCACGGGCTTGCCAGCGGTGCGGGAACCAGGTGACCATGCACCACGCCATCACCCTACTCCTTACGCTCTCCTTCCACTTTGTCCAACCCTTGCATCATCTCTCACAGCTCAAGCCAACGTTCTAATTGCTCTCCATCGCTCCCGCAGCCCTCCGGTTTCCCACTGGAGCTCGCGCCATGAAGTGCCCCTTCCCGCTCCGGGGGATCTCGGCGGCCATGATTGTGGTGCTGCTGGTTCTCAAGGGTGGGCATGCAGCCCGGTTTGGGTGGCGAGCGTTGCCCGCCCTCCCGCGGCCTTACTCGTGGGCGCCAAACCTTTGGGTGCGGGGCTCACCGAACGCGCACAGGTATCCGCCGAGCCATCTGAGATGTGCTTGGCACGCCCAACTCCCTCCCCGTATCCCGCCGCCACCTGCAGCCGGCGCCGCCTCCGCCAAGTGTCCCTACGCATGCCGCTGCGGCGTCAAGGGCCCCAAGAAGGGCAAGCGCTACACCGTGTGCTTCCAGGGCCTGGCCACCAAGCCGCCCAAAAATGTAGGCTGCGCCGGGAAGAGGCAGGGCTGGGCCTGCCGCTGCGCTACCGAGCGGCGCATGCGGGGCCATGTTGTCCCGACGGCCCGGCCACACTTTGTTTCCATCACCTAATAAACTGAGACCCTCATTGTGCAGGCCGTCATGATCAGCCCAGTCTACCTTTTCGCGCCAGCCCTGGAGATAGACCTGCTGTCGAAGAAGAGGAAGCGCTGCAGCACGTAAGGCCTCTCCAGCTGGGCACAGGCCGCCGCTGGTGTGCGGCTGGGGGTGGGCGCTGATGCGCCAGCCGCCAACAGTGTGCGGCTGGCGCATGCCGTGGCTCTGCTGGCAGGGAGGCAAGTTGCCCTGCCATGCCTCCTTACCGGTGAACTGCAGCGCGCTGGGCGTGGCCGGCGACTGTGTGCGGCAGAAGCTGCAGGCGCGCTCGCTGTATTTCTTTGCGCCAAAGCTCAAGACGGGCAGGTGGGGCCGGGCGGGGTGCTGCTGCTCAGAGGCGTGGCTGGTGCCACCTCCTGTCTTGATGCGTGGGGCACCCCTGCGCATGTATCCACATCCACCCGTCCACCCGGCCGAGCGGGGCCATGGATGGGGCACCCCTCACAGGACTGCCGTTCCCCGCCTCCGCCCTGCCCGCTGCAGCTGCGCGTGCCCCCCCAACTTCCGCCTCTGCCAGCTGCTGCCCAAGCTGTCCACGTCCGCCTATGGCAAGTACGTGCCCCCCCAAGTGTACCGCCTGCTCAAATGCGCCAACAAGCCGCCCAAGAACAACCGCCCCCGCCTGGCGCCCGGCTTTGGGGACAGCTTCTGCGACCCGTATGCCTCCGCGGTGAGGCAGCTGGGCACCCGCCGCATGCACGGCGGCTGTGTGTGGAGGCAGCCAGGCCGCATACCCTGTGCTGTGCTGGGGTACATGCCCAGGGCACCCCCACCCGCGCGCCCCTGCCACACACGCGCGCGCTGCGTCCACCATCCCCCTCCCCCACCCGCTGGGTGCCTCCAGCCCAATCTGTGCCACCCCGTATCATGTCATGCCTTTCACATCATCTGGGACGTCTGTGCCTGATCCGTGCAGG
>NW_005435087.1:1246648-1264793 GCF_000147415.1 Chlorella variabilis | reverse complement strand
CACCCATCCCCCCTCCCCCACCCCCCCTGGGCGTCCCCCCCCGGGCCTCCCTCCCCCGCAGGTGAACAACATCGTCAAAGCCGTGCTTGACGCGGTGTGGCCCTCGGTGCAGGCCAAGCTGCCCGCCACCATCGACACATCCTCCGTCCTGCACGACGAGTTCTCCACTTACATCCCCATCCTGGCCCAGGGCCTGGCAGACATCACCCTGAACAGCATCTCGGGCCTCAACACAATGCCTGAGCCGCAGCTCGCCATCGTCGACATGCCGACCTGCAACAACCTCAGCGCCGTGTCGGTGGGTGGGGTGGCGGGCGGGGTGGCGGGCGCGTCCTCATTTTTTTGTGCGTGTGCGCCGAGAGCTTTCCCTCGGGGCTGTCCCTTACCCCTGGATCTGCTGCTGCCCTGCTGCGGCTGCAGGCCAACCTGCAGCTGATGGCGGGGCTGGGCAGCCTGTCGGTGCAGGGCAGCGCCAGCGCCAGCTACCGGCCCTGGTACAGCATCCCCGTATCCGTCACTGCCTCTGCCACGATCACGGTCACCCTCAAGGATGTCACCCTGTCGCTGGGCGCGCTTGCCAACGCTGGGCTGAGTGAGATCCCGCCCGCAGCGCACTGGGCAGCCCTGCCCGGCCTGCCGCGCTGCTGCCTGCCCGCCTGCTACTCCCGCGCGGCTGGCCATCTCTGCCCTGCTCAGCCGCGCCCGCGCCGCTCCCCGGATTGGCGATCCACCGCTCACAGCCGGCGTGTGCCCTCCCCTGCCCCGCGCAGCCGGCGACGTGTGGACTGGCTACCAGGGCTGCGTCTCGATCCCCAGCTTCTCTTCCGTCCAGATGAATGTGGGGTCCACTGATGTGGATGTGTCCACATGGATTGGAGGCATCATCCCTTTCGGTTTCTTTACCAATTGGATCATCGAGCTCATCGCGGAGTCCATGCTCAACCCCATCATCAAGTGAGCCCAGTAGCCAGGCTGGGGCACGCGGGCGAGATTCATTCATTCAGCACACAGCCCGGCCGCCTCTTGCTCGAGGGCGGCCCACTTTGGCCTGGGCAGCCCGGGCCGCCCTCCCCCCCGGGCGCATGTTCGGTGTTGGAGGGGTGTGCCCAGCGATAGGGGGCCCCTGAAGGCATGCGCCGAGGCCGGGAAGCGTGGTTCGGCGCTGCTGCACGCTTGGCGATTTGACCAGAACCACGTGCCGCCGAGCTGCGGCCGCAGTTTCCGGCCCACGGTCTACGGTCGCAGCCACGGGACTCGGCGGCACGGCGTTTGGGCCCAAGCTTGCTGCCGCCGCCGCCGTGCCCGGGGGGCAGCGCGGCGGCGGCGGCGGCACGCTGCGACGCCCCCGTGCTGCCGAGCTGCGGCCGTAGTTTCCTGCCAGAAGCCCACGGCCACAGCCACGGGACTCGGCGGCACGGAGTTTCGGTCCACGGCTTGCTGCCGCCGCCGTCGCAGGGGTGCTGCCTGCGGCGGCGGCGGCACGGCGTTTGGGTCCACGGCTTGCTGCCGCTGCCGCCGCCGCAGGGGTGCTGCCTGCGGCGGCGGCGGTAGCGCACGTGGCAACCCCCCGCGTTTCCTTGCCTCCCATCCACCGGACCCCGTCCTGCGCTTCACTTTGTTTAGGGAGGGGCTGCTCACTGCTCATTGCTCATTGCTCATCGCACACTGCTCAACGCTCATTGCCCTATATCCCACCCAGCCGCAGGACTCCACTGCCGCCCGCGCCCCGCCCCATCTGGCCGCTTGCGCGCCCCATCCCCCCTCGATGGGGCCCGCCCACACCGGGGCCTCCCCCCTCCCGCCCACTGCTTTCTCAACGGCCCCGAGCCGGGGCTGCCCTCATTGCATACATAGTGCGCCTTTCCCTGCTTTTCTAGTGACCTAGCGTTCCGCACTGCCGTTTGGCCAGCCCATGCTCCCGTACCGTTGCGTTTCTCCCCAATGCGCCATGCCACTTTGCCAGTCATACACACGTTTCGATGCGTGCCCTGTCAGCTGCTTGCGTTGCATGTCGCCTTGCTCCACCCCTGTTTTATTGCTTTCTCTGCTTTCGCCCGGTTCCCGTCCCGTTTCGGCGGGGAGTCTATGTTGCAAGCTAGTTCTTGCTTTACCAGACTTTAAGCCCACACAAGCTGCCAACCCCCGCGCCTGCCAACCTGCTGCTGCTCCTGCTGCTGTGGATGGATGCAGCTCCTGGGCTCCCGGCCTCATCAAGGACGCCCTCAACAACCCGTCTGTCATCTCCCAGCTGGCAGGCTGCGCGGGCGTGAACCCGTTGAACTTGTGAGCGTGCCCGCCTGCCTGCCTGCCTCAGGCTGCCTGCCTGCCCCCTGCCTGTCTCCTGCCCACCTGCATTCCCAGCTGGCCGGCCTGTGTGCTGACTTTGCGCTGGTGCTTGTCCTGCCTGCAACGGCGCAGCTGCTCGGATCCAAACTGCGAGGTGAGGGGGCCGTAGCCGCTGCCATGGCATTGCGTTGGCAGGCTAACCAGCGCAGGGGCTCTGAGCAGCAGATGCGGTTGCCCACGACTGAGCGTGCTGGACTCATGCCCGCCATGCATGGCGCTGCAGGCCTGCTTCGTGGCGAGCAGCCGGTGCGACAAGTGCAAGGCCTCGCCGCCAACAGCCCTGGTACAGGGCTCCTGCAAGCCCTGCCCCGACGGCTGCACCGCGTGCCAGGCAGGCAGCAACAGCACCCTGGTGTGCACAGCCTGCAGCGATGGCTGGTACTACACTGGGCAGGGCTGCACAAAGGTGAGGCCCGCAGCCCCCTCCAGCGCCTGACCTGCATCTGCCCGTACCACCACGGCTGTAGGCCCGTCCCGCGCTGGGCCCCCCTCCCCCACCGCCCACCCTGCAGTGCCCGGCCGGCTGCACCAAGTGCAAGATGGGCAAGGGCGTTTTCAGGGCCCGAGTGCGTGACGGTCCCGGCGTGACGTGCTCCGAGTGCGGGCCGCTCTACACGCCTGACGCCAAGGGCCAGCAGTGCGTGTACTGCCCGCAGGCGCACTGCGACCGCTGCGCCTGGCCCAACGTGTGCGAGGTGTGCGCCAAGAACTACAGCCTGGTCAGCCCATACAACAGCTACTGCGCCACCACCTGCAACCTGCCGCACTGCGCGCAATGCGTGGAGGGCGACCCCACCCGCTGCGCCGCCTGCCGCGAGGGCTTCTACTTTGACAACAGCGGCGCCTGCCAGCCGTGCGCCTTGGCCAACTGCGGGGCGTGCGGCCCGGGGGGCAGCCCCTGCCAGTCCTGCGCCGCTGGGTATGGGTGGGACAGAGCCACGGCTCCCACCGCCTGCGTCAGATGCGGCTTCCACTGCATGGTGTGCCAGGCGGGCAACCCATCCTTCTGCCTCCAATGCTCGTCGCCGTGAGTGTCGCTGCCGCTGGTAGTCGCTGTGCCATGCAGCCGCTGCTGCCGACCCTGCCGCTGCCTGTGTGCCCCAATGTCTCCCCTGGCCGTGCCATGCAGAGACTATTTCCTCACCAACGGCAAATGCCATGAGCCCGAGTGATTTTGAAGCAGACGACATTAACTGCCCGTGCACACCCTTGTTCTCTGTCTTGCTGTGTGCTTTGCAAGGCGCAGCACACATTTCATGCCCGTGGTACCATGTGGTTGCCACCCGAGTCAGCAGTGATCACACTACAGCAGCATGCATCGCATTTCATTCACACTTCTCATCAATGCAACAAATGCCAGGTGCAGGGGCAGCGGTGGCAGCAGAAAAGGGGCAGCGGCGGGCGCAGCGAGGAGGCAGGAGGGGGAGGCCGGGGTTTAGGCGACGCCGCTCGGGTCCCAACAGAACTTGCAGCTCCCCAGCCGCTCCTCCAGCCCGTCCAGCCGCTCCAGCGCCCCCTGGCTTAGCTGCAAGCCCAGCAGCACGGCCGGCGCCGCCTCCGCGATGCGCCCCTCCCTCGCCGACTTGGGGATGACGGCGCAGACGCGGTGCAGGCCCCACAGCAGCAGTGCCTGCGCGGGCGTGACCCCGGCCTCTGCCGCCACCGACTGCACTGTGGGGTTGCCCAGCAGCTGGCCGCAGCCCAGGCTGGAGTAGGCTTGCAGCGCGATGCCGTGGAGCTGGCAGAAGCTGCGCAGCTGGCGCTGCTGGTACCGCGGGTGGCACTCCACTTGGCACACCGCTGCAGCAGGCGGCGGGGCCAGGGGTGGGCCCGCGCAGGCAAGGCATCAGCGCCTTGTGGCGACACCCCGCCAGCGCGCCTGCGGTGCAAGCGACACGCCGGTCCCCCTGCTGCTGTGTCACCAGTCGCCAACCAAAGCACCCGCCGTGCTTGTGCTTCCCACCTCGCGCCGTGCACGCCCCACCCACCTGGCTTGACCTGCGCGTACTCCAGCAGCTCCCGCAGGTGATGCACCTGGTAGTTGCTGACCCCGATGGCCCGGAAGCTGCCGGCGAGCTGGTACCGCTCCAGCACCCGCCACGTCTGCCGCCGCAGCTCGCCGTTGGCCGCTGCACCCGCCTGCTGCTTGGCCACGCCGGGCCAGTGCACCAGCACCAAGTCTATGGGGGATCCCAGCAGGCGCAGCGAGGCCTCGCATGCCGCCTCCGCCTTGGCGGTGCCTTGCTGCAGGGCAGGCGGGCGGGGGGTCTACACAAGATGGATGGCGCGCGGGTGCCGCTGGGGAGACGGGCAGGCACATAGTTGGGGTGCACAGCAGCCAGCCCAGCCTGCCTGGTGCGGCGAAACTTTGGTGGTGAGGAAGACGTCGCTCCTGGGCACGCCGCTGGCCTGCACGGCCGCCGCCACCTCGCCTTCGTTCTTGTAGATGCTCGCCGTGTCCAGCGCTCGGTAGCCGTGCTGCAGCGCGCAGCCGACGGCGCGGCTGGCCTCCTCCCCCCGCAGCTTGAAGGTGCCCAGCCCCACCGTGGGCAGCTGCAGGCCTCCAGGCAGCGGGATGGTGGCCGGCAGGGGCATGCAGCAGCCCTGCACTGCAGCCACGTCCTGCCGCCTGCTGCCGCCCGCCCGCCGCAGCGCCGCGCGGCTGACAGCTGCGCGGGTATGCTATGGGCAATCGGCTGCGCTCGATCAGCTGGTATTGATGGTGTGCTCCCTCAACACTTCGGCTGCACCCTCAGAGCAGGGAACAGAGAGGGCTGCCGTGTGCTGTCCAAGAGGTGTGTCACAGCCTTCAAGGCGGTATGACAACTCACCAGCAACTGATGATCCCCCCAGCGATGATCCAGCAACAACCTGCGCAGCACCTCTGCGCATTGCCACCTCAGCCCTGCCCTTTGAAGATGAGAGGCCCTGAATCCACTCCTGCGCGCTTCCCCCTCTTCTGGCAAGCAGAAACATTGCACTCCACAGCTCCCCACACCCAGCAGCGCCACATTGGAGAGCCCGGCAAGCTGGCTAAGCGCCGCTCCTCCCTTGCCTTGCTGATTTATTCCAACCTGATGGCCGAGGCCGAGGATGCTGAAGTTCAGGCGCCCAACACGCTGCCGCAGCCCCTTGCAGTGTTGCGCTGCCGGCCAGAGGGAGCGTATGGCGGCCCTGAGACGGTGTTCTACGTGTTAGGCACCGCTCACGTATCAAGTGAAAGCTGCGAGGATGTCACCGCTCTCATTCGGGCTGTGAAGCCACAGGCGCGCCGCCGCTCCCCGTCGCCGCCGCCGCCGCCTTTGCCCCGTCGCCGCCTCTGCCCCCCTCTCTCGCCTCCACAGCTCCATTGCCAAACCCGGCATTGTTGGAGGTCACAATCTCCGGCCTGCAATGCCGCCTCATGCACAGCGCGACACCGCCACATCGCCTCTCGCCCACACCGCGCCTGCTGCTGCCTCCCGGCTGCAGGTTGTGGTTGTGGAGCTGTGTGCAGAGCGCAAGCCCATCCTGACTGCGGACAAGCTGCGGGAGCCGACGCTGACGGAGGTGCTGACAGAGATCCGCGCGGGGCGCGCCTCGCCCTTCCAAGGCATCTACTCGTGGTGAGGGCCGCCTGCCTCGGGCCCCCATGCCGCTTGCGCCTGCAGCCGCCGACCCGCCCGGCTTGCCCACCGCCGGCTGTGCCACAGCCGTGCGGCAGCCCAGGGCCCCGCTGCTCGCGATCCAAGCCTTGATGCCCGTCGAACCAGCGCCCTGTTCATCTGTGCACGCCCCCCGCCCCCTGCCCGCAGGCTGCTGGCCAAGGTGGGCAAGCACCTGGATGTGATGCCCGGGGAGGAGTTCAGGGTGGCGCTGCGGGAGGCGCACGCCCTCGGCGCACACGTCGTGCTGGGGGACCGCCCGCTCACCATCACGCTGGCGCGCGTGTGGCACGCGCTGAGCCTGTGGGAGAAGCTGAAGCTGACGGGCACGCTGCTGTGGACGGGGCTGAGGTGGGGGGTGGGGCCGGGGGTGAGGAGGGGGGATGGTTAGCCGCCAGCCTGTGTGCAGGCTCCTTGCTATGCCGGGGCCTGTGCGTGGTGTGTGTGTGTGTGTGTGTGTGTGTGTGTGTGTGTGTGTGTGTGGTCATGTGTGGCGGTGTGGGGGCCCCATTCGTGCCCTTGCGCGCCGTGCGCCCTTGCTGCTGCGCCCCTGCTGCAGCTTGCTGGACACGGAGGAGATGCGGCAGGAGATTGAGAAGATGAAGGAGACCGACGTGCTGACAGAGGCGATCAAGGAGTTTGGGAAGGTGGGGGCGGCTGCGTGTGCCGTGTGCTGCGTGAATGGGTGTGGCGCTGGCTGACGCCAGCGGTTGGCACGCGTGCGCCCGTGGGATGCAGCGGGGGCCTCGGGCCCCGGGCAGCACAGGCCCGTGGGGCGCACGCTCCCGTCCGCCTCCTGTCACCGTTCCTTCCGTCCTCGTCCTGCGTGCAACGACCCATCCCTTCACACACGCTGTGTTTGTGGCCCCCACCTCTTCCCCTTGCTGCCGCGCAGGAGTTCCCCAGCCTGATCAGGCCGCTGCTGACGGAGCGTGACCAGTTCATGACCTTCATGCTGCGCAAGCTGGCGCCACGCGCGCACACGGTGGTGGCCATTGTGGGGGCGGGCCACCTGCAGGGCATCCGCGACCACTGGGACAAGCAGATCAACATCGCAGAGATCACGGCCATGCCCGCGGAGCGGCAGCCGCCCGCCTGGCGCTGGCGCCGCGTTGCGCTGCTCACCGCCGGCGGCGTGCTGGTCAGCACCGCGCTGCTGCGCATGCGGCGGTGAGGGGCGCCGGGACCGCCCCCCGGCCCGTGCTGCAGCGCGTGGCACTCCCGCCGAGCCAGTGGCAGCCGGCGCCGACCCTGTGCTGAGGCACGGCTGTGCCGCCTCGGAGCATTTTTGTTTTGAACTAGCTGTAGCTACCCCGTTTCGCACCCCTGTATATCTGACGTGCGGACCCTCAGGAATTAATCTCTTTTCATTTTTCCCGAACATGCGCATTGGATCTGAATGTTTGTGTAAATGTGCTGCACCGCTGACGGCGCATCGGTCGGCGCCACCGCCAGCTCACCCCGAGTCATTCCTTCATTCTTGCATTCCTGCGCTGCGCCGCGCTGCAACATCGCGGAGGAGGCCCCAGGTGGAGCCCGCAAAAATGACCACCCTCGCTGCCCTTGCCGGCGGGGTCTGCACCCCGCTGCAGACCTCCTCTCGCTGCAGAAAGGCGACTTGCGCCGGTGCGTGAGACAATCGATAACACTTGCGCCTTTCGCAAGTGCGGCTCAGGTGGGGTTTCTGAACCACTTCTGAGCGCTCACAGCTTCCCCTGTTGCAGGGTTCGCTCCATGCCCCAAACGCCGCAGGATGGCCGCCGTCCAGGGCCCGGTCGGCGTCCGAGCAGTGCAGCAGGTGTGCTGGTGCACGGCGGGGCGGCCCACGGCTGCGCTCGCCGTACTGGCAGCATTTCGGGCAGGTGGAGGGGCAGGCGCGCATATGGGCAGCTATGCTGATATCCACCCCTGTCCCCCAACCGCGTCACCCTGCAGGTTGACGGGTGGGCTGCACCGCCGGCGCCGCAGCGGTCGCTCGATGTGCTGGGCCGCCAGCTGGCCGCCCACCTGGCCGGCCTGGAGCAGGAGCTGCAGAACAGGTGCTCCTCGTGCTTGCTTGATTGTTTGCTGCCAGTCTTCCTTGTGCCTGAGGTGTCGGCAGTTTCGCAACGCCGCCGTCCCCACCCCACCGCTCCCTCCACACGCCCCGCCACGCCTGCAGCGCGGGCAAGGCGCGTGAGGTGATGGCGCGCACGCTGCGGGGCACGCGCCAGCAGCGGGAGTGGCACCTGGGCCTGACCCGCGAGGCGGCGGCGCTGGCCGAAGCCACAGGCGCCCAGGTGACGGCAGGCAGCGACGGCGCTGTGGTGTACAGCTTCAGGAGCGGCGACGGCGGCCAGCACGAGGCCGGCGGCGGCATCGCGGGCATCCTCAGGCCGCAGCCCACCGCCTTCGACCTGGCCCGCCGCCAGCTGGGCGCGGCACTGCCCGCCGAGGCCGCCGCAGGGCTGCGCCGCCAGCTGCGCCGCATGCCTGGCGGCGCCGGCAGCATCGACGCCGTGCTCGCCAGCGTGCGTGACGCCACCACCAGCACCGCCACCGGCCTGATGCAGCGCTCGCGGCCCGTGCGGCAGGCTGTTGCGGCTGAGGTGCGGGAGGCGACCAAGCTGGCGCAGCAGGCTGCGGGGCTGGCCGCCGACTTTGACCGCCTGCTGTCGCTGGCCGGCCCCGCGCCCGCCAGCCAGCGCGCGCAGCGGCCGCGGCAGCAGCAGCCGCCGCCGAGGGGCGCCGCCCCGGAGATTGCGGCGGCTGCGGAGGAGGCGTCGCTGCTGGCGCAGCGGGCCGCGCGGCTGGCAGAGATGGAGCGCCTGCTTCAGGAGGAGGGCAGGCAGCTGCAGCGGCAGAGGCGCCTGCTGCGCCCCGGCCGGCGCGCGCCGGCAGCTGGCACCGTGGCAAGCACGACCGCCAGCCTGGCGCCGGCGCCGGAACGGGCGGCTGCGGCAGCCGCGGCCCCCTCCCCCTCCTCCTCCTCTGCTCCTGCACTGCCCCCGGCGCCGGAGGTGGGTGTGGGGCGGGGGCAGCCCGCGGCGGGCGCCCTGCCCGGCCTGCTGCAGCGCTGGAGCCACATCAGCGAGGTGGGGGCCCCGAACGTCACCTGCATCACCTCCCGCCCCTCCCTGCCAGCGGCGGCCGCGTGGGTGCTGTGTGAGCAGGTGGTTGCCATGGCCAGGAGCCTGGGGGCCGCCTGCCTGCCGCCCGCCGCCCAGGCGCCCGCCGCACTGGCGGTGAGCCTGGCCATGCTGGCGGCGGCCACTGCGCCGCTCTGGTGAGGGGCAGCTGGGCTGGTGCCCGCTGTGCCCCTCTTCCTGCCCAGTTGCATCTCTTTCTCCTTCCCAACTGGCTCTCTCTCGCGCCGCTGTGTGCCTCCTAGTTAGTAGCGAGTCCCCAAGAACCAATCACTCACCTGCAGCTGCCCTGTGCTGCTTGCCCGGTCTCCACTGCTGTGTTTAATGCCTAGTGTGTTCATTTCGAATCGCGTCCCTCCTGGTGCCATTCATCAGTCTGTGTACCATTACCGCTGCGTCCCTTCTGCTCGTTTATTCTCCTGCATTCAGCCTGCATTGCCCTAGCGTTCATTCTCAGCACCTCCACAACCACCCCCCTACCCAAACGACCCACCCATGTAGCGTGCCTTACCGCAGCGTCTGCACCTTTAGCGGCAAGCAGGCCTCCCGTCAATATTATTGACTCCCCTCTTTCTTACTTGATTTGCGTTGTAGCGTCATAGCGCCATGTGTGTGACATGCAAATGATGAGGCGGCAGGCACTCGAGCCTGCGGCGACTGCGGCGGCTGTCGAGGGCTGCCCATACAGACAGGGATTGGGTACTGCCCCCCTCCCAATAGCATCACACCATGCAGACAGAGACAGCTAGCATGCCATGAGTGTGAAGCAGCCTACTTGAAGTCCCTTCTGTCGGAGGCGGACGTATTGCCGGAGTACGGCGCAAGACTCTCAGGCGCAGGCGCTGTGGAGGAGGCACGTCTTAGCACGCCACATACAACGATAGTAAGCCAGCAGGCGACCCTTTGAACGCGATCGCGGCCTCAAGAGTGGGCCGCTCTCGCCATCCCCACTCTAGCGCGTGCAGCAGTTACTGGCCTGGTGCGTGAAGCAGCGCTCGAGTCAGCGATCCCCACTGCGAGTTGCCGCTGCACTCGCTCTGCCGCTCCAGACCCTGCCGCTGCCGCCCCGGCGCCACCGCCGCTGCGTGCTCGCCACTGCCGTTTCCGCCTGGACCCCTCCCCCTGCAGCTTGCAGGTAGCTGTGCATTGCTGCAGCACAGCACAGCACAGTACACCGCAGCCGCATCCAGCCAGCCAGCAGCATCGGCAGCGGCATCGGCAGCAGCCGCAAGAGGGCGCGCCATGGTGCTGGTGCTGTGCATTGGCCACCTGCACCTGCCGCACCGCGCCGCCGACCTGCCGCCCAAGTTCAAGAGCCTGCTGGGGCCCGGCAAGGTATCCCACATCCTCTGCCCCGGCAACCTGTGCACCGAGGTGCGGCGGCCGCCAAGGCCAGCGGGGCCCCGCGCAGCTGCCAAGGGAAGCAGGCACATGGTGGCTGGCTGCCTTCTGCCGGCAGCCGGGCTTCATGCCCGCCCCGGGGAAGGGCCTTTTGCCTGGCCCACCTTCAACTGCCGCCCCCCTTCTCCCCGAAACCGCCTACGAATACCTGGGTTTGGGTGGGTTCAGAGGGGACGGTCACGCAGGGGGATTTTGAGAAAGCACCCAAGTGCCCGACCCGCAGGTGGGTGGGGGGGGTGGGGTGGGTGTGGTCCTGTGTGTGGGGGGTGTGCGGGAGCGGCGGGGCCGGGCTCCTGGACGAAAACCGAGCTGTGCTCGCCCGCCCGCCCACGTGTCCATGCACACATACCCGCGCGCCCTTGTTCTGTCACCCTTTTCGTTCCCCCTCACCTGCCTGCCCGCTCCCACGCTGCTGCTGCCCCCCCAACAACAACACACACCTCCGGCCCCCGCCAGATGGTCAGCATCGGCGACTTCCGCATCGGCGTGTGCCACGGCCACCAGGTGGTGCCCTGGGGCGACCGCGAGGCGTTGGCCGTGCTGCAGCGCAAGCTGGACTGCGACATCCTGGTCACGGGGCACACACACGTGAGGGCCTCGGGGCGGGGTCCGGGAGCGGGAGGCGGGGCGGGGCCTGCTGCGCCGCCTCACCTCGCGTGGCCGCCTCGGCTGGGCCGAGCAGCCGGCCCAGTGGTTGCTGCAGTCATTGCGGCGTGGCCCCTGCTCACCCGGCCTGCCCCCTGCCTGCCCCCTGCCCGCCTGCCTGCAGCGGTTTGAGGCGTATCGGCACGAGGGGCGGCTGGTGATCAGCACGGGGTCAGCCACCGGCGCCTACAGCGCCGTCACGCCGCACCCCACGCCCAGCTTCGCCCTCATGGACGTGGATGGCGGCAAGGTGAGGGGAGGGCGCAGCGGGGTGTGCGGTGGGGCTCTGCTGTGGCGGGAGGAGGGTGCAGGTGCGCCGCACGGCGAGCACTCGACAGGCCAAGCTCCCCGCGGCAACTGCTTCAGGGGGCTGACCACCGTGGCGCCCACCCCCTGCAGGCCACTGTGTATGTGTATGAGCTGGTGGAGGGGCAGGTGAAGGTGGACAAGCTGGAGTTTGCCAAGCCGCAGGAGCAGGGCGTGGGGGTGGGGACGCGCCAGCTGTGACACCACAGCGCTCGGCACTTGACAGCATTCGCATCCACCTATTTTGATCATGCAACGCTTGACACTGCCCCTACTTCTTAAACAGCAGCAGAGGCAACCGTCTCAGCTGGTAGCAAATGTTGCATCGCAGATGATTGCAAATTGCATTAGTCCTCTGCGCTTTCCAAATGCCAACACAGTCAACACGTTGAGGGTGTTCATGATCTCAATTCTCTCGCAGTTCACTTCTCACACTCCGAGCATCATGGTGGACGTCTCGGATGACCTTGCAGCTGTGCAGGTTGCCCTGAACGAGGCGCAGGAGTCTCTGCAGGGGCTGGAGCTGGCGGTCTCTTTACAGAGGCAGGAGTTCTTTCAGGACGCGTCCTCCGACTCGTCTGTAGGCTCATCTGCTGGGGAAGACTCGCTAGAGGAGCTGAAGCTGGCGATTGAGGCGCAGGTGAGTTTCCATCGCACGATCAGCACCATCGAACCCTACCAGCCCATTTGCTGCCCCTGCTGACCTTCTGTCGACAATGCCGTCACTGGCAGTGCGCAAGAGGAACTCGTGGGCACGCGTACGCTTGGGTTCCGCCGTCGCCCCGTCACCGCCGCCATCGGCACGCCCGGCAGTGCCTGCAGGTCTTGCAGCTTACCGAGCAGCTGCAGCAGCTGACAGATGCGCAGCTGGCCCGCGACCTGCAGAGGCAGCTGCTCACCGAGGCCTCGCAGCAGGCCCAAGACCACCGCCTGGCCGCATGCATCGGCGACCGAGAGGATGAGGGGCCCAGCAGTGCTGCCGTGGAGGCGCTGGGGCAGTCGCTGTCAGCTGGCGCCAGCGAGGAGTGCATCAAGCTCACCTTGACCTTTGAGGCGGAGATGGAGGCTGGCGACCCAGGCGCAGCAGGGTGTGGAGCGGTCCTCACCTCGCCGGCAGGTGCGGCAGCTGTGGGGTGCACAGTCTGACCCTGAACTTAGCACCCACCCTTGGGGACCAATCAGGCAGCATATCGAAGCAACGGGCCCGGGTTGCTTGCACCTTTCTCCCCCGCCTGCCGCTGCAGGAGATGTGCTGTGGAAAGGGAGTGGGGCGCTGGAGTCTGCCTCACTGCTGCGCGCCCAGCTGTTTGCTGCCACGCTTGGGCTGCGGGTCGCTGCCGACCTCGGCCTGGGCGGCAGGGTGCTGCTCCAGTGCTCCTCGGCCTCTGCTCTCAGCAAGGTGCGTGCATCCTCAACCGCCATTGCATCATGCCCTTTGGGCAGCAGTGCTCCTTGGCACATGGGCTGCTACCAGCCGCTATCTGAATGGCATGCGACCGCGCCCTTGGCCCCCGGTGCTGCAGCTTCAGGAGGGGGAGGGCGCTGCTCACAGCAGCAGCATTGGCCCTCTGGTTGAAGAGGCACAGCGGCTGCTGAGCAGCTTCCCAGGATGGATTGCCAGACGGGTGGAGCCAGCACTCACGGCAGAGGCTGCCCAGCTGGCTCGCACCGCATTGTGGCCCAGCCCGTCTTTGTCTGGTGCAACCGCCGGTGCAGGCGAAGAAAAGAGGGCCACCATCAGCCAAGTGAAGGTGGGTGGAAGGTGCATACATGGTGTGGAGGTTGCGCACAAGGGTGTGCAAGGCCCCGCCTGCAGCTTGCCTGTCCTGCTGTGAACATACGTACCGCCACACTCCTCCCGGCCCCTGCTCTGGCGCTTGCCCACCGCAGGGCCCAGCAGACCAGCCCCTCACCGCCAATGACACCTGCGGCATCTGCCTGCAAGACGTCCCCTCCGCTCAGTTCTACGTCATAGGTCAGCTCTTGGTGATCCTTGAAGCCTCAAGAGCTGGCCTGCTGCAGCGCAGCGGGGCTGGGCTGCCTTCCTGGCCACCTCGACGCCACGCCCCTGTGCAATGCAGGCACCTGCCTGCACCGCTTCTGCCGGGACTGCCTGCGCCGCCACGCGCAGACGGTGATCAGGAGCAGGGCGCATCCCGTGCCGTGCCCACAGGTGGCCTGCGGCGCCGCCATCTCCTCCCCAGAGTGCGAGCTGCTGCTGGCCGCCTCCGCCGTGGATGTGGCCATGTACAAGCAGGTGAGACGACAAGGGGCAGGCGCAGCAGCACTGTGTGCCTGGGGGTGCGCGCTTGCGACTGCTGCCACCACCAGCGCTCATCACGGCCGCCTCTGCCCTGCGCTGGCAGGGCTGAGCCTCATGCCGTGCGGTGCGGTGCAGGTGGAGGCGGAGGCCAGCATCCCTGACCACCACCGCTTCTACTGCCCCAGCCCCCACTGCTCCACCCCTCTCCACCTGGAGAGCGACCCCGCTCCCGATAGCCCCATCTCCTGCCCCGCCTGCTCCACCAAGACCTGCGCCTGGTGCCGCACCGTGTGGCACAAGGGCTTCTCCTGCCAGGAGTACCGGGTGCGCCTGTTCGCCAGCTGGGCCGCACGCAGCTGCATAGCTCGCTCGCCACTCGTCGCCCTCAGCTGGCCTTGCAACTCAGCGTTGCCGGTCGCCAAACCGCCCACCCCCCCTGGCCGTCCCCTGCAGGAGCTGCCCTGCCACCTGCGCCAGCCAGAGGATCTGGCACTTCTGTCGGTGGCGCAGCGCAGGCGGTGGCAGCAGTGCGGCAAGTGCAAGCACATGATTGAACTGGGGGAGGGGTGCCGCCACATCACCTGCAAGTGCGGCTACGAGTTCTGCTACTCGTGCGGCAAGCCCTGGCAGAAGGTGCCCGGGGAGCGCAGCCGGCAGACATGTGAGCCTGCTGCAGCTGGGCACTGCCGGCTGCCGGCACGCTTCCGCGCGCATGCTGTGCCTCGCAATGTCCTGGTGGTTTGTGTTGTCTTCCAACTTCCAACCGCGCCCCGCCGATTGGGCTGGACAACTGGTGCAGGCCGCTGCGAGCTGTTTGACACCACGCCTGTGCGAGACGAGGCGGAAGCGGAGCCCGAGCCTGAGCCGGCGCCCGCCCCTCCAGCTCCACCGCCCGATGCCAGCGCCGTGCCGCCCTGGGTGCCCCATCACGTGCGCCCCGTCTACAAGACCAAGCTCTGCATGTACCACCCCGATTGCCACCGCGGGGACAGGTGCTGGTTTGCGCACGGCGCGGGGGAGCTGAGGGAACCGCACTGGCTGGGCTCCACCCCACGCACCAGGGGCGCACCCAGCGACAGCACTGACAGCGACAGCGACAGCGACTGGCTGTAGTAGTGGCACTACTACGGCAGCGACAGCGACAAGAGGCGCGCTGCAGAGCGCCTTGAACCCATGTGTTTTTTGCACCTTTGCAGCAAATGAGTGGGGTGCCTTGCTTACAGTGGAGGTCAAGCACCATACAATGAGCCCTCAACAGGAGTGTACACGGCACGGCATGCACAGGGGACGGGTTGGCACACAAACCCGGGCCAGCAGGGACGCTGCTGGGCAGGGCAGTACAGGGGTGGTACAGTGACAAGCAGACCAACAGAACACTTGCATATACTGGGCTGCGCATGGGGTGTAGGGCAGGGTTCACAGGCAGGCATTTGGGCCGTGTCAGGGCGAACGGTCGGTGCTTGGGTGCAACACAATGCTGCCGCAGCATGCAACCCGTGGCATGGTTTGATGGGCCTGAGTGGGAAGGAGGGAGGGTCAGCGCTGGGCGGCCCCAAAAAATGCAGGAAGATGGAAAGGATGGCAATGAAATGAAATAATGAAGGGAGAAGCCCAATGAACGGAGAAGCCAGGGGTTGGCAAAAAGCGCATGCCTCCGCCCGCCCGCCTACTGCGCGCTGGCGGGGGCGGCGGCGGCCGCGGCCGCGGCGCAGGCGGCCCAGCGCACGGCGGTGGCGGCTGCGTACTTCTGCAGGCGCGCCCGGTCCGCTGGCGCCAGCTCCACGGCCGGCTCCAGCTCCAACCCCGCCGCCTCGGTGCACAGGAAGCTGCAGGGGCGGGGGGGGAGGTGGGGGCGTACACGGCTGTGTGTCTGGGTGGACGCGTGCGGCCGTCGGTTGCTGTCGCCCTGGGATGCACCCGCCTGCCCTTGAAGCCGGCCCGAAACAAGCACCTGTCCCATGTGCCACCCAGCCCGCTGCCTTCTGCGCACCCGCATGCGAGAAGCGCGGCGATGCGCTCACCTGAGCACGGTACCGGCGCGCGCGTACAGGCGGCAGCTGCGCTGCTGGCTGCCCAGCAGCTCGTCCACGGCGGCGTCCCGCCCCCACCCCAGCGCCGCGGCATACAGCAGGTCCCAGGGGTCTGGCAGCGCGGCGTCGGCCTCCGCCAGCGCCGCGGCCGCGGGGGTGACGGCGGTGGGCGAGGGCTGGCGCCCCGCCTTGTCCAGCGCCGCCGCAGCTGCCTCGGCCGCCGCCATGCCGGCCAGCGCCTCCTGCTCCAGCTGCCCGGCCGCCTCCGCGAGCCCCTCCTCCTCCTCCTCGGCTGCCGCCCCCGCCCCGCCGCCGCCGCCGTCCGCGTCCCGCGCGGCCTCGCCGCTCCGCCGCTCCTCGCCCGCTGCCGGCAAGCCTGGCGTGGCCGCCGCGGCGGCGGCAGCAGCTGCTGCTGCCGCGTGCGCCTCCATGGCATGTTCCAGCAGCTGCAGCGCCGCCAGGTGCAGCGACAGGCACTCCCGCAGCAGCTGGTGGGATTGGGGCGACAGGCTGGCCGCCGCCGCCGCCGCCGCCAGCGACATGCCGGCGGGCTCCGCGGCCGCCTGCCGCGCCGCCGCCGCCGCCTGCAGGATGCGGGCAACGCGCTGCAGGAAGCGCCAGCGGCTGGTGCCCAGCCAGGAGGGCGAGGCCGCAGCGGCGGCGGCCGCGGCGGCGGCGTCCCCGGGCTGCGCAGCAAAGATGTCCTCTGCAGGCAGGGCAGGCAGGGCAGGCAGGGCAGGCAGGCAGGCAGGCAGCAGGGCGCAGTGAGGTGCCGAGGCACTGCTCGCAGCTCCACGAAACGAGCCCGGCAGCGCCGCAGGGCCCGCCAGCGAGGCGTGGGGCCTGGCAGGAGGGCGAGGCGGGGCCCGCTGCGCTTGCCTTCCGTACTGGAATAGGTGTGCGTGTGCCGGCTGTGGGACAGGCTGCCCTGGGCGGAGCCGCTGCGGGAGGCGGGCGGCGTGCCGGGCGTGGCGCTCCTGGCCGCGGCTGCAGGCGCAGGGTGAGGAGGCAGGGCAGCAGCGGTCGGGGGCTGCCGAGCGCAGGGGCAGCAGCGGTACCGCCTGCCTGCCAGCGGTGCCGCCTGCTAGCGGCACGCGCAGGCCACCCGCCCACCCCAGCCCTTGTCCCGCCTACCTGTGTGGGCTGACAGCACCGCATCTACCAGCACATAGTCATCATCCTCGCTGTGAAGGGAGCCGGCAGCCAGGGGCGGCTGCACCGCCCCGGCGGCGGCCGCAGCACCCTGCTGCGCCCGCGACGCCGGCCGGCCGCTGGCGGGCCGTCCTGCCGATGCGCTGCCGGGCTGGCCCTGCTGCTGCTGCTGCTGCTGCGCCAGCGCCGCTGCCGCCGTTGGGGCCGCCCCAAAAGGCGTCTGCTGCTGCTGCTGCTGCTGCTGCCCCGGCAGCGGCGCGGGCTGGAAGCCCTGCACGCGCTGGATGCTGCCCAGCCGGCGCCCCGGCACCGGCTGCGGCCGCTGCGGCTGCGGCTGCCGTGGCTGGGCGGGGGTGGGGCCGTCGAGGTCCAGAGAGTGCCGCGGCTTGAGCTGGTGCGACAGCCCGCCCAGCGGCACGGCGGCGGCGGCGGGCGAGCTGGCAGCGGGCGCGCCCGCAGCGCGGCTGCCGCCGCCGCCGCCGCCGGTCTGCTGCTGCTGCTGGAAGCCCAGCACCTGCTGCGGGATACTGTTGGCTGAGCGGGACTTGGCGATGGCAGGCGAGGCCGCCGGCGGCGCGCTGGTACCAAACAGCAGCGTGTGCGGCGGCAGCGCGTGGCGCGCGGGCCCGCTGCCGGGCCCCGCCAGCGAGCCGGCCGCCGCGCCCGCGCCGCCCGCCGCGGCGCCGCTGGCAAAGGGCGCGCGCGACGGCAGCGGCGCGGCCATGTCTTCCGGGGTGGCCACAAACGGGTGCCTGAAGAACTCCTCAAAAGACAGCCGTTCCACAGGGTTGCGGCGCAGCAGGCAGTGGATGAGGTGGCGACAGGGTGGCGACAGCTGGGCGGCGATGGCCTCGGGCACCCGCGCGTCGCTGCGCTCGATGTTGCGCAGCAGCTGGAACTGGTTGGCGCCGGTGAAGGGCGGGCGCCCCACCACCTGCGGGGGCCGGGGCATGGCAGGCCGGGCGGGCACTCAGCGAGGGCGAGCGCGGCTGGACGAGCCTGGGCATGGGGCGCCCAGCTTCCAAAACCCCGGCCTGGCACGGCGTGCCTGCCCCCAGCCTCTGCCACTCAGTCCCCTTTGTTCCGTGCCTCCCGAAGCTCCAGCGGGAGGCTCCCCGCAGGAAGCTCCAGCAGGTGCCCCAGCCCGGCAAAAGCCACCCCCCAGCCCGGCCCACCACCACCCCCAGCCCGGCCCACCACCACCCACCAGCTCATACAGTATGGCGCCGATGC
>NW_005435087.1:1244250-1246598 GCF_000147415.1 Chlorella variabilis | reverse complement strand
ATGAGCGCGCCGTGCTGCGCCGCTCCCACGAGAACCCGGTCATCCAGCAGCTGTACGACGACTTCCTGGAGAAGCCCAACTCGCACAAGGTGGGGGGGGGCTGGGTGGGTGGGGGAGGGTCTGCCTGCTGCTGTGCTGCTGGGGCTGCTTGTGTGTGGGCAGCATGGGAGTGGAGTGGAGTAGTGTGGTGCGGCGTGTGCTCGTGCGAGGCAGGGCGCGGCGCCAACGTGCTTGCCCGCCCGCCTCCCCCTCTCCCGCCCCCCCCAGGCCCACGAGCTGCTGCACACCTACTACTTGCCCTGCGGCCCCGAGAAGTTTGACATCAACTCGCCGCCGGTGAGCCCGCTGGGCTGCCCGCCCACCTGCCCCCTCTCCACCCACCAACGAATGTTCCCACCCCTCACCCACCCACCCGCCCACCCACCCGGCCGCAGGAGGAGCTGCCCCTGGCCACATGCACCATCGACCTGGGCCACGACGCCGTGTGCGACCAGGAGGTGCACCATGAGGTGTGCAACATGGACGACGGCAACCCCACCTCAGACTCCGACGCCCCGCCCGCGCCCACCGCGCTGCACGGCGAGTGAGGCGCGGCCGCGCAGCCCGGCTCGGCCCGCCCCCAGCTTCCTCACCGACCGTCAGGGGAGGCTGCAGCCCGGCACGACTGCGGCCATGTGTGCTGCCCCCAACAAAGGACATACATACTATCACGCGCCGAATTCGTTTGCAGCAGCGCAGCCGGCTCGGCCGCCTGCGGGCGCCAGGCATGATTGCCTGCGAGAGGCTCGTTTCTTTTTCCAGCGTGTGTGCTGTCAAATGCCTTTCTCGCCTATTCACTGTTTTCCACCGCACTGAATGCACCCGCTACAATCCCCTGCGTCACTACCCTCCTTGATCACTCGGTCCTGTGTCTGTGTGCCTCTCGTCTGCCCGTGACCCGCGGCTCCACCAAACCCGTCACTCTCTGCTCCTCTGTCCTTGAAACTGCTCTGCTCCCGCCCGTCTTCCCTTTTTTTCACCTGCTGCTGCTGATGTGGTGTGTAACAATACTGCCCGCAAAGCAGGCCAGCTGCGGCAAGAGGCGGCGGGTGCGGCACGGTGGGGAGGTGAGGAGGCATTGCTGCCGAGCTGGGCCGCTTGCTGCTGGAGGCTGGCCTTTGCCTCATCGGTTCAGGTTGTCCTTGCCAGCAAACACGGAAGCCGCAGGAGGTCCACGGGCCAACCAAACAAAGTACTTGCTTGCTCCTTTCTTTCAGCGCCACGCGCCTCCCTGGCTCCTTATACTCAGGAGCCCAACCCCAAAGGTCCCAGCGTCCGTCCAAGGTTTGCCGCCCATCCAAGGCTGCCTCCCAACCACCCCACAGCTGCCAGCGCCATGGCAGAGGCCCCCCAGGAGCCGCCTCACTTCCCAGAAGAGGAGGAAGGCGAGACCGAGGCAGTGTGCCTGCTGCCCCCTCTGGCAGAGCGCCGGTAGCTGCTGCCCATCAGGCAGACCGCCGCCAACCTGGGTGCGAAGCCTGCCTGCAGGCCTGCCCGGCATCCACATCGACCTCCACAAGCACGAGGGCTTCTCAGGGGGCAACCCAGCGTTCAGTGAGTGGCCGTCGGGCCAGCGGCGGCGCCGCCGCCGTCTCGGCAGGAGGCGGCGGCGCCTTGGTCCCTCCCAATCCCCCGCCTGCCGCCCACATTCGCTCAGCCCCCCCCGCGACACGCAGGCGGCGGCTTCCACGGCGCTGGGTCTGGGGGCGCAGAGATTGTTGACCCGCACCCGACCGGCCTATCCAAGCTGGGTACGGGAGCTGGGGCTGGCAAGGAGGGAGAGAGGGGCTGCCCGCTGGCCGCCGTGGCGTGCATCGGTCAGCGTCCCCAGCACGGCATTTAGAGCAGCACGCCGCTGATTGCGACACCCGGCCCGCCTGCAGAGCGCCACGACATGGACAAGGCAACAGGCTACAGCCGCACCCCGGGCACAGCAGGTCGGCGGGCGGCGTGTCGCCCGCACCCGCCAATCAGATGCACGCATCCCTGCCTGCACAGGGAGGCAGTCGCCTGGGTTGCGAATGGGGTGGGATGCCTCGCTGACAGTCCCCTGGAGGGGCCTGCGAGCCTGCAGGAGCGCACCCTGTGATGGTGCACGGCCCCGTGCAAACCTCGGAGGCGGGCACCGCGGGCGGCGTGGGCGTGGGGGAGGGCCCCACGGGAGGCCAGACGCAGGTGAGAATGCCGGCAGCAGCAGGCGTGAAGCGAGCGGTGTGGCACCGCCTGGGAAGCCGCAGGCGTGAGGCGGCCTGTGCTCCGGCCCGCGGTGCTGCAGGAGCAGGCCGAGCCGGTGCAGGAGCAGAGGGAGG
>NW_005435087.1:1201937-1244200 GCF_000147415.1 Chlorella variabilis | reverse complement strand
AGCTTGATGGCCTGCAGCCGCACCACAACCCCCTCCTGACCCTCCTTGCTGCCCCCTCCCTCCTCCTGCTGCTGCGCCGCCGCGGCCGCGCTGCCCTGGTGCCTGCCGCCCCGGCCGCCGCTGGTGTCGCCGCCGCCGCTGGCGCTGGCGCCGCTGCCCGGCTGGTAGCCGTTGGCTCGCAGCGCCTCCATGAGCTCCGCATCTGTGGGGATGCAGGCCAGGCGGCAGGCAGGCAGCACGCTGCTGCCGCCGCCGCCGCCACCCGGCCCGGCCCCGGCCGCTGCCGCCGCCGCCGCTACTTGCCCCGGTAGCCCGTAGTGAGCATCCAACATGAGGCAGTCGCCTGCCTCCTCACCCTCCGCCTCCGCATCCGCCTCCCCGCTGCCCTGGGAGCCTCCCGCGCCGCCGCCGCCGCCGCCCGCGCCGCACCCCATCAGCGCCATCAGCGTCACAAACGCCGCCCCCGCCGTCTCAGCATCGGCGCTCTGCACGGCAGCCAGGCAGGCAGCCAGGCAGGGTAGGGGTGGCCGCCCGGCGGGAGAGAAGATCGTCCTACTGCCGCAGCCTGCCCCTGCCCTGCCCTGCACACCCGCCCTGCCTTTCCGTTCACCAAAGCACACAGACCAGCTCGCGAGCGGCGGCTGCACGCATCCCCCCGCACACCCGCACATGCATCCCCGCACCCACCAACAAACCCACCCACACACCCGCGTCATGGTAGCCAGCAGCGCCTGCACCAGCGGCCGGCCCGCCTCGCCGCGGCTCAGCGCCAGGCTGCGCACAAAGCCGGAGCGCAGCCCGGCCAGGAACATCTCTTGCAGCACCTGCGGTGGGCGGCAGAGGGTGCGGGCGTGTGTGTGGGGGGATGGGTGCGTGTGGCCGGCGCTGCCAGGGGCAGGGTCGATAGGGCGTCAAAGGGAGGGAGGGCTGAGGGAGGCGGCCAGGGGGGTCAGGCGTGCAGGCTGGTGGGCGCAGCCAACCCGCTCCTGCAGGCTCCTGCAGGCGGCCGCGCCGCAGGCGCCGCAGGCGCCCCAGGCGGCGCACCCGCTCCTCTGCCTCGTCTGCCGCCGCCGCCTCCAGGCCCAGGTCCAGCCCCAGCTGCGCCTGCGCCCCCTGCATCGCCTCCAGGTACCCGCCATCCAGCTCGATGCAGGCAGGCTCCTGCACCAGGCAGGCAGGCAGGCGAGAAGGCGGGCAGGCAGGCAAGGATGGCGGAGCGGGCGTGGCGGGAGGGAGGCCGTCGGGAGGCGAGGCGGCGGTGCGACCCTGGCACGCCGCAAACACGGCAGCTCGGCAGCACGGTGCGCTGCCAGGAAGCCGTCTGTCCGACCACGCGGCATGCGAGCGCGCCGCTTGTGCCAGCCCGGGCCTGCCAGCAAGCGCCCGCCAGCCCCTGGCCCAGCACCCAGCGCCCACCTGCGGCGGCGGCAGGGCCACCAGCACCGCCTCGTGCTCCCGGAGCTCCTCCAGGTTAACCCCCAGGGTCAGCTTCTCACGCAGCTGCTGCATCGCGGCCGCAGCCGTCTCCGCCGCCGCCTCCTCCTCTGCAGGCAGCGGGCAGGATGGGCAAAATGGGAGGGTGCAAGTCACGGGGTGGTGGTGGGGGGGGGGGGGGAGCGGAGCAGGCACAGATGGCGCTGCATGATGATGCAAGATGAGCGGCAGCACCACCTGAGCTGCCTGGCTGGCTGCACCTCACCCCCACCTGCTTGCTCCTGCGCCTCGCGCTGCACCCGCACCACAGCGGCCGCCCGCGCCTGCTCCGCCTTCTGCCGCGCCTGGTGCTTGGCCAGAAGCGTCTTTTGCAGCCGCCGGTTGGCCTCAAAGCTGAGAGGGGCAGGGGCAGCGGCCGAGAGAGTTTGCAAGTGGCGAGCGGCGGCCGCGACTTGCAGGCGGCCACCGGAGCTCTGCCTAGGGCAGAAGATCCCTTGTACCCATAGCCATTCTTCCCAGCCACCCTGCTCACTCTGGCAGCGAGTCGAGCAGGAGCTTCAGGTCGTCATCGCCACCCACGCCGCACGGCAGGTTGCCGGCGGCGCTGCCCGCCATGTTGTTGCGGGGTGCAAGCACAGTCGGTGCAGCCCTGCCGCTTCCAGGGAGCTCTAGCAGGGAGTCCAGGCTGCGTGGCGGAGCAGAAGGCAGGGAGTTGGGGCAAGGGTGGTGAGGGGAGTTCCGAAGCCTTGCAAATGCGGCGGCAGCCTTTGCGGTGACTTGTGCCGATCGCTCACCCGAGCATCCAGGCTGCGTGCAGGCGCCCAGGAGAGGGCCAAGGTTGAACGCGGGGGGAGGTCGCCCGGCAGCCGTTCAGCCCACCTAGCACGATATCTCTGAGTGCCCAGAGTGCACTGCTTCGTAAAGGTTGCAATAGGGGCGCTCCAGCCCTGCTGCCTGCTGCGCCCGTGCTGTGGTGCTCAATCAAAATTGCGCCTCTTGCAGGCATCCCCACCAATGCCCGCCACTCCACGGTCGAGCCTGAATCATATCCAGCCCGAATGAAGCGCTCGGGGAGCCGGTCCCTCGATGACTGGGCCACAGTGAAGCGCCATGCCCCCGACGCCGGCTTGAAGCAGCCTGCCGGGTGAGACAGCGCGCAGAGGTCTGGTTGGCGGCCCTGCAGGCTGCAACTGGAGCCCCAAGCTCAGTGCATAAAGATTACCTGACCTGATCGTTCTGCCCTGTTGCTTGCACGCCGCTGTGGTGCAGTCCCAGGGCAGGGGCGAGCTCGGGGCGCGGCTACGGATTGGCCTCCAGCGGCCTGCAGCGCGCCGGCAGCGGCAGCGTGGGCGCCGATACCTGCAGCGGCGGAGTGGGTGTGGCCAGCGCCCCACCCACCCGCGGCCTGCCCGAGGTGTGCAGCCCTCCGCCCTCCAAGCCCCTCAACTTTGTGGGCCCTGTGGAGGTGCCGGTCAGCCCCTTCTCCAAGGTGCCGGTGCCCTGCAGCGGCGACGCGCCGCCCTGCCCCTGGCTGCACGGCGGCGAGGGCGACAGGCAGCAGCAGCCCGCGGCAGGCAGCGAGGAGGAGGAGGAGGAGTGGGACCAGGAGAACCAGCAGCCGTACGGCCCAGCAGCAGAGGCGGCGGGGACGCCGCTCACCTGGCTGGTGAGCCCCGTGAGCCGCGGCGGGCGGCCGCCGGCCTCGGCGCCTCTGGCCATCCCCGCGCCGCGCCACCGCCATGGCGCCGCCTCTGTGCTGTCACCCGGCATGCCCACGCCCGCGCGCGACACGCCGCTCCCCTCGGCCGCCGCCGTCATCCCGCTGCACCACTGCCCCAGCTTCAGCTCCTGGATGGTGTCAGCCAGCCGCCCGCCCTCGGCCACGCCGCAGCCCGGCGGCGGCGTGGCCGATGTGGTGGGCAACGTGCTGGCCGACGTGACTGCGGCGCGCCGCTTTGACGGCGGCTGCCCCTCGCACCTCGACCTGCTGCTGGCACAGCTGGGAGACACGCACTACCCGGCCTCTGGTGAGCCCCGGAGCGGAGCGGGGGTGGGGACGAGGCGCTTGGGAAGCTGCCCCTTGCTGCCGCTCGAGGCGCACGCACGCCAGCTGATGCCATGCTCTACTGACCGCACCACGCCGCCCGCCTGCCCCGCCCCGCCCTGCAGTCATGCAATGGGAGCAGGAGGAGCTGCCAGAGAGCCCCACCGCGCCTGAGTGTGGCCTCTGAGGCAGCGACAGATGGCGTCATCGAGTCGCCCGCTCAACAGCAGCAAATCAGACATGAGCGGCACACAGCTAACTCTCACAGCCCATACAGACCCCGACGCAGTTAAGGAAATCCACAGGTGCAGCTGATCTTCTCGCTTCTTTGACATTGTTTGCCAACCACACATCGTGCGAGCTGGCAATCATTTCCCGGCCAGCAGCTGGCTCTGCGGCGATGGGAAATGCCCCACCATGCAGCTCAGCACGCCCTCCCCTGTCTCTTTCTTTCCCTCTCTGGTTTTTCATTGGTGCCCTGCTCAGCCTAGGATTTACTCCTTGCATGTCGCAGCATGTATGCTTCGGCAGCTGCGCCTCCTGTTGCCCTCGTCACTCTCCAGCCCGACAGACCCACCCTACTGCCATGCAACCTCTCATTCTCGCTACAATGTTTCCTCGTGCACGCTTGCAAATCTTGCGCCATGCATCGGCTGCTTCGCTTCATGCAGCGCCGCCCATTTTGACCCAATTCATGCATTCATGCATAACGTGCCCCCTCCGCTTCGCGCACGCTCCTCGCACCCATTTCGTGTCAAACGCATGCTGTGTTCTAGGTCTCTCTCCCCCAGTGCAGCAGCCAAGCCTCGCAGCATTTCCCCTGTACTCGTGGGCCGTTTGTGGGCCGCCCCATCTCCCATCAATCGCATTGCTATACCTCACACTCACCCTCGCTGCTGTTCCAGGGTAGGTACAGCAATGCTAGCACAGTTTAATGCACACACCCCGAACGAGAGGCCGGGCGGGTGACTCTGGCGGCGCAGGCGCTCACTTGCGACGCTTGCCGCCTGCGGTGCCGCCACCAGAGCCCGGCAGCGGCTTGACCCGCAGTATGCCCGGCCTGAAGGCGCCGCCGTCCTCCATCAGCCCCCGGTCCACCTTCTTGCCCTTCTCCCGCCGCTTCTTCTTGCCCATGCCCTTCTGCTGGATCATGCCGGCTGCGGGCAGGGGCAGGGGCAGGTCGGGGCCGCCAGCCTTCAGACCCCGCATGCAGGCAGGGCTGGCCGGTGGGCAGGCCGCAGGCGCGACGCGGCAGCGCAGCAGGCGCAGCAGCATCGCAGCACAGCAGCGCAGGGCAGGCCGACCAGGCGCATGGGCCGGCGGGGGAGCCGCACCTGCGATGCCCTCCAGCAGGGCGCGCTCATCCCGCTGCGCCTGCTTCCTGGCCATGCCGTGCCCAATGGAGGCCGGGATGCGGGGCCGCGCCGCCGCCTTGGCCCCCAGCTTTGCCAGCATCTCAGCCTCGAACTTCTTCTTGCTCTTGCGGTCCAGCGCAGAGGCGCCTGCGCAGCGCGGGCGGGCGTGGCGGCGGCGGCGGGAGGGGTCGGCATGGGCAGCGGGCCAGCAGCGGTGGCATGGCGGTGCGATAGAATAGGGTGGCTGAGACACTCCGCAGCAGGCAGGGTGCGGCAGGGCGCCGTGCAGGAGGCACAGGGAGGCAGTGATGCGATGTGGTGGGGATTGGAGGCAGCCACGCAGGGGCTTGGCCCGGCGAGCGGTCCGCTGCGGATGGCTGTACTATGTGCCCACAGCAGGGTCGATGTGGGGGCGTGGCAGCGCGGCGGGCAGCCGGGATGCCGCCTGGGAAAGACTCCCAGGGGCGGAGGCTGGAGCAGGGTGGGGGCGGGCGAGGCCGCGAGGGGCCGGCACCTGCCGCTGCTCCCCCGCACGCAAAGGCGCTGCCGCGCCCCATGCAAGCATGCCAGGGTGAAGCACACCCCGGTTCCGCTTTCCCTTCTCCAGAACCGGCACATGCCAGCTGTGCCAAGCCTAGCCAGCAGCAGCATGCATCAACAGCAGCGGCATGCATCAACAGCATACAACCTCTGCCTCTCGGCCTCACCATACAGCTGCACCTCTCGCTGCATCTCCAGAAACTCGGCACGGCTGACGACGTCCTCCGCCTCGCCGCCCCCGGCTGCGCTGCCGCTGCCCGGCGTGCCGCCAGGCACCCGCCGCCGCCCGCTCCCGCCCTGCTCGCCGGCGCCACCGCTGCCGCTGACGACGGCTGGCTTGGACGACATGAAGCGCTTGCGCTCCGCCTTCAGCCTCGCCGCCTCCTGCACACGCTGCTGCTGCTGCGGGGTGGCAGGCAGGCCGCCGGAGCCGCCGGCGGGGCCCGCCCCACGCGGCCCCGGCGCCCTGCCGGCGCTGCCGACACCGTTGCTGGCACGCCGTGCTGCCGCCTTGCCGCCTCGCCCTTCAAAGATGTGCTCAACAGGGTCGACAGCTGCTTCCGCCCCGCCTTCTCTGCCGCTGCCGCTGCCGTCGCTGCTGCCGCCGGCGTCGCTGTCGCTGCTGCCAGAGTGTGCTGCCGGTCTGCTGGGCGGCGCAGCAGGCCTGCGGTCATCATGGTCATCAAACATTTGCAGGAAGCGCTCGCCTGCAGGAGGGCGGGCGGCGGGGGGATGGCGGCGGTGGCAGGGTGCACAGGGAAGGCAGGTGCGTGCATATCCAGGCTCTGCAGTGCTTCTTCACGGTCACGATTCCGAGGGCCCAGGCTCTGCAGTGCTGCCTCTTGCTGCCCGCGGCACGACGCATGCGGGGGCGCACCGTAAGCAGCCAAGCGCTCAGCGAGCGCCGCATCGCCCTCCGACTGCTCCTCCCGCTTTCGTTTCGACACTGGCTTGGCCTTGTGGCCCACAGGCTTGGCCATGGCTCAGCTTCTCTATGGTTGTCACTCTAGGAGCCAGGCTGGGCCCAGGCCCGAATCGCAGATTGTCGGCCAGGCGCAGTGCGTGTGTGAGTGGTGGCTCTCTTCGCCACGGCGCACATGCCAGCCTGGCGTGACTGGTGGCCATCGGAGGCTCTAAATGCATGGATCTCGTTTGCAGCGTCATCAATCACCGTGGCAGACCTTAAAGCTTCCACCGAAAGCCAGCCATGGGTCTCCAGCCGACATGTGGAGTCCGCCACTCGCTGGAGCAGCCTCGACTGCCGCTGCAGCAGCGCGATCGCACATTGAGACGGCCACAGCCGACGGCAGCCGCAGTGGGGCAGCCATTCTGCAGCACATGCGGCGCCGGCGGGCGGCAGCGGCGACAGCGGCGACCTGGCAGCTGCATACCGCAGGCACGGCCCTGGCATTCGAGGCGACCGTCGCCTCCATTGCATCACCAGCCAGCAAGGGCTTCACAAGTCGAGGCTCCATCTCAAGGTGGTTTGCCGAAGCATTGCACAGCTCTCAAGGCCAGCACGGCAGCACGGTGCGCCCGGCCTGCCTACCCATCAGTGCGCTGCCTGCCGCCTCCCTCCCTCTCCCTGCAGCCGTGGCTGTGGAGGATGCCTGGGCGCTGCTGCAGGAGTTCAGTGCCAAGGAGGCGCGAGGGCTGGCCCAGACCTTCCTGGACTCCCGCGACAAGCGGCAGCGGCTGCGGGATGCGCTGCTGGTGCGGCAGCCTTCTGCCCCCTGCTGCCCCCCTGCTGCTACCTTTGCTGCCCCAGGCCGCCCGCCGCTTGCCTGCTGGTATGCTGCTGCTGCTGCTGCTGCCCCGATCTGCTCGCTGCTTGCCTGTGCACGCAGGTGGCGGCTGCTGCGCCGTACGTGCCGGCGGGGTGGAAACCCGAGGCAGCGGACTCTATGGTGCTGCTGGGGGTGATGGCCTCGGATGTGCGCCTGGCGGTGCGCGCCCTGCGCGACTACTGCCAGGCCCTGGGAGTGCCCTTCAAGGTGGGCGCCACAGCGGAAGGTGCCGGCCCATACATCCTGGTGACAGCCGGCTTTGGCATTGCGCCGCCCTGCCAGCAACGCCACGGCCAGCTGCTGCTGACGGGCAGGGCAGACTACCGAGCACCGGCCGGCTTGTGGCCGGCACACTGCCGTGGCCTCCGACAGCCCAAGCTTGCTTGCCGCCGCCGCCTGGTCTCCGTGATTGCTTACCCCCCTGCCTGCCTGCCCCCTGTCCCGTCCTGCATCTGCCGCAGATGCCGGAGAGCCGGGTGCCGGGGGTGGCGGCGGCGCCGGCCATCGCGGGCCCCGCCTATGTCAAGTACAACTCTGCCAGCGGGCTGTGCTATGCCACGCGGTACGAAGGGCGGGACCGCGGCGTGCTGGTGCAGCTGGGGCAGCAGCAGCTGGGGCACCTGCCCCTCGGCCTCCATGACGAGCTCATGGCCCGCCCCGCGCCGCCGCTGGGCTAGCAGGCCGATGCCAGCTCGCTGTCAGCCACTGGAGCCTCCCAATGTGACTCTTCCCTCCCAGACGCAATTCGTGTATATCACCTGCTCAGTAGCACAGGGCTCTCTTGGATTCCTCAGTGGGGGCTCTCTGCCCGCCAACGCGGAGCAGCGGCGCCGACATGGGCAGACATTGCTCCGCTTTGCGTCCAGGGGCCATCGGTGATCGAACTTAAGCCCTTGAATCTCAAAATTGAATCGGGGGCAACATGTGTGCTCCCCAACCGCTGGTCGCGGGAGCAGCAGCGAGCTGCAGCGGTACGCCAGGCGTCCTGCACCCAGAGCGCAAAACTCTGCTGAGCCAGCCGCACCCGGCATCGTACTTCACTCCTCGACGCACAACCGCCTGTTCTGGACGTCTGCAGCCCGCTGAGACGTCACTGTCTGCCCCCACCTGTCGGCTACTCCTCTCAAACCGCCCCTCGACAGCCGCCTCTCTGGTGGCTCTGACCACGTAGAATGGCGACCAAGGTAAACCGCGGGAGCCTACATCCCTGCAGGCCGGCAAGCCAGGCCCTCTTTGCTGCAGCAGGCTGGTGCACCACCCTAAACCACCTGGTCCTCGCTGTTGGAAGAGACAGAGCAGCAGCGGGCTGTTGCAGCAACATCACGGGGAAAAGCAGCGGCAGGCGATGGGGTTTGCGTCACGCCAAGCCATCCCCCGCCCCTCCGCAATTGCAGAGCCCCGCCAAGAAGGTCAGCCGCAAGCCGGCGGCCAAGAAGCTGGCAAAGAAGCCGACCAGCAGCAAGAAGCTGGCCAAGACCACCCGCAAGATCGCGTCCAAGGCGCAGGCCCCTGCACCGGCGCCAGAGGTGGTGGCGCCCGCCCCCGCAGCTGTAGCGGTGCGTCTGTCTGCCATCGTACCAGGCGCTGCACAGGCCATGCTAGGTGAACCCCGTTACCACTCCCACTTCCTCCTGTGTGCCCTTGCAGCCTGTCGCGCCCGCCAAGACGCCCAAGAGCAGCGCCAAGAAGCCGGCCGCCAGCAGCGCCAAGAAGAGCACGGGCAAGAAGGCCACCCCCAAGGCGGCCAGCACCGGCAAGAAGCCGGCTGTGAAGAAGACCACCGCCACCAAGAAGTCCGCTTCCAAGGGAAAGAAGGGCGGCCCCAAGGTGTGTGGGTGGGTGCAGGAGAGCAGGGCATGTGGGTGGGTGGGTTGGGGTTTGATGGATGCTTCAGGCGCCCGGGTTCGCCACGGCGAGGGCGCGCCAGCGCGGCGCCAGCCATGCGCAGCCTACCGCCGCCGCCGCCCCCACCGCCGCCACCTGCTGCGACGCTCCCGCTGGCTGCAGCAGACCGCTGCTGCCCCTGCTGCCGCAGCCCCTGCTCCCAGCTCTGGCGCTGGCCTTGTCGGCGGCATCCTTGGCGCTTGTTCGGCGGCTGTTGCCGCACTGAAGCGGCGGCTTTCGGTGGCGTAGGAGGATGTGGGCGCCCGCAGGCAGCAGCCTGAGGCTATCGTGCATGGCAGCAGCCTGGTGTTGTGCTGGGCGGATGGAATAGATGGGCGCTCAGCGACCAAACCGCACGGTCAACCAGTTGTGTTGAACTCTTGTGCACTAGTGCGGCGCTCAAGCAAGCGCGGCAGCAGTGGCAGTGGCGCCGACATTTGAGCGCTGCCTGGCCAATACTACGTAATTGCTCCTGACTGAATTGAGCACCGCAACCCACGCTTTTGGCTGTCACCCTCCCCTCCCGCACCCGCGCCTCGTGAGGCGGCATGCCTGGTCCGTTCTTCCTTCGTGCTGCAACTACTCAACGACTTGTTGTATTGCCCTTCGACCAATGCTAAATTGAACCACCGACTGCACCCTCCTGTAAAGCAGCTGAATCAAGAAGCAGGTGGTGCGGCACACAGCGGCGGCAGCGTGGCGGGGCCACCTCCCTCACAAAGAAACCCGGCAATCGCGCACTTCTCACTTCCCATCGACGATGATTAGTCCCGTGCACTGCCCTGCTCAGCCGATGAGCAGGCCAGCGCTGGCGTGCCATCCATTGCCAGGGAGCGACTTGGCGTTGCAGCCACGGCGCGCAGTTTTGCGATGTGCATGCCCAGATGGTTGCGATGCTAGCGGCAGCAGCGCTGTGAGGGACGCTGGCAGTGACCGGCGGCAGGACGTGCCGCCACTAGCGACGCCGGCGACAAGCAGCCGCAGCAGCAATGCGTCACTGAGCCGGCGCCGGCTAGGAGCTGCGGCCTTGTCTACTGCAGCAGCAGCAGCAGCGGGAGGCCTGCAGTCAGCCCTGGCGCCACCAGCGCTGGCAGCGGCAGCCTCGCCCGCCAGCCCCGCCGCCAAGCAGCAGCTTCGCGAGCTCAAGGTGCGCTGCCCTCACTGCGCGCCGCACTTTCATCTGCGTCTCATGTACCCTGCTTCCTACTGATTCGCCGCTCTCCGCTGTGCTCCCGCACCACAGATGGTGATGCGGGTGACTGCCCTACGGGGGTCGGTGCCGCAGCAGTGGGTGGCCGACCTGCAGAGCGCCATGGAGGGGTACGGCGTGGTGGCGATGGAGCAGCGGTCCCAGCTGGCAGACATCTACGCGGAGCTGGTGGGCAACAAGTGAGTCGGGTGTGGGCAGGCATGCCACGCGCCGCCGCAGCGACTGGCTCCTGCATGGGCATGGCAACCATGCAAGCATGCAACCGCGCTTCTGGGCCTGCACCAGGCAGCGCTGCTGTGCTGCTGCCACTCCGGATCAGGCAGACACTGCCCAGCTCCTCAGCCCCGGCCGCTGCCCACAAGCTCAACATCACGCCTGATGACGGGGCGGTGCTGCGCTGCCTGCTGCGCCTGCTGTGCAGGGCCACCAAAGGCCGCCCCACCAGCGTGGATGCCGTGACGCTCGGCGACACCTGGCTGCAGCGGGCGATCGCAGAGGGCCTGATCCAGCCCATCCCCGACGCCCGGCAGTACAGGTGGTGGGTGAGTGCCGCCTGTACCGCCTGTACCGCCTCCGCGCCACAGCCTGGTGGCGGCAAGCCTGAGGCGCCTGCCAAGTCGGAGCCTTAGGCGATCTGTGGGCTGGGACGGGGCAAGCACCCACGCCATGCAAGGCCTCCGGCCCACGCAGCGCGTGGGTTGAGGCGCCTGCTGCGCGTGCCGCGCCTGCTGCGTCCGCTGTGCAGGCCGCGCTGTACCCGCGCTGGCAGCAGCTGGTGTGCCGCGACGGCGCCGGCCAGCCCGACCCGCGGGGGGAGGTGTGGGCGGCGCCGTACCGCTGGGGGGCGACGCTGGTGGCGTACCGGCGGGACAAGCTGGGCAGGTGCGGGCGCGGGGGCAGAGCTGCGGGCGGCCAGGCCTGTCCTGCAGCAGCCACGACCCCCCTGGATTGGTTGGCATGCTCAGCACGTTGTTGCGGTCCGTGCTGCCAGGCAACGACAGCAAGCTGGCTGGCCGGCCTGGCTGCGCCTGCGGCTCCCTGCAGGGCGGACGGCGGCGGCGGCGCGCCCATCCGCGACTGGTCCGACCTGCTGCAGCCGCAGCTGAAGGGCCGGGTGGCTTTCATGGACTCGCCCAGGTGGGTGTGCTCGGGGGGTGGTGGGTCTATGAGATGGAGATGAGGATATGTGAATGCAGCATGGGTTGGCTGGTGGCGATGGTTGTGGTTGTGGTGGTGGGTGCGGGTGCGGCGGGTCCCAGCGCCTCGCTCGTGGGGCAGTCGAGCGCCTGCTGCCGCTCTCACAGCCGGTCAGCACAGCCTAACCGTCAGCTGTGGCTGTCTGCTTTGCGCCCAGGGATGTGGTGGGGGCTGCCCTCAAGACTCTGGGCCTCGGCTACAACTCCTCTGCCGCCGACATACGGCGCTGCGGGCTGAGCGAGCAGGATGTGCGCACGCGGGTGCAGCGCCTTGTGAAGCAGGTGCGCTGGAGGGCAGGACGTGATGTGGCTGCCGCTGTGAGCTGCAGGGCTGCTGGGCTTGGCAGCCCAGCCAGCCAGCCAGCCAGTTGTGGCGCCGAGGTGTCCAGACCTGCATACGTCCGCGCCCTGCTGCTGCTGCTGCCGCAGGTCCGTGTGTTCAGCAGCAGTGACCACCTCCGAGCGCTTGGGGCAGGGGATGTGGATGCAGTGGTGGGGTGGTCAGGTGCGCATCAGGGGAGGTGTGGGGGGCAGGGACAGGTGCTCATCAAGCACATCCCCCTTACTGCCCGACTCCTGGCACTCCTGGCATGCCTGCCATACGCCTCTTGCCATGCTTGCCTGAGATCCGCCCCCAAGGGAGCCCTGCCCCACCCCTCCGCCGCTGGCCCTGCAGACGACCTGCTGCCGCTGGTGCTGCGCACCAACAACCTGGAGGCAGCCGCGCCGCTGTCGGGCACCAGCCTGTTTGCAGACTGCTGGTGCATCCCTGCGGCCGCCGCGGGCGGGTAAGCCAGGGCCTCGCCGCCGCGTGTGTGCTTGCGGGAGAGATGCCGTAGCGGCACAGTACCATACCAGGACTGGCACACCCTCTCCAGCGCTGCTCTGCTGCCTGGTGTGGCGCCGTGCAGTGCCGAGGATGGCGAGGCCTCGCCCTTGCTGCCCTCCTGGTTGGAGCTGGGCCTCCAGGTAAGGCGGCAGCCCCCAGGCGGCACTGCTGGTACAGCCGCCACCTGCACCTGCACTCCAGCGCCTCGCGTCTGTGGGCGGCTTGCCTTGCTGAAGGCAGGCCGCCTCCCAGGCCTCTGCCTCCCAGCCTGCTCCCCGCCTGCCCCTGCCCGCAGCCGGTGCATGCGCAGCGGTCCAAGGGCCTGCGCGGCGGCGCCTCCCCGCTGCTGCTGCCGGGCGGGCCGACGCGGCGCGGCAGCGGCGGCGGCTGTTCGCTGCTGGAGCCTGGGGAGCCGCCCAGCGGCAGCAGCCAGCTGGAGCAGCTGCTGCCCAGCCGGGAGGTGCTGGAGCGCAGCGAGTTCCTGCTGCCGCTGGACCCCGAGACCAGCCAGCTGTACCGCAGGGTACTGCAGGCGTGAGGGGTGGCGGACACCAGCTGTGAGCATGCAGCTTCCTGACACCTGTGAACTTGCACGTGGGAAGCGGTACCCACAGGCATTGTCATGTCACAAGCGAAGCGGGTATGTGGGAACTTGGTGTGCCGATTGCCGCTGGCCGGCAAATTCAGCGGGTGCATGGGTATGAAATGGGCGCGGCAAAGGAATAAGCGGAGGACAGGCAGAGATGAAAAGCGTGGATGAGAGAGCAAACACCCAAAACGTTTCCGACAGAGCTCGAAGCCTGCTCAAGCAGCTGCAGGGGCTGGCTGGATGGTCTGGCTTGTGCTGGCTGGCTCAGCAAGGGCCGCACGCCCAGTTGGTGTCCCTGTCTATCACAGTGATGACCCGAGTCTCGGCGGGACAGGCCGCAAACACGCCCTGCAGCAGCAGCAGGAACCAGGGGCGCTCCATCACACACCATCCTCAAGCTGTCGAGTGGCCAGGCACTGGCAGCAAGGCGGCGCCAGGCACCGGCACCAAGCCGCGGCAGCAGGCAGGCAGGCGAGCGGGCATCTGCACAAGTCTCACCTGCACGTTCTTGCGCCGGGGACCCACCGCCGCGTCGACCGTGTACTTGGGGCAGGGCCGCAGCGCCGGCTGGCTCTTGCGGCTGTTGATGCGCCCGGTGCGCAGCACCTCTGAAATCTCGCCCCGCCCGATGAACCTGCGTTCCGACAAGGTGGCAGTGCCGCCCAGGAGGTGGCGCAGGGTGGTTGGCTTGCTTTCGGCCCCCCTGGGGCACCGGGCCCGCTCAGGGCACAGATGCAGCATGGCACGGGATGGAGCGAGCCGACCGCAGCACGTCATGCGTGCATTCCAGCACTTGCCACCAGACCCGCACCTGCAATCCATCCTGCATGCCGCATGCTCGGTGATGGCCAGCGGCCGCCGCAGCATGGCCGACAGCACCTGCTTGTCTGCTCTGCTCTGCTGGGTGCGGCTCCACACATTCCACGCCCACAGCGCTGCATGGGGTGCAGGGGTGGAGGCGGGGCGGGGTGCATGGAAGCGTGTGCGTGTAATGTATACACGCACGCGCGTCTGCAGGGTCACAGCTACGCAGACAGGCTCGGTCAAGGCATGGCCTCACCTGCAAAGCCCGCCCCTGCTGCCATCAACCCCCAAAAGCTGCGGTCCTTCTTCCGCTTGCCGCCGCCGCCGCCGCCGCCCGCTGCTGCCGCCGCCTGCTGCTGCTTTTGCTTGCCCGGCAAGCGCGTGGCCTTGACATTGCTGGTCGGCACATGCTTGCCAGCAAACGCCTTCCCTGGCTTTGGCTTCTTGCTGCCCATTTGGCGCAGCTGGCGGCGAGCAAGGCGCTGTGCCGCCGTCGGCCTGCCGCCGCTCGACCCTGCTGGCTGTCAACTGCTTCAGGAGGCCCCCTCTCTCTTACTTAACACAGCAGCTCTCCAACTCCTGCCGCAGGCCTGGCGCCAAGAAACGAATCGAGCAGTCTCGCAAGTGGCGATGAATGGGTTTCGTGAAGGGGTGGGGAGACCGTTGATGGACCCGCAGACACACCCTCGGGCCGGTGAATTGCAAGAACTGGCCAAATGCAAGAGCTCACGCGAGTTTTCCTGGTGTTTTCTTCCCAGCCCGTTTTCGCTCAAATGGGCCTCTGTCGGCCTGGGCGCCGACACAGCGTAGGTGTTATGGCGCCGCAGTAGCTGAGGTGCCCATGGTGGTCCAGAAGAAGGACCTCCTGCAGGTGAGCTTCACCATCACACTCGTGTTGGGGCAGGCAGGCGGCCCCCAGCTGCCCGCAAATGTCATGTGGTGCTGCTGGAGTCGGGGGCAGGCCGCCCGCCAACACCCGCCCTGCCGCCCTGCCACCGCCCGCCGCGCCGCCTCACTGCGCCGCCTCTCCGCTTCCACCCTCCTCAGGAGGACATAGCCATCGCCAACCATGCCGAGCTGAAGCCCATCAGCCGGGTGTGGGAGAGCACGGGGCACGAGTACGACGAGGGCCTGCTGCGCACCGCGCTGCTGCAGCGCCAGCAGGCCGAGCTGCGGGCGGCGCAGCGGGAGGGGTGGGTGCCGCCGCCGGCGCGCCTGCACACCCTGCTGCCCTCCTTTGCGCCCCCGGAGGGCAAGGAGGAGCAGGAGCAGCCCGACACAGGCACGCTGTCCACAGCCACCAGCGGCGGGCTGGCCGCGATGGACGCCGACGACGACGCTGCGGCGGCTGCGGCGGCGGCCAGCCAGGAGGAGCATGGCGCGGCGGCGGCCGCCGCCGCCGCTGCCCGCCTGCTGCGCCGCCAGCAGCGGCACGCGGAGAAGGAGCGGCGGCGGCAGCAGCTGCTGCGGGTGGGTGCGCGCCTGCGTGCTGGGTTGGGGCCGCTTTGCAATCTAGGCTCGTGCTGCTGCATTGCCCATCCTCCCTCCCTTCTGTTCAGCCCCAGGCGCTGCCGGCGCTCCCATGCACCCCACAGCCTCCCTCTTCCCCTCCGCCCCGCCCATCCTGCCCCGCAGGAGAAGCAGGAGGCCAAGGCGCGGGCGCGGGCCGAGGCGCGGCGCCGCTTTGCCGACCAGCAGCAGCGCTGGGAGGCGGCGGTGGCGGACAAGCGGCAGCAAGTTGCGGACCTGCAGCAGCAGGTGGGCGCTCCCTTTTTTTTTTTTTCCTTCTTTCTTGTTGAAAAAGCAGCAGGGGTGCGCCTGCCACGGCGCGGATCGTGGCTGGCAGCCAGCGGCGCCCCTGGCATGCAGCCCACGCTGCCGCCCTGCCTGCCCACGCTGGCCGCCCTCCCGCCCTCCCTCCCGCCTGCCCACCAAGCGCTCCCTCCTGCCCCGCCCCGCCGCGCTGCGCGTGCCCCCGCAGGCTGGCGAGGCGGAGGAGGCGACGCGTGGCGCCGAGGAGCGCATGCGTGACCTGGAGGAGCGCAAGCACGCCATGTTTCTGAAGCTGAAGAAAGCGCTGGACGAGGAGGCGGCGGAGAAGCGGCGGCGGCAGCAGCTGGCGGCGATGGAGGAGGGGGAGGTGGCCACGTCGCCGGCGCCGCGCGCGCAGCTGGCGCCGCCCCCCGCCGTGCCGGCCACCAGCGCCGGCAGCGGCATGCGCTCGCCCGCTTACCCGCAGCATGGCGGCATGCCGGGCTTTGGGCTGCCGCCGGGGAGGGCGGGCGGGCCGGGGCCCTCGCCGCTGCTGGGGCCCGACCATGCGGCAGCGCCGCTGCAGCCGCCAGGTGGCGGCCCCGGCGGTTACGGCAGCGGCTTCTACGGCGGCGGCGGCGGCGGCGGCGGCGTGTGGGAGGACAGCCGCAGCCGGGACGGCTGGGGCGTGGGCGGCGCGGGCAGCGCGGCCAGCACGCCCCGTGGGCCCCGCGACATGCTGCCGCCCGCGCTGCTGGCGGGCGGCGGCGGCGAGTTTGGCGGCGCGCGGCCGCGCGACGGCTGGGGCGGCGGGCCGGGCGGTGGCGGCGGGCCCAGGGACTGGCTGCCGCGGCGCGGCGCCAGCTTTGAGGAGCGCAGGTGAGGCTGGCTGGTGGCTGCTGCCTGGGGGCTGCCTGGTGGCCGCGTGGCGGCGGGCGGCCTGCCGCCAGGGCGAGGCCGGGGGCTACCAGCTTTGCCCATGCGCCTGCCTACTCTGGCTGCCCGCCCCTCCTTCCCCTGTCCACACACACACACACACACACACACGCCTGCACACCTGCCGCAGGCCGCCGCCGCGGGAATACCCTCGGGAGGGGCCCGGGCTGAGCCGGGAGCCCAGCGGGCGGGACGGCGGCGCCACCAGGGACGGGCTGGGCGGGCCCATGCTCGGCCGCGAGTTCAGCGGCAGGGACGGCGGCAGGGAGGGGCCGGCGCCGGGCGGCCCGCCGCTGGGGCGAGAGCTCAGCATGGGCGGCGGCGGTGGCGGCAGGGACTTTGGCCCCGGCGGCGGCGGCGGCGGCTGGGAGGGCCCGCCCCGCTTCGGCCCCACGGGCATCGCAGGCGGGCGCATCGGCAGCGGGCGGGCGCCGCCGTTTGACGAGCGGGAACGACTGAGGCTGCAGCAGCGAGAGGGCGGCGCCCAGCCGCCGCACGACCCCATGCCCGACCGGCCGTACGGCGGCGGCGGCGCGGGCGGCAGCAGGGACGGGTGGGAGCCTGGCGTCGGCGGCAGCCGGGACGGCTTTGCCAGCCGAGGCGACAGCTGGGACGGCTTTGGCGGAAGGGGCGACGGCAGGGACGGCTTTGGCGGGCCGCCCAGCTTTGGCGGCGGCGGCGGCGGCAGCCGGGACGGCTTCCCGGCCGGCTTTGGAAGGGGTGGCAGAGGGCCGGGCGGCTGGGGCCCAGGCGGCGGCAGGGAGGGCAGCAGGGGCAGCTTTGATGATGGGAGGGGCGGCCGCGGCGGCTCTGGCAGCGCTTATCGAGAGCCGCCGAGGGGGCGGTAGTGGCCGGCAGCCGCATGTTCCCCTGCCGCTATATGCGCATGTCCCCATGCATCCCGCTACAGCAGCACCAGCCTTCTCGCATGTACAATAGAGCAGCTATCATCCTTAGTTTACAGGCAGCGATTGTGCGAGGTGCGGGGTATGGGAGTTCCGGGGTCGATACTACATACAGGGAAGGGAGGGGGCAGGTCACTCCGCGTCGCTCTCAGCAGCCCAGCGGGTGCTCTCCTCGGCTCCCGCCTCTTTGGCGGCGCGCTTGCCGACGCCGCCCCGCAGCTGCTGCTGCTCCTGGCGCCGCCGCTGCTTGAACCAGTCCAGGGCCTTCTCTCGGGGCAGGCGGTGCAGGTCCCACAGGCTGGAAACAGCCTCGTCGCTGGGCCACTGCAGGCAGATGTTCGATTATATATATATAGTCAAAGGCAAGCTGGAAAGGTCATGGCCGGCAGGTCGCGGAAACGCGGGACATGCGCATGGCATGAGCAGCATGCAGAGCATGACAGTGCGGGCACAGCAGCAGCGGGGTGTGTAGCGCCGCGGGAGGCGCCAGCGCAGGCCGCACACCTGCGTGCGCGTGAAGATCATTTCGAGGGTGGCCTCCGCCTGCCGCCCCAGCGCCTTCTTCTTGTGGTAGTGCTTCCAGGCGGGCGTACCGCCGGGACCGTAGCTGCCGCCCGGCCCCGGCGCTGCCGCTGGCCGCTTCGCGGCGCTCCTGGCGCCGGGGGCTGCCGCCCGCTGCGCCTGCGGCTGCTGCAGGATGGCTTGCCGCTCCGCCGCCGCCTGCTCCGCTGCCACCTGAGCCTCCAGCAGGCTCTGCTGCGCCCTGCAAGTGGGGCGGCTTGATGCAAGAAAGGTAAGCCTGACTGCAGCGGTGATGTGCGTGTGCAAACAGCAGCAGCGGCTGCAGCACAGCCAGCAGCCGGCACTTGTGGCGGGGCTCACCGGTCGGGCGGCGGCGCGCCCTTCAGCCACTGCAGGACTGTCTGGCGCGGCAGCCCCAGCTCCTTGCAGAGTTTCTCGACCTGCGGTTGGCACCATGGCAGCCTCAGTGTGGCGCTACTGCTGGCGGAGACGCGCCCAGCAGCACCGCACTCACCTTCACTTGTCGCCGCCCGGCCGTCAAGGCCTGCTGCAGCTTGGTGACCTGCCAGGCCTCCAGCTCGTCCCCAGCCGCCCGCACCACGACTGCGGCGCGATGGCGGACGGGCAGCCGTAAGGCCGGCCGGTTGGGCGCTGCTTGTGTGCTGAGATGCTGCATTCTGCAGGCAAACATGGCTGAGCGCGCGTGTCTGTGGTGGGCGCAATGCATGCATGTGCATTTACAGGCCCGCCGGCCAGTGTTTCTGGCCCTCGTGGCAGCTTTGGCGATGGGCGGGCGATGAGGACTGCTGTCGCGTCCAAATTTCGCCAATCAGCTGGCGATGGCACATTGAGGATTGGCGAAATGCGGGGGAGCCACCCTTGCGCCTGGCACAGCGCAGCGGCCACATGCGGCGCCGCTGTTGCTTTGTCGGCACTTGCCTCCCTTTTGGGGGACTGGGGGCGAAGCCCCCAGCAAGCTGGCGCTTGTTTAACACTATGGAATGAAGTTCCTGAGGAAAATTGGCCATTTCTCCTCAAAATATTGGCGATGTCAGTCATGGGGGCTGGCGACGCGCTGGCGATGTCGCCCCGCCGCCTGCCCTCATTTAGCCAGCTCTGGCTGGCGATGGCCTTCGGCCAATCGCCAGCCAGAGCCGTTTTTTGGCCCGATTTCGCCAGCATTTGGCGATTTCGCCAGCTTTCAGAAACACTGCCGCCGGCCCGCCGCCCGCTGAGGTGGCGGCGGCCCAACAAGAGGCCGCCGGTTACACCACGAGATACAACAAAAGAACGACAAAAAAATGCCCTGCGGCCCGACTGTGCCTCAGCGTCCCAGCACCGCAGCCCGCAGGCGCGCCTTGGCATCGCTCGGCAGAGTGGTGCACCCCTTCAGCACCAGCGCCTGCGGCAGTGGCGGGTCGGAAGCACAGTATACCATTGATGGACACAGACATTAAAATACCTCTCCCCAACCAAAACAAACACACTCTTCCTGGCACAGCGGGTATCATGAGAGCATTCAGCCCAGCGCCGCAGCGTGCACCTTGCGACGGGGTGCAGGCGCCTTGCCGCTTGCGCCGCCGCTGCCCTCGCCATCCTGCCGCTCGTCGGCCTCGCCACGTGCGGCCTCCGGTGCTGCTGCGCCGCCGCCCACATCCTCGCTGAGCTGCACCTCCCGCAGGTTGCAGCAGTTTTCCAGGTCCAGCTGAGACAAGGTGGCGGTGCCCAGCCTCACATCCTGCAGGCAGCGGGGAGTGAGTGGCGGCGAGTGGTGGGTGGGCAGCACAGCAGAAGCAGTAGCCGAGCAGCCAAGCAACCAGCCAGCGGCCAGGCCTCTGGAAGGCCACGCTGCACGCCTGCATGGCCACACCGCACTCAGGAAGGCGTCCTGGGGATACCTTGCACCAGCTGCCACCCCAGCCAGCCAGGCGGCAGGACGCTCACCATCAGGCGGGCGCACCCGGCTGCCCTGAAGTGGCACAGCAGCGGGCTGGCCAGCAGGACCTGGCGCAGCAGGCTGCACCCGGAGACGCTGCAAGGAGGAGGGGGGGGGGGGGCAACAGACGGCCTGCTGCTCAGCACGATTGACTGACGCCGCACCTGGGCACCCTGCCTGGCGCACCAGAGCAGCAGAGCGCTGCCCGCCATCCCACCCACAGCTCGACTCACGCACCTGACCGTGCGCAGTGCTGTGGCCTCTGGCAGCAGCAGGCGAGGCAGGCTGATGCAGCCGGTGAGGTCCAGGGAGAAGCACTTGGTCAGGGATGCCGCGCATGCCTCCAGGCCTGCACCCAACACACAGAGACAAGGCAACTGTCACTTTTGTGGAGGCAGCCAAGAAAGGAGCAGCGGCGCTCGCTGTCGGGAGGGAGCAGGCAAGGCAAGGCAGGCTGGCGGCGGGCTGCTCGACGTCACGCGAGCGGAAGACGAGGAGGCAGGGGCGGCAGCGGCGGCGGCAGCAGGGCACCCGCCTTCCGCGTCCAGCTGGCGGCACCCAAACAGGTTGACCTCCTCCAGCGCTGGGCAGCGCAGCTCGCCGGCGGACAGGGTGAGGCTGCTGCAGTTGACAGCGCGCAGCTCGCGCAGGCGCCTGCGCCGGTCGGGGGGAGGCGGGGAGGCAGGGGGTGCATCCTGAGGTCAGGGCGCAGCCAATGTGTGGGGTGGGCTGGTGCACGTGGGGTGGGGCTGGGGAGGGAGGAGGGAGAGTCACTAGCCACAAGGAAGGGGGAACCCAGCGGGGAGCCAAGCGATCATGTCGGCGCACGCCCCACCTGCACCGCAGGGTGAGGCTGCGCAGCTGGCCGCAGTGGCTGAGGTTGAGGGACTCCAGGCGGGACGCCACCACCAGCACCTCCGCCAGCTGGCGGCAGCCGTCCAGGTGCAGCGCGCGCAGCGGCGCCTCCGCCGGCAGCTGGATCGCCACGCAGCGCAGCGAGGCGCAGCCGCCGGCGCGCAGCACCTCCACCATCGCCTGCACGGCGGCAGGAGGGCGGCGGCGGGGCCACGGCAGGAGTGAGGGGGAGGTGCGGGGCGAGGCGAGGGATCCAGGGATCCGAAAAGGGGCGGCCGGGGAGGGGCGGGGCTGTGCGGCAGGAGCTGGGGTGGCGGCCCGCTGGTCTGACCCTCGGCTGGAGGTCCAGGTCGGACCCCAGGTTGGCGCAGCGAGACACATCCAACACCTGGAGGCAGGCGGCAGGCAGGCAGCAGGCAGCCTAGGGTGAGTTTACACAGAAGAGGCAGCGGCAGCGGGAAGGGACCATGGCTGCAACCAGCCAGCACAGCGGCGACAGCCAGGCCGCCCGCCGCAGGGCGGCGCCCAGCTGCACGGCTGGCGCGATGGCCAAGACCCAACCCCGCCGCCGCCCGCCGCACCTTCAGGCTCTTGCTGGTGGCGCTGCCCGGCTGGAGCAGCTGCCTGAGGCCGCGCCCGCCGACCGAGGTCTCCCGCAGGCACAGCTCCTCCAGGCCGCCCGCCGTCGGCCGCCCGTGCTGCGCCCTAGCTGCAGAGGCAGGGAGGCGAGGGGCACACGCACGCCGGGTGGCAAGCTGCCGGCGCATGCTGCCCCAACGCAGCCATGGCAGGCAGCCAGGAAGGCCGGCGCCCGGCGCGGCGTGCAGGCAGACGTGCATGCAGGCAGGCAGGCGGCGGCGTGGAGCAGCGTGGGAGCGCACACCTGCCGCAGCACAGCGTTCGAGCATGTCGGCGTGGCGCTGAGCGGCGATGCGCCGGACAGCCGAGTCGGGGCTCTCCATCGCCGGAACAGGCGCAGGCGCCAGGGCTGCCGCGGCCGGGGGAGGGGAGCCAGACAGCCGCATGCCGCCTACACCAGCCGCTGCATCCTTCTGCTCCCACGCCCCTTCCTCCTCCTCCTCCTCGCTGCCAGCGGCCGCATCTGGCTGGCGGGTGTAGGCCGACAGGCGTACCATGGCCGCATCCCCCACCCCCACACACCGCGACAGGTCCAGGCGCCGCAGGCCGGAAAATGTCTCGCACAGCGCCGCCACCACGCCGTCTGTCGCGCCGCCGCACCGCGCCAGGCTGAGCTGGCTGACGGGCACGCCGCTGGGCCTGCGTCGGCGCAAGGCACGCGGGTGGGGGGGTGTTGCAGCGGGCAGCCAGCAGCGCCACTCTACTAATGCTCCCTTGCATGCTGCCTGCAGGCAGCACGCGCTGGCTGCCACCCCACCGCCATGCAAGCCGGCCTCCCCCTCTGCCTCCTCTGCCTCCGTACCGGACCCACCCCACACCCAGCCCCCCACCAGACCGGGCCCCATGAGCAGGCCAGCTGGCAGCCACGTGGGCAGGCCGCCCACCTGTCGCTCTGCCCCAGCGCCACCGCCCGTAGCATGTCCTCGAACTCGTGCTGGAAGCGCAGGGCGGCGGCGCAGCGCCACAGCGACACGCCCCGCGCGCCGCCAAACGCCGCCACCAGGCTCCTGCACCCCGCGGCGGAAGGCGGGGGCCCGCCAGCCGTGAGGCCCCAGGCGAGGCGCCAACAAGCCCGGGATGAGCAGCAGGCGTAGCAGGCTGCCGGGCGTGCCCCAGACGCAGCGGATGCAGAGGGAGGCGGCCGCGCGCTGCGCAGCCCCCACCTGACCGCCGTCAGCGACACGCCCTCCGGCACCACCACCGTGGGCAGGCTGCGCCGCTGCTCACGCACGTACGCCGCAAACTCGCGGCACGTGCGCGCCGCCCGCGCCAGGTCCCTGCATGGTGGTGGGGGTGGGATAGGGGGGGTGGGTTCGGCTGCGGGGCAGGGCAGGCCACGGCAAGAGCTGCCGGCACTGTTGTGCCAGCCGCCTGCTGCGGGCCCAGGCAAGCAAGCGCTCGCCCGCAGGCTGGCGCTCACCGCAGCGACAGCTCCTCAAACACCAGCCACTTGCACTCTGTCGGTAGCGCATCCCAGTAGCAGGGCTGGGCGGGGTGGGCTGGCGTGGGCGGCGGCCCGGCGGCCGCCGTTGCCGTGCCAGGCCGCGCATCCCCCGCCGCTGCCACGCCTGGCGGGGCAGCGTCTGCGGGCTGCGCGGCTGCGCTGCTGCTGCCGCCGGCCAGGGTCAGGAGGGCGTCCATGGCTGCAGCTGCGTCGCCTCCGCACGACGCCAGCACGTCTGCCACCACCTCCCGGTCCAACACCCCTTCAAAAGACTCCTGCAGGGCCGCCAGGCCTGAGGCACCTGCCGCTCGCCCCGCGGCAGGCGACCGGGCGCCCGCCGCGGCACCCTCGCGCAGCCGGAAGCCAGGGATGTAAGAGGTGCCCGCGTCGCCGCCGCCGCTGCCGCGCCGTCCCTTGCCCTTGCCGCCTTTGGAGCCGCCCTGCCGGCCTCGCCCTGCCGCTGTTTCATCGGGCTCCGCTGACAGGAGCCAGGAGAAGGCTTGTTGGGAACGGGACGGGACCCCGCGTCGCCCAGAGGCGGACATCGTCCGGGCGCCCTTGAATATGCAGGACACTGATCAGGAGGCAGCGGCGATCGATGGAATGCCGCCTGTGCGCCCCCCATTCAAGGCTCGTCTGTACCTCGTCTGTACCGGGCTGGGCAGTTTTCAGCGCGAAGCTCACCCTCGACATGCCCCGGGGGACATGAGAGCATCTCGTTTCTCCCTGTTCGAAACACCAGCGCTATAATCTGCAATCCAAGGCTTGGCAGGCACTCGGCCCCATCCACCGAGGTTCGAGGCAGGCGACCTTCGGCCATCCCTGCAGGCTCCTCCTGCATTGGAGTGTCGCCCAGACACCAATGACGGCCCTTCGAGGCCCTCCTAGGGCCGCCTGGATGCTGGCGCTCCTTGCTTGCGGCCTCGCAGCGGCGGCAGCGGCGGACGAGGCACCCGTGCAGATGGGTCAGTTGGCTGCCTACCTGCCTGTCCACCATTCCACCGTACTCCCACACTCTTACTACGCCTCCCTACTTTCCATCACTCCTGCAGACTGGGTCTCCATGCTCTCCGACATGGTGGATGGCGACATGAGCGACGGCTCTCTAGACAGCTTCTTCGGCAACCTGCCGCTGGGCGACGACGGCATGGCCGACATCTTTGGGTCCCTGCACGAGCTGCTGGCAGGCATGGGGGACGCCCCCGCTGCGCCAGGGCCCACCACGGGGCAGCCCACCACCTCCTCCGCCGAGCCCACCACGCCGCCTGCTGGGCCCACCCCCTCTGCCGCCCCCAGTGCCGACCTCAGCGCCGAGGCCGCCAGCCAGCTGTTCAGCTCCCTGTTCGAAGGCGCCAGCAGCCCCTTTGCCGCCTTCTTCAGCGGCGGTGGCAGCGCTGGAAGCAGCGGCGGCAGCAGCGCCAGCCAGCTGCTGCCTTCCTTCCTGGGCCGTGCCGCCGGCAGCAGCTCCCCGCCGCCCGGCAGCGCCGCCGCCCGCGGCTTCCTGCTGCCTGGCGCCGGAAGCTCCCTGGGGTCCCTGCTGGGGCTGGGCGGCGGCGTGGAATCCCTGGTGAGCCCCGACAACCCCCTTGCGGCGCTGCTGCAGCCCTTCAACGCCCTGCGGGCGTCGCACGCGGAGCTCATGCAGCGGCTGCAGGCCGCCCTCCAGCAGGCCGACTCGCTGTTTGACGCCCCAAACCTGGACGACCTGTTTGGAGGTGAGCAGCGATGTGGGGCGCCGCTGGGGCGGCGCTGGCATGGCGCTGCCCAGCACCAGCTGTGGTGCTGTGCGTTGCGGTGCGTTGTGTTGTGCTGTGGATGCAGCAGCCTGCGCCGCAGTTCGCTTCCCCTGGCTGGCAGCGACGCTGCCCCCTCCTGCTCGTGCGGTTGCCTGCCCCGCAGGGTTTGAGGTGGGCAGCTTCCTACAGAGCCTGGGCCAGGAGGACCGCTCCCTGATCAACCACACCCTGAGCGCGGCTCGCGAGCTGGAGCAGCGCTACTGCACCCCCTCCTACGCCACAGGGGGCGGCAAGGTCCCAACCAACTGTGAGGTGAGCCACTGGGTGCAGACCCCCATGCTCCGCTCATGCGTTGTGTGACGCAGTTAGAGCTGACCGCCAGCATCCTCCAGTGGCCGCTCACCTCCCTCATACGCCCGCGCCGTCCCCCCAACCTGCAGGGCGGCAACGTGACGCTGTCCATCTCGGGCGGCCACTGCGTGTTCAACAAGGACAAGACAGGTGGGTATGTGGCAGCTCCCCTGCTCGGCATCCCCCCCCCCCACACCTGCTTCCGCTACTCTCAGCTGGCTTGATGCATGTGCCCTTGCCTGCCCGCCGTCCTGCCTGCCCGCAGTCACGTGCAAGAAGCCGCGCGTTCTGCTCCTCAAGCACCCCTCCCGCTGCACGCTGCACCACCACGAGCCCGTCACGGTGGTGGGCAAGGAGTGCAAGGTGACCAAGGACTATGGGGAGCGCAAGGAGGGCTACCTCAAGCCACCCAAGAACTCCACCCACCAGCTGCCCGGCCTGCGGGACGTGGTGAGGCTGCTGGGGGCCAGAGGCTGGTGGCATGGTTTTCTTCTCTCTCGCAGCCACCCCCCCCTGCACTGCTGCTGGGCCCAGGATCCTCCAGCACCTTTTCTCACACACACTTTTGGCATCGCTGTGCAACCTGCGCTCGCTGCAGGACCTGCCGCAGCTGCACGACCTCCACGCAGCCCTGGGCGGCTCCCCTCTGCTGCACCACCACAACATCACCCTCCAAGGAGGGGGCTCCTCCAGCCTGCCCGCCCGGCTCGCAGACAGGCTGAGCGGGTGAGCAGGGCTGCCAGCCGCGGAAAACACACTCCTCTGCCTCCCACTCTCTCCCCTTGAAGCAGCATGGCCTGCCACCTGACCCGTGCAGGCTGCGGCACGCCATCTCAGACCGCCTGTCCGCCCTGCGCCAGCGGCTGTCGCACGCTGTGCCCTACTGGGATTGGTCGTGACCTGGTCCTGGCGTGGCTGCCGATGGAGAGGCAGGGATCATTACACAACAATGAGTAGACACACGGTGGACTTGGACAGGGAGAAAGAGGCAATTCAAATGAGGCAGTGGTCGGCTGGTCGGTCGGTCAGTCCAGAGCAGGGCAACAGTGGCGCCAGCGGGGAGTGCCGGCGCTTGGTCGTATCATATCAGTTGAGGTGTTGACGTCATGGTCGATGCAACACGGGCAACCAAACCGGCAAGTCAGGCAAGAAAGTCGGCCATGTCCATGCCAGCCAAGTCAAACAGTGTGTGGGGCTGTGTCTGAGCCTGCTGTGGCGGTGGCGGCTGCTGCGGGGCTGGCACCTGCGGGCTGCGGCTGGCAGGCGCCGGCTCGGGGCTGTCGGACACAAGCGCCAGGCCGGGAAGCAGCGGGACGGAACGCGGGTGCTGCTGGCCCTGGCTGCGGGGAAGCACCAACAGCGGCGCGCCTTCCCCTGGATCGCTGCCGCAGCTGCTGCCCCACTGCGAGGCCCAGCCGCCGCCACTGCCGCTGCTTGGTGGCCGGTCTGGCAGCTGCTGCGCCTGCTGGTGCCCCTGCTGTGGTTGCGAGCCTGGCATCGTAGAGCCATCCCAGGCGCCACCTCCTTCCGCAAGCGCGGCCACCGCCGCCTCGCGCTCCGTCTCACCCTGCTGCTGCTGGGGGCGCTGTGCTGCTGGCGTCAGCCTGCTGTTCACCTCCAGCTGCTCGATGTCTGGCTCGAACTCGGTGCTCAGCCAGTCGCTGCAGGAGAATGGCACAGCAAACGGCAGGCAGGCTGCAAGTGAGGTGGGGCGGTGGCAGGCAGGATGCACACCAGATGCGGAGAGGGAGGCATGCAGCAGCAGGGCGGGGCAGAGCGCGGCTGGGGAGGCGTGCCCCTCCACTGTGCTAGCCACTCACGAGTTGCCGGGGCCGGGGCTGGGCAGGTCCCAGTGGTGGCTGAGCGAGCGCACGCCGCCACCGCTGTCGGAGCCTCCCTGGCTGGCCGCGCTGGCAGCTGGCACCGCTGCCGAGGGGGCGGCGTGAGGCTGCAGCTCAAACTCGGACTGCTCATCCTCAACCGCCATCTGCTGCTCCTCATCCCCCTGCTGCTGCTCAGACCACTCTGTGGCGGGCATGCGCAGGCTGGGGCTGCTGGCTGCGCTGCCTGCGCCCACCTCTGCCGCCGCCTCTGGCAATGCTGCGTCCTGCGGCTGCTGCCAGCCTGCCCGGTCGCTGCTGCAGCCATCCGGAGAAGCCGTGCTGGAGCGCAGCTGAGCCCAGACCCAATCGTTCTCAGCATCAGCCTCCCCGCTGCCCACAGCCGCGCGCGGCGCTGCTGCTGGCGCTTGATCAGCGGCGGCAGCAGGGCGCGCCCGAATGGTCAGCGCGCCGTCTGCAAGCTGCTCGGGCAGGGACCTCTCCTCATCCTCTGCCACCTCCTCACGCTGCCGCTTGGGAGGGGAGGCCGCCAGCGGGTTGCTGTGCCACACGGTTGGCACTGCAGCAGGCAGCCAGACGGAGCCCAGGGGCACCACATGGGCTCAGGGCAGCCTTGGATGCAAGCAGCTTGCTTCAGCAGCGACAACAATCCCCGCTTCCAAAGCCCGTTTTGGATCATCCAACTACCTGGAAGCTTGGTGCTGCCAGCAAGCGTGGGAGCACCGCCGCCGGAGCTCATCAGCCGCTGCATAGACTGCCCTGCCGGCGAGGCAGCATCAAATGTGCTGTTGGGCCGCCACGCGCCAATAGCGCCCTGCAACTGGCCCTCCTTATGCTGGCGCTGCTCCCGCAGGGCGGGGGCCTCAGCCCCACCCGGCAGCTGCACCTGAGCCTTGGCAGCGCCGCAGCTGCTGCCCAGCTCAGCGCTTGGCACCGCCGCCTGCTGCTTGCCGGCAGGGTCAGCCGTCGGAGCGTCGCCAGGCCCCTTTGGCGGCAGCTGTGCCGCAAGGGCAGCAGCGCCCGCCACACCCAGCTGCGCCAGGTCAGTCTCCAGCGCCGCAATCTGCTCATCCAGCGCGACAGAGTACAGCTGCATCAGGCGGCCGTCCTGCACCGGCAGCACCGCTGCCGCCGGCAAGGCCGTCTTCTGCTGCTGCAGAGCCTGGTTCTGATGGTGGTGCGGGCGGCCAGCCGGCCTGGCGCCGCTGCTGGGCGGGCTCAGCAGCTCGCCGCAGCTCTCGAGCTCGAGCCTGCCGCCCCTGCCTTTAGCGCTGGGATTCGCTGCATCCGCTGCTGCCAACGGCTCTGCCAGATCGAGCTGCCAGCCTGCCACGGCATCCTCCCAGCCCACCGGATGCTCCTGGCGCTGCTGCTGCTGCATCCCTAACCGGCTGCCCTGCTGCTGCCGCCGCTGCTCCTGCAACCGCAGCAGTGCGCGGGTCGGCGAGGGCTCTGCTGGGATGAGGCCGCCGCTGCCAGAGCTGTTGACGCCGCTGCCGCTGCCTCCGCCATGCTGCTGCTGCCCCTGGCCCTTGCTCAGGCTGCCAGTGCCAAGCAACGCTTGCTGTGCAAGCTCCTGCTGCTCCCAAGCAGACGCGTGCCTGACCACCACCTTGTGAGCCGACTGGGCCCCAGGCGATCCCACCCGCTTGCTGCTGGGCTGCACGGAGGAGGATGCTGCTGCTGCCTGGCGCTGCTGCTGCTGCTGCTGCTGCTGCTGGCGCAGTCTGCTGCCGCTCCTCGACGGCGCTAAGCCTGCTGCCCGCGGCCCTGCTGCTGCAGGTGACCGCCGCTGCTTGGCTGCGGCGGGGCTGGGCGTCAGGCCTTCCCCTGCCAGCGCCCGCCGCAGCTCATCCCGCAGCGCGCCCTCGATGGTGGCCTTCTGCCGCAGCGCTGCCCGCAGCTGCTTGGCCTGCAGGCGCATCGAGAGCAGGAAGCAAAGCAGCAGTGAACAGCAACCATGGCGCTGGCGCATACATGTTTCAGCAACCTGTCCTGCATGAGCTGCCGGCTGATGTGTTGGCAGAGCAGCAGCGCCCACCTCCTTCTGAGCCTCGGCCGCCGCCGTGCGCTCCAGCTCCAGCTGTTGCAGTAGGGAGTCGCGCTCTACGGCCAGGGCACCGGCCTTGGGCCTGCACATGCAAGCACTCAGGCGCTCGTTGCAAGCAAGGGTGGGGCATGGGGCGACATGCGTGAGTGGCAGCACAGTGGTCTGCTCACTTGAGTGCATCCAGCACACGCCGCAGCTCCGTGGTTGCCGCCCGCTGCCTCTCCAGCGCGGCATCAGCTGCCTCGGCCCGCTGCAGCAGCTGCTGGCGCTCCGACTGGTGCTGCAAAGGGGGCCAGCTTAGAGAGAGATGGAGCAGCACGACTGCGCAAAACAGCACTATCACCACATGCGCAGTGGAACGGGAACGCACATGAGCCCGGCCAGAGTGCAAGGCGGTCCGGCGCCAGCCAAATGAGCGGCTGCATCCCACCTGCGTCAGCGCCTGCTGCTGCGCCTGCAGGTGCTCCCGCGCCTGCTCCAGCGCCGTCGAAACCTGTGCCAGCTGCTGCTTGGCATCAGACAGCTGCATGGACAGCCCCAGCGCCTCCTCCTGGCCCTGCACAGAAGCCGCAGCGCAGCGCCAGCACCTTCTATCAATCGGAAAGCTCTTCTTCTTCTCCTCTAGTGAGCAGCTGTTTCCCGGCACAGCACAACATGCGTCAGCCTATACTGCGCCTGGGCAGCTCACCCGCGCCACTGCCCTCAGCAGCGTGCCCGGCACCTCCGCCCCGGCGCTCTTGGTCAGCTGCTCTGCCGCCAGCTCCAGCCCGCGCTTCAGGCAGGCTGCATCCAGTTGCGACTGACGGGCCGACGCCTCTGCCGCCGTCGCCCGAGCCTCGGTTTCGTGCACCGCATGTGCCATCTGGTCAAGCTGCACAGTGCCAGGGCAAGCCGGGAAGACACACATGCCAAAAACGTGAGCCGCCCAGCAGCAGCAGGTAGAGACAGCCAGTAGCATGTGTCAAAGCATCTATGTTTGTGCAGCAGCTGCCTTTACAGCCGGCACAGGCACCCCACCTGTGACTTGTACTGGGAGCAGCGCTGCTGCAGCTCCGCCGCGTGCTTGACCGACAGCAGCCGCGCCTCCAGCCTGCGCACATACGCCTGCGTGCCTGCAGCCCAGCGGCAGCGGAGGATTGTGTAGCACTGGGAACCCTGGGTCGTGCCGGTGCTCCTGTGCCAGTGGAGCTCTCTGTGCCATGCCAGGCGTGCCAACAGCACCAGCAAAACCTGGCCCCGCCATCACCTTCCAACAGCACCCACCTGCAGCCCCCGCCTCCAGCTGCCCCTTGTCAGCGTTCAGGCGGTCCACGGTGCGCCGCGCCAGGTCCAGCGCCTTGTCCCGCTGCTCCAGCTCCGCCCGCAGAGTCCGCACCTTCTGCCGCAGGTCGCCCACGCTGGCCTCCTGCCGCTCGTGCGCCGACAGCAGGCTGGCAAAGTCGCGGCCCATGGCGGCGGTCTTCTTGCGCATCTGCACCATCTCGCCGCCGTCCCCGGCCTTGGCCGCCCTCTGCTGCCGCGTCTTGAAGTAGGGCTCCTGTTCGGCGGCGGTGGGAGCAAGCAGAGCGGCAACGGCGGCTTCGTGGCGGTGGAGGTTGGGGGAGCAGCGGCCAATGTGCGGCGGACAGCAAGCACAAAGCCAAGAGCTCACCGCCATGCTGCTTCTGTAGCCAGCCAGCTTGGAATGCAGGACGATGCTGTTCTGGGGCTCCAGCTGTCCCTCGTCGTCGTCGCCCAGAAGGCGGGCTATGGGCGAGGGCACCGCCGGCCCGGGCCGCTCTGTCCTTCTCATTGTCGCTGCCGCATCAGAACGCGCAGTTCGGCGCGCTGTGCAAAGCTGTCGCCGACTTTGTACTCATGCTGGGCCGTGAAATGCCAAGTCACGACTCCAAAAACCGCAGCAAGGGCTCTGAAGTCCGCGCACAGCACATGCGGGGTGGATTTGCTCACCCCGATGCTGCCCCTTTCCTTCCTGCTGGGCTGGGCGGCACTGTGGGCCAGCGCCAGGCTACTGCTGGGCCTTTCGCTACCTGCAGCTTCCCGTAGGCTTGCATCCACCAGCATCGAGATCGAACTCGACTGGTGGAGAGCCACAGTGCGGGTGCACAGCGCCGATGGCGGCCTGGCGGGGCGGCTGGCGGCCAGGCACCGCAGTGCGCTTCGCAAATGGTTTGCCGTCGGCGCCGCAGCTGGCCTGCTGGCTGCAGCCTGCAGCGTGGCGCTCCTAGTCGGCGAGCTGAGAACGCTGCTGCGCGGTCTGCTGCCGGTACCGGCGGGCGCGGCAGCAGCAGGGGCGGCGGAAAGGGGTCCACGACTGCAGCTGGCGCTCCCGGGCGTGACGCTTCCCCTCAGCCACGCCGCACCACTGTGGCTGGCACTGGCGACCTCCCTGGCTGTGCACGAGGTGCGGGCCTGGCAGCTGGACCGGTGTTGACTGACTGCTTGCCTGCCTGCCTGCCGCTGCCTGCCCACGTTGCCACTACGCAAGCTCCTCACCCGTGCCCGACCCGTGCCCAACCGCCGTTCCCTCCTCCAACTGTCGTCTGCAGGCGGGGCACGCACTGGCTGCCACCGCCGAGGGCGTGCAGGTCAGCGCCGCCGGTTTCAGCCTGGTGCTGATGCTGCCGGCGGCATTCGTGCAGCTGGACAGCAGCGACCTGGCGGCGCTCGGCAGGCACAGCATGCTGCGCGTGGCCACCGCGGGCGCATGGCACAACGCGGCGCTGGGGCTGGCCTGCTGGCCCGCGGCGCAGCTGCTGGCCCGCCTTTGGTGGGGGCCGCTGCGGCCCCTGCTCGCGCAGCTGCACCTGTTGCTGTCCTACACGCTGTCCCTCTCGGCAGCCCTGGCCCTGCTGAACATGGCGCCGGTGCACTTCCTGGACGGCCAGCAAGCGCTGGAGGCGCTGCTGCTGCGGCCCCTCAAGCCTCAAGAGCTGCCGGAGCAGGCGGAGGCGCAGCATGGCGGCAGCGACAGCAGCGTCGATGGGGACAGCATGGCACCCGCCAGTAACAGCAGCAAGGCCAGGGCTGTGCGCTGGATCCTGCATGCTGGGACCGGCCTGTATGCTGCAGTGCTGATGCTGCATGTGCTGCGCATGCAGTGACGCCCCTTCGTCTCTCTGCTGCGCCCTGTTTTCCACAAAAGCAACTGTAAGCCGGCAAATTTTGAGAAGGTAGCGGACTTTCCACCCGTTGGTGCCCAACGCATCAGCTGACAAACCAGAGGAACCTTGGACTGCATCTTATTGATGGTCGATGAGGCCACTGGCCAGGCATGCCAGCGGGACTGAGCAGCCCAGTATGGTGCCTGCACTGAGGCCTCTTGTCACTCGAGCCACGGGCATCGGGCAGCAGCCCAGTCTCGAGCTGCTGGCACCCAGCCACCGGCGTGAGGCCCGGGCCCGCCGCTGCCGCCAGCAACGCAGCAGAGCCCTGCGCCGCCACCTTGAGCATGCCCCTGCTCCCGCTGCCAGCCGGGCCGACCCGCCTTGGAGCTGGCAGGCTCCCTCGAGTGAGGACAGCTCTGCGGAGGAGGATGCTTTTCACGCCTTCTTTGGCCCTCCCTCGGCCGCTGCCCTGAGCGTCATCAGCAGCACGGATGACTGGCTGAGCACAGCAGCCGAGCAGGCAGCACGCCTGGCAGCAGAGGCTGTGGCAGCGGATGGCCTGGGTGGAGCGGGAGGGCCTTCGCCGCATGGGCTGCGCCAGGCGGGGACACGCATGGCGGCGGCGCTCCAGGCCATCGGCTGCCACGTGGAAGTGACCGCACTCCTTCTCGGCCGCCGCTGCGGCCTGCTGCTGCTGGATGCTGCGGGGCACGACGTGGCGGCCAAGCTGGAGGCTGTGCAGGTGGCGGCAGCAGGTGGGGGCATGGCCGAACGCCACGTGCAGCCAACGGCCTGCGCTTTGCCGCTACAAAGTCGCTGAGTGCTCTACCACGTGCTCCTGCCTGCCTCCTGCCATGACCACCCTGCCCAGCCCACCAGCCCCTGCCCCACACTCCCCTGCAGCCATCCCCGAGGACGCCTCAGACCCTCTGGTGCGTCACCACCGCAGCGCCGTGGAGCTGCTGTGCTGCGCCCTGGCCTGGCCCTCGGTGCTGCTGCTGAGCCAGGGCGAGTTCAGAGATGGGCTGGGCCTGCTGCTGCAGCTGCTGGCGGCGGGGCGCACGCCAGCTGGCCGCCCCGGCAGCAGCGTGCGGGAGGTGCTGCTTGGCGTGAAGGGGGAGCAGGTGGAGCTGATGCTGGGGCTGGCAGGCGGCGACGGGGCGGCAGCAGCGTTCCTGGCGCTGCAGCAGGAGCTGGGGTGGAGCCCGCGGCTGGCGGCCAGGGTGCTGCTGGGCTGCTCGCCTGCCCAGGCGGCCTGCCAGCTGCTGGACAACCACAGCAGCAGCGGCCTGGATGGGCACCCAGCGGTACACCTGCTGCTGGCTGATGGGTTGCTGGACGCGGGTCAGCCTGGGGAGGGAGGCGTGGCGGGTAGCCGCCTGCCCAGCGGCAGCCAGCTGCTCCAAGCCTGGGCTGGCGCCAGCGAGGGCAGCTCGCCCCCGGAGTGTGCCGTCGAGCCATGCGAGGGAGTGCAGCCAGCGTCGCTGCTGGCAGAGGCAGCACCGCGGCACATCCGTGAGGTGGCGGCATGGCTGCGGTGAGGGCCAGGGTGGCCACCACTCAGCCAATGGCGGCCTGTCCCCAGGCTGGCCACCAATTCGCCCACCGTTCAAAGTCCCACCAAATGTTGTGCATGCTGCGCCTCGCAGGTCTCTGGGCATGGACCGCGGCCAGGTGGCGGCGCTGACCTGCATCTGCCGGACAGACTGGGCCGCCAGGGGCGCTGCGCAGGTGCAGGTGGATGCGGCGCGGTGGGCGGCGCGAGAGGCGCTGCCTGCTGACCTGGCTGCCATGCTGTGGCTGCTGGGCACCAGGGCTGACCGCAGGGCTGCCAGGCAGGCCATGCAGAGAAGCAGACGCTGAGCAGCAGCTGGCACTAACCGCGCCAACCCCCGCCTGGCAGCAATTTGCGTTTGAATGGCAATGCGAGGCATGAAATATGAAACGAAATGAAAAACAATGCAACAATGCTCGCGGTGCAAAGTCGTGCACCACCGCTCAGCAGCGCTCAGCCATTGCCTGGGTCAGCCAGGACAAGCCATCGTAGAGGCCCTCCCCAGAGGAGCCACAACAAGCCCCCACATGCCTGCACGCATCCTGGTCAGCTGTTGAGCTGTGGGCGCATGCTATTTTATTGCTTGCCACAAAACTTGCAGATTGCTTCACCCACTGTAACGTACAGTGTGGGGCAAGCTGGCAAGCGCCCTTGGCCAGCTGGAAAGGCATGCTGGGGCGGATGCGTACCAGCTGGTGGCAGCACACCATCGCGGCACCCACTCACCAGCGGCGTCCGCGGAACCAGGCCAGCCCCAGCCTGTCTATCACCTCCTCTGTGCCCATGGCCCGCTTCTGGTCCTGCTTGTTGGCCCACACCAGCAGCGGCGTCCTCCTCTGCGTATACCCCTGCACAAAGTCCGCCAGGGGCAAAGCATGGGGCCATGGCCAGGCTTGGTGCAGCGAGGCAGCACGAGCCAGTGGCAGGCCCCGTGCGCCGCTGCGAGGTGTGTGCCAGCCCACCAGCCGCCGACCCGGTGAGTTGCGGCAGTGCGCCAGGCAGGCAGGCAGCAGACCTTGAGCATGATCGTGTGCAGCATGATGCGGGATGCGTCCAGGTGGCTGCTGCCCCTTCCACCCAGCACGAACACCAGGCCCGCAGCGGTTCGACCATAGCGAGCCAGTTGCTGCTGCTGCTGCTGCACTGGTCAAAAGCAGGCCCAGGAGGCAGGCAGGCAGGAAATGGATGAATGGGTGGGAGGCGTGCAGCCGAGTGCCCAAGCGCTGGCACGGCGGGGTGCGGCGCGTGGCTTAGCGCGGGGCAGGGCTGGGCAAGGAGGGAGGAAAGCATAGAAAGTTGCAGCAGCTCTGTTTGTGCTGCTGCCTCTGCCCAGCCTGGCCCGCCAGCTCACCTCAGGGCTGCCATCCAAGTCCAGGCTGACAATGGTTGCGGTGCCCTTGCACTTGAGCATCTCGACATTGCTGCCTGCAGAGCGGCAGCGCAGCCTGCCTTGGGCTGTACAGGGCAAAGCGAGGAACACACAGAATGGCCTGATCTGCCACCAACAAGATGTGCCATCCTGGATCAAGCACCTGCGCTTTCCAGCTTGTCAGACAGGCGCAGCTTGCGCAGGATGGTGGACTTGCCGGCACCCCGCAACCCCACCTGCACATGCCAGCGCCAGCGCCAGCGCAGCAAGAGCGGGTGTCGGGGCAATGCTTGGGTGATGGCATAATGCGGCCAGCAGCACAGCACCCTACCATCAGAACCTGGGCTGCTTCTTTGCGTAGTGGCAGCCTGCGTGGGCAAGGGCCAATGGGAGGGCCAGGAGGTATTGTAGGAGGTATGGCATTACTTTGCCGAGCGCCTGCGCAGCCGTGGAGCAAGCCGCACACACGCATTCGCCGTCCATTGGGCGCTGGCTCCCATGCACCCCAACTGGCAGCCACACCTGCCAAAGACCTGTGCCATGTCAGCAACCACCGTCAGGTGGGCAGGCGCCCGGCTGCGCAGCTCCTTCCGCAGCTTCTGGGGGGTGGCGGTGGATAGCAGGCGCAGCAGGCGCAGGCTGGGCAGCACCAGCGCGGTTTCCACGTCGTGCTGAGTCAGCGCCAGCTGGGCGCAGTAATCCAGCACCAGGGTGCGCAGCCCAGTGGCCCGCGACAGATCGTGTGGCAGGCTGCGCAGCGTGGAGGCGGTGAGGTCGATATGCTGCAGGCCTGGGGGTGCAGGAGAGGCAGCACAGGGCGCGGGCATGGTATGCGGCAGCCGCCCCGGCGGTACTGGCTGTCACGCGCGCCTGCCAAGCCACGGCCTTGTGTGTCGCCACCCAGCGGGCTGGCACAGGCAGGGACCAACCTGACACAAAGCTGCCAGGAGGGAGCGCATCCAGCGCGCAGCGCCGCAGCACCAGCCGGCTCAGCCGCTGGGCGCCCTCCAGGCAGGCGGCGCTGACGATGCCGCCCTCGGCATGCAGGCTGCTCAGCCCAGGCGCCAGCCGTACCAGGGCCTGTACCGCCAGGCCCACGCCGTGGGTGGAGGGGCCGGCGTGGTCCAGCCCCGCCTGAGCTGCTCTCCACCCGGAGCAGCGGCGCAGGCGCAGGGAGCGCAGCTGCGAGAGGCGGCCGCACTTTGTTGGGATGGCCTCCATCCGCAGGTCACACTCCTCCAAGTGCAGCCCCAGCAGCGGCCTGCCGTGCGACAGCAGCGCAGACAGCAGCGCGCCCAGGTGCACCCAGCGCTGCCCGCCACCCCCCGGGGCCCCCGCCTGCGCCCAGCCGCTCAGCGCCAGCGTCCCCGCTGGCCGCTCGCCTGCCTCCTCGCCCCGATAGCTGCAGCCGTCGAGCCAGCTGTCGCCGAGCTGCACACAGAGGCGTGGAACAGCTTGCAACGCACAGGCACACGCACAGTCGGCTGCTCACCAGGCCAAAGCAGTCGGCAGCCCAGCGGCATGCCCAGGGGTGGCTCGGGAGGCAAGGCAACCGGCGGCACGTGTTCAGGGCAGGCACACACCTGCAGCCCTCTGGTGAGGCTGCACCTCCCCAGCCGCCACTCCTGCAGGCCGGCCAGGGCCGTCAGCTCTCCCAGCTGCAGCGGGCGGCGGCCGGCGGGCAGCGCCACATCCTTGCCAGCGCCCAAGACGTCGAGCTCCAGGCGGCGCAGGTGGCGCGCCAGCGGCGCCAGCTGCCCCAGCGCGCCGGCCGGGTGCTGGCCCGCTTTCAGCTGCAGCGCCGTCAGCGCGGGCAGCGCCGCGATGCCGGACCACGCCTCTGGCGGCAGCTCGGCCACCGCCCAGCAGCAGAGGTGGCGCAGGGTGGTGAGGAGGCCTAGCGTGGAGGCCAGGGCGACGGAGAGCGGCGCCCCTAGGACCAGCTCCAGGCTGGTGAGCGCCGGCAGCGCCGCCGCCGCCTCCAGCAGGTCGTCGGGCGCCTGCTGGGAGCAGCAGCGCAGCAGGCGCAGCGCCGCCAGCTGGCGCAGCACGTCCGACGTGCAGGCTGGCAGGCGGTAGGTGGACAGGTCCAGGCGGGTGAGGTGGCGGTGGAAGCGGCGCAGCGCGCACACCGCCGCCTCGGGCTGGCTGGCGTGCTGGCGGTAGTTGAGGGTGACCCCCGTCACCACGCTGGGATGCAGCGCTTCCAGCAGCTGCGCCTGGTGGCGGCTGGCCGACCGGTCCTGGTGGGTGCTGCGCAGCTCGGCGTCGGCCACCAGGTGCCCCACGCGGCGCAGCAGGCGGGCCTTGCAGGCCAGCCAGGCGCCCTCGGGGGCCTGGGGGCTGGGGTCCAGCAGGATGGAGCGCCACACGTCGGGAGAGGCATAGTACACCCGGCGCCAGCGACGGCATACGAGCGTCACCTCGGGCCTGCAGGCATGGCGCTCTGGGTGATAGTCGATCTTTGCTCCTGGCCATTGTCACGATGTGGGCCAACTCGGCCCTCGTCTCCCACAGGCAGAGGAGGCGACGGCAGGCGGCGGCCGGACTTGCGGCGGGGACCGGTGTGGCGTCGCTTGGAAGCACCGCACGCACCCCGCATCGCTTGCCAACGTCAGTATCGAAGACATCAGGTGATCTGGCAGCAACTTCTCAACGAAGCAGTCGGCGGGGGTCTCGCAGGCGGACTCGCTCTGCTTAATGGGTCTCTGGGCTCCGCACAGCGCGTTGCCCATCCCTCAAAGTGCTGTCAGAAGGGGCCCTATGATCGGCAGGCCTCTTTGGGGTTCTAAATTAAGGCAGCACCCGTGCTGAGCTGGCGCCGCAACGGAGTGCGCACCGCGGGGGGACCAATGGTGGGCGGCACATTTTCAACCAAGCGGCCCAGATGCATCATGCAATCAAGCAGGCATGGTTCGGTGTCGGGTCAGCCCCGTCCCCAGGCCCCCCGTCTGCTGCAGCCAGTCTCGGTACCGCCGCAGGTCCTTGTCCTCTGGGGCCACCTCCCGCCACCTGCCCCGGCAAAACATGTGGTAGGCGTCGGCCGCGTACTTTCCAATGCCATACAGCTCGGTGGGGTCCCGCCACTGCACAGGGGGCGACAGGGTGTGTGTTTGTGTGTGCACGCTTGGGCGCGTGCACACGTGTGCGTCTGTGGGTGCTCAAACGAGCAATACCGGCAGGGGAAGGCTGTCACACACGCCAGCTCCTACTTCCCATACATCCACGCCGGCAGGCACCTGGCTAGCAGGCAGCGCAGGGCGAGGAACACACCGCCCGGCAGCGACACAGCACAACAGGCATGGGCAGCAAGCGGTACAGCGGTACGTACCTGCTTGTACAGGTAGTCCTGCGACAGCTGCTGGATGGCTGCCGCCCGCTTGCGGAACAGGCCCAGCGGCTGGATCAGAGCCTGCACCTGCTGCACGTCGGCGGCGATGGCGGCGGCGGGGGTGGGGCACAGCGCAAACAGCTGCCAGATGACCTTGCGGACCTGCGGGGCAGAGGGGCAGAGGCACAGGTCAGGCGGGGACGGAACTCCTGCTCGGGCAGACAGCCAGGCGCTGCCATGCGAGGCCGCACCCGGCCCCATGCTGCCGGCCAATCGTGGCGCCAGTGGCACTGGCACGGTGTCGTTGATGGTGTCCATGCCTGCCTGTGCACCTCCCCCCGCGTGTAGTGCTGTTAGCTGCCGCCACCACCGCACCTGCGCGCCGCTGGTCTTGTTGAGCAACATGCACGCCACCAGCAGCTTCCAGGGGTCATCAAACAACTCCTCCTCTGCAGTACAGCAGCGGTACAAAATGACCATAGGCAATACCATGAAGGAGTTGGGGAAGTTCAACACCGCAGATATGCCCGCCTCCGCACCCAGCCTGCCTCCGCGCCCACCCAGCCTCAAGCCACTCGGGCACCCCCGAGCGAGCGACCTGGCAGGCCATCCATGCCACCACACCCACCCAGCAGGCCGAATGGTGAGACTGGCGGCTCCCACAGGCACAGCCTCGGATCTGCCTCCTGCTCCCCTGCTGCCGCCGCTGCTGGAGCTGCCGTGGCCGCGCCGGGGCTGTGCACGGCCAAGCCTGCTGTACCCTTGTGCCGCTTGCCTGCGGCAGGCAGGGCCAGCGGGCTGTGCATGCCGCCGCCCTGCGACGCCTGCCGCTCCTGGCGCCGCAGCTGCAGCAGGGCGCAGGGCATACCGGCGTGAGGCGGTGCCAGCAAGCAGCTGCGCACAATGCTGGGTCACGGCAAGCGCGAATGGCAGGCCAACTGGGGGCCAGGTCCTAGAGCAGACCTAGCCCCGCCCCAGCCCAGCCCAGCCCAGCCTCACCTGCATGTTTTCTTCCAGCTTTGCGAGGAAGGCGGCGCTTGGGGGGCTGCCGCCACCGCCACCGCCCGCAGAGCGCTCCAGCGCCGCCGCCGCCGCGCGCTTGCGGGGGCTCACCAGATCAACGTCCATGAGTGTGCTGCCGCCGTTAGCCTCCTCCTCGCTGCCGGCACTGCCTGCAGGCTTGGCCACAGCTGCTGCTGCAGGCAGGTGGTGGTGGTGGTGGTGGTGATGGTGGTGCGGAGGGGGAGGCTGCTGCTGCTGGTGGGGCTGCTGGTGGTGGGGCTGGGAAGGTGGCGCCACCCTTCGAAACTTGGAGGGGCGCTGCTGCTGCTGCTGCTGCTCTGCCGCCGGGCGCTTTGCCAGCGGCGGCGCCTGCTCAGCTGCCCCCGCTGCTTTGTGCCCAGCAGCGGCATGGGGCTGCGCCTGCTGCTCCCCCTGTGCGCACCGATGGCGCTTGGCGGGGCGGCGGGAAGAAGGCGACGGCTCGGAAGAGGCGCCGCGCTTGCTCGCTGCTGCCGCCACGACTTGCTGTTGCTGCTCCAGGTCGCCGACCAGCTGTGGGTCGGAGCTTTTAAAGAACTTGGCTGGCCGAGAAGCGGCGGCGGTCCCGGCTGCTGCCCGCTTCAGGTGCAGCTGGCCGGCAGGGGCCCCAGCGGCTGCCGCGCCAGCTGCCGTGGAGTCGGTGTCTCCATCGGCGGCAGCCTGCGGAGGCGGAGCAGAGCTGCCAGAGGCTGTGTGGAGGCTCTGCAGCTGCCGGCGCAGCGTGTGCAGCAGCGGCTCTGGCGCGGCCCCGCTGCCCTGCCCCGCCGCCGCCGCCTTTCGGCGCCGCTTCCCTTTGGTGCCACGCGCTTCCGCGGCGCCCGACGTTCGCGCCTCAACGGGCAGCGCTGGGTCCGCTGCCACGTGCTGCTGTTGCTGCTGGCCCGTGCCACCGGGCGAGACTCTGGGGCGGAAGTCAGGGTTGCGGCAGCGCCGGCAGCCCCCCCTGGAGTACCGGCAGCGGCTGCAGCCTAGCTGGCGCTGGCTCTCCAGGATGGCCGCTGCCACGACTCCCAGGGCGGCGGCTGGCGGCAGGCTGGTGGGCGGCCCTGCCGGCCCCACGCCGCCAGGCTGCATGAAGCTGCCAGCTTCACCGACGCCTCATGACCTGGTGTTTACGGCCTGTATCCCTCCAGCACAACTATGCTGCAGGCGGACCGACGCCAGCGAGGCCAGAGTGATCAATGGCCTCAAAGTGTGCCCCTGGCCTCAGCTTGCCCTGCCACAACTTCGAAATGGAGCCCGACGAACAGGACTGAAGGGCAGCCAGGGCTGTCAGAAGTGAGAAACTGCCCAGCTGGCGTCCTGCTGGCAGACGCACACCCGACAGCAGAGCCGCTCAAGCCAAACGACGAGGTCATCAGAGCGCCGGCAGCCAGCTGGCTCAGCTGCGAGCGCCACAGGGCTCCTGCCCCGCACACCCATCAGTGCAGAGTTTTGGGCTGTTCCTTCTTTCAGCACCACCCGCCAGTAGCCCTCCGGCTCTGCATCGCGACCCAGAGCGACTCTCATTTTCGCGCTCCGCGATCAGCTCCCCATTCAGGCCCCCCTGTGGGCCAGCAACGCCCGCTAGGGCGCTAGAATGCAGGGGCAGGGGATGATGGCGCCAGGCCAGCCGGTGCAGGGCAGGGCGGTGAGTGACGCCACTGGCGGTGGCGGCGACGGCGGCAGCTCACTCGCTGCTAGCCCCCCGTATGTTTGTCCATAACCAGCATGTTTTGATCTGCGTGCTCCCACCATCATGCGCCCTCCCGTCTGCTGCCACTGCAGAGCCCCGCGCCGGCAGGAAAGATGCAGGTCTCGCAAGCGGCTGCCCCAGCCAGCGGCAGGGGCTTCTCCCAAGCCCAGCTGCTGGTGCTGCGCCAGCAGATTGTGGTGTTCAAAGCCTTGAAGCAGAAGCAGAAGCCGGAACCGGCAGCCCTGGCGCAGATCAAGCCGCCGCCGCTGCTGCCCGCGGGGACGCTGGTGCCCGTGCCGCCGCCAAAGCCGCCGCCCGCGGCGCCCCGGCCACAGCAGCCTTCACAGTTCCGCCCGCCGGCACCAGGCATGCTGCCGCCAGGGGTAGCAGCAGGAGCGCCCGGCATGCTGCCGATGAGCGCCCCCATGGTGCGACCTGCGGGCACAATGCCAGCTGGCATGACGCCAGCCACCCTGGCCGCTGCGCAGCAGGCGCAAGCGGCGCAGCAGCAGGCGCAGCAGCAGGCGCAACTGGCGCAGCAGCAGCGCGCGGTGGCGCAGCAGCAGGCGCAGCAGCAGGCGCAACTGGCGCAGCAGCAGCGCGCGGCAGCGCAGCAGCAGGCGGTGCAGCAGGCAACTCAGCAGCAGCCAGCGCAGCAGCAGCAGGCCAGCAGGGCTCCCCGGCCGCAGTCGGCTCGGCACAGCGGGCAGGGTCCTGTGTACACGTTGGCGGCGGCGCCCAAGGGCGGAGTCTTCACCGCCCCAGCCCCTCAGGTCGGCCGCCCCGCCCGCCCGCTGCCCCGCCTGCTGCCTCACGCTTGGTCCCACTCCAGCAAGCTCCCGCCAGGCGGGCCGTGCCGCCGGGCTGCACCTGAGCGGCTGCTGGTCTTTGGGCATGTCCAATTGTTGCTTCTTCCTCCCTGCGGCACCAGCTCTTGGCAGCGCATTGGCTGGCGACCCCAGCCTGGCCCGCTGCCGCCTTCTCCCCTTGTGCCCCCGCAGAGCGGCTTCCTGCGGCCGCAGCAGCTGCGGTACGATGTGGCGCCGCTGCTGCAGTACGAGTACAACCGCATGGTGGCCAGGAAGGAAGCGGAGCGGCAGGCGCAGGTGGATGCCACGCTCAAGGGACCGGGCCAGCAGCAGGCGGGCACAGGCTTCCGGTACAGTTCGCACCAGGTGGGGGGTGGAGGTATACGGTGGGTGGGTGGACGGGCAGAGGGTTTGCATGGGCGTGTGGGTGTGGGTGTGAGCGGGGGCCTGGTTCCCCTTGCGTTTGGCAGCGCGGTAGGCTGGCAGGCAGGCTGCGCCTCGTGCTGCTTTGGGAGCAGGGCTGGCCGCCACGCACGGCAGGTGGCAGCCCCTGCCCTCCTTTGTCCTCACCGCTAGTCTCGCCTCTGCCTGTGCCGCCGCCGGCTGGCCCCCAGCAGATGCCCATCGGGAGCGCGACGCTGGAGAAGCTGCGCCTCAGGCTGCAGGCCAAGCAGCTGGAGGTGCGGCGGGCGGTGCAGGCGGAGCAGGAGGAGATCATGCAGGTGAGGCTGGGGTGG
>NW_005435087.1:1197847-1201671 GCF_000147415.1 Chlorella variabilis | reverse complement strand
GCTCCCTCCCCTCCCTGCTTTCCTCCCTCTCCCTGCCCGCCTCCCTCTCCCTGCCCTGGCTGCCTGCCTCGCCCTGCCCTGCCTGCCTCCCTGCCCCGCCTCACCCCGCCCCGCCCCCTCCCACCTCTGCCCCCTCCCTCAGACACCGAGGAGTACCTGCACAAGCTGGCCAGCAAGATTGCCAGCGTGAAGATGTCGGCTGAAATCAGCAAGGCGATGGCGCGGGCGCAGGAGGAGGCGCGCGCAAAGGTGGGCGGCGGCGCGGCGCGGCCGCAGCGGCGGGCAGCGTGCCGCTGCTCGGCGCCGCGCCCTCCCAGCTCCCTGCTCCCCCGGGGGCCTCTTCGCCTTGCCACCCCGTCCCACTCTCCACTCGCGTCCACGCGCGCACAACACACACCTCACATCACGCACGCCTTGCCCCCCGCGCCTACCCCCCACCCCCACCCTCCTCACAGGGCCTGAGCGAGGAGGAGGTGCAGGCGGCGGCGCACGCGGCCGCCGAGGAGGCCGCCGTCACCAGCGACACCAAGCGCACCGCCGCCACGCTGATGGATGCGCAGAGCCGCTACTACGCACTGGCGCACAGGTGTGTGTGTGTGTGTGTGTGTGTGTGTGTGTGTGTGTGTGTGTGTGCGTGTGTGTGCGAATGGGTGGGAGGGCCTAGGGGGCGAGGCCAGGGGCGGGGGTGGATGGCTGGGGCGTGGCGCAGCGTGAGGAAGGCCCGTTTTTGTGTCTGCGGGCAATGGTCATCCTCGTTTCTGCTTGCTGGATCAGCGGCAGGCCCGTGGGCACTGCTCTGCTGCCCGCACACCACCCAGCCCGCCAACCACATGTCAAGCCCACCCACCCGGCTCCCCGCCCCGACCGCCTGCCTTCCCGCCTGCCTCCCCTGGGCTGTGCCCCCCTCCCGGCTGCAGCAACACGGAGGAGGTTGTCGACCAGCCCAAGCTGCTGCGCCCGCCCGGCAACGCGCGGCTGCGCGAGTACCAGATCGTGGGCCTGCAGTGGATGGTCAGCCTGTACAACAACCACCTCAACGGACTGCTGGCAGACGAGATGGGGCTGGGCAAGACCGTGCAGGTGGGCGGGGCTGGCGGGGCTGGCGGGCGCGCGGGCTGCTGCTGCGTGGTGTGGCGTGTACCGCCTGAAGGGAGCCACCTGAAGCGCCTGCCCGCATCCTCATGAACCTGAGCGCGGCCTGCCCTCTCTGCCCGCCAAGCTCTAACCCGCAAACCGTGGGTGCGCCCCCGCCCTCTGGCCCCCAGGTCATGTCCCTGATTGCCTACCTCATGGAGAAGAAGCAGAACTTTGGGCCCCACCTCATCATCGTGCCCAACGCGGGTGAGGCCACAGCAGCGGGGGGGTAGCAGCGGTGTGTGTGTGTGCGAGCATGTGCGTGTGGGTGTGTTTGCTATGCACACAGCCAGGCCCTGCTGCACGTGCACGGCGGCGCTGACCTGCGGCGCTCCCGTCCCCATTACCCCTGCAGTGATCGTGAACTGGAAGAGCGAGCTGACGCAGTGGCTGCCCTCGGTCCGCTGCGTGTATTATGTGGGGAACAAGGTGGGTGGGAGGGGGCGGGAGGGGGTGCCGACTAGGGCCAGCATTGCTGCCATGGCACTGGGCACGGCAGGGCTGGCAAGAGGCACGCCACGTGCCCACGCGCAGCACAGCACAGCACATCGCAGCACAGCACAGCGCAGCGCAGCATGGAACAGCATTCTGCCACACACGAGCGGCCCTCTTGTGCCACCCCTGCGCCGGCCGTCCCTCCACCTCCCCGCCCCCCGTGCATTGCCCCGCAGGACGAGCGCGCGCGCAAGTATGCTCAGGAGGTGCAGAGCCTGCAGTTTAATGTGCTGGTCACCACCTACGAGTTCATCATGCGAGACAGGGCGCGCCTCAGCAAGGTGGGAGCTCTGCCTGCCTGCGGGCGTGGGCGTGGGTGCGACGGTGGCTGGTGGCGTGTGTGACGCACACAGAAAAGAAAAACAAGGCAGCCTGCTGCCGAGAGTGGGGCCCACCGCACATTATACGCCCGACTGGAGTAGCCACCAGCACTGTGGCAAGCAGTGACTGGTCATAGCGCCGCTGCTGCTGAGTCCCCAGCGTGACTGGCTACCCAGGCCACGCATCTTCTCCTCTTTTCAGCGCAGCTGGCGCACAGCTGCTGCCATGCTGTGCCCCAGCTGTGCTTCAAGGAACAGAAGATGCGTGGCCTGTGCTGGCAGTCGCGCTGGGGACCCGCGCTAAGCGGTCCCGGGCCAGCTTGGGCTGGCGGTCCTTCATGCGCTGGAGGAGGCTGCCGGGCTGCTGTACCGCATGCGTGTGCTGTGCTGCCTGTCTGTACCGCAGGTCGAGTGGCAGTACATTGTCATCGACGAGGCGCAGCGCATGAAGGACCGCCAGTCCAAGCTGGCGCGGGACCTGGACAAGTTCAAAGGTGAGCGGGGTGTGGTGTGGTGTGGTGTGGTGGTGGGTGGGCCGGGTGGGTGGCAGGGCTGGGCTGTGGGCCCTGCAGCTGGGCGCTGTCCTGGCAGCCCCGTGGCGTGGAGGGCGAGCGCGCGGCAGTCCTGGGGCTGCCGATGGCGGCTGCGCCGTGGCTGGTGTGTGCGGGAGGCGGGCGGGCGCTCCCCGCTGCCCTCCGCTGCCCCCCGCTGCTCCCCACCCGCGCCCTCCCGCCGCCGCCCCTCCCCGCGCAGCCTCGCGCCGCCTGCTGCTGTCGGGCACGCCGCTGCAGAACGACCTTCAGGAGCTGTGGTCCCTGCTCAACCTGCTGCTGCCAGAGGTGTTTGACGACAAGAAGATGTTTGCAGAGTGGTTTGGGGAGGCCATAGCCTCCACCCAGGTGTGCCTGCGGCGCCTCCCCCCCACCCTCCTGGGTGGGCCCCAACCCTGGCCGCCCGCCTCGTCCCCGGGGCTGCCGTGCTGGGCGCCGCGCTCGGCCCCGCACGACCGCTGCTGCATGACGTGCTGGCCGGGCCGCACATTTGCGGCGGCTGGCGGCGCGTCGCCAGCGGCCTGTGCGGCGGTCACGTCACGTCACTCCCCTCGCGCCGGCCCTGTGTGCCGCCCCGCGGCCCTTGCAGGGTGCTGCGGGGGCGGATGCTGACTGGCTGGAGATGGAGAAGCGGGTGGTGGTCATCCACCGCCTCCATCAGATCCTGGAGCCCTTCATGCTGCGGCGCCAGGTGGAGGACGTGGAGAGCAAGCTGCCCCCCAAGGTGCCCGTGGTGGTCAAGGTGGCGATGAGCCCCTACCAGTCAACCATCTACGGATGGATCAAGGCCTCGGGTGGGTGGGTGGAGGACCCTTGCGGCTGGCATGGGGCGGAGCCTGGGGTGGAGCTGGCGCCGCACAGCGTGCGGCTGGCGGCGGCGCCGGGCTTGAGCGGGACTGGCGGGCTGGGGGGGTCAGCGTGCGGGGCCGCGGGGCGAGTCTCGGCACGGTGCCCGAGCTGCCACCCGGGACGTGCTGGCCGCGCCGCCAGCACATGGCCCTGCCGCTGCGGATGCCCGCCTGCCTGCCTGCCTGCCCGCCTGCCTGCCCGTCCCACGCCCGCCTTGGCACGGCGGCGAGCCTCCATTCTGACTCTGACTCTGGCTCGCTCCCTCCCTCTCCCTGCCCCTCTGCCCCGCCCTGCCGCGCTGCCGCAGGCACGCTGCGCCTGGATCCCACCGCCCCCTTCCTGGGCAAGTTCAGGCGAGAGTACGCCTCGCTCAACAACAAGTGCATGGAGCTGCGCAAGGTGGGTGGGTGTGCGGTGCTGGGGGCTGGGGGCGTGCACGGAGGCTGGTGGTGCCTGGAAAGCATCCGCCGCTGGT
>NW_005435087.1:1184206-1197797 GCF_000147415.1 Chlorella variabilis | reverse complement strand
GCCACACACACACCACCCCCACCTCTGCCACCGCCACCCCTTGCCTGCCCCGCTGCCAGGTGTGCAACCACCCCATGCTCAGCTACCCGCCCGAGACGTGGGCCGTGGGGGACGCCATCGTGCGCCAGTGCGGCAAGATGCTGGTGCTGGACAGGCTGCTGGTGAAGATGAAGGTCACGGGGCACAGGTGCGCTGGCGGGGCGAGCCGGGGGGGTAGCCCATGTGGCACCTGTGGGGTGGCAGTATGCCTGTGGCTACGGACAGCAGGGGGCGGCTGCCCGGGGAGGGGGCCAGCGCCCGGAGCGGCTGTCTCGGCCCGTGGCTTCCTGGGATTGGTTCTCCAGGCGATTCCTGCCTGCGAGTGCTGCTGCTCTCCTCCGATGCCCGCATGTCTCGTTGCCTGCCTGCCTGCCCTGCCCTGCCCGCTTTCTTCCGCAGGGTACTGCTGTTCAGTACCATGACCAAGCTGCTGGACCTGCTGGAGGTGTACCTGCGGTGGAGGCAGCTGCCAGAGGTACCGTACCGCACCGTACCATACCGCCTGCCGCCTGCCTGGGTGGCAGTTCGTTCTGCTCCGCTGGCTGGGACGGGGCCCTTCCCTCCTGAACAGCACGCACTCACTGTGCTGCCTGCTACCGCCTGCTGCTGCCTGCAGCACCTGGGAGGCGGCACCATGCAGTACCTGCGCATCGACGGCAGCACAGCGCTGGAGGACAGGTGCGGGCGCGCAACAGCGCACATCCCCGCGCCTGCGCCGCGCCCGGCCGCCTGCTCGCCGCGCCTTCTGCCGCTTACATGCCACAGCCACCCGCTGCGCGCCACCCCAGCCCCCGCCCCCCTCCACACCACCTCCCACCCCTTGCCTCCCCGTACCCGGCCCCTGCCTGCCCTGCCCTGCGCCTCCCCTCCCCGCAGGGAGAGTGCCATCCAGCAGTTCAACGCCAAGGACTCCCCCGCCTTCATCTTCCTGCTCTCCATCCGCGCCGCGGGGCGCGGCCTCAACCTGCAGTCCTCCGACACCGTTGTCATCTACGACCCAGACCCCAACCCCAAGAACGAGGAGCAGGCCATCGCGCGGTGAGGAGTGTGTGTGTGTGTGTGTGTGTGTGGAGTTTTGGGGGCAGAGGAGGCAGGGAGCGGAAGGGGGTAGGGAGAGGGAGTTCGTGAGTGTGTATGGGGGGGTCTGAGGGGTGGTGAGAGCTGCCAGGCAGGCACAGGCTCGGGCGGCGCAGCGCGCACCCAGCCTCCCCGCTTGCGCCGCTGGCTGCCGAGCCCCCCGCCTCTGCCTGTGTGTGTGTGTGTGTGCGTGTTTGCCGTGCAGGTCCCACCGCATTGGGCAGACCAAGGAGGTGCGGGTGATACACCTGGAGGCTGTGGCAGGTGGGTGGGTGGTAGGGGGATGGGGATTGGGGACTATGGGCCAGGTGTGGCCCCACACACCCCTCACCCCCGCCCTTGCCCGCCCCGGATCCGCCACTCCTGCTCCTCGCCCCTGCCGCCTCTGAGCAGCAGCACCGCCACAACAGCGCCACATGCTCCACCGCACCCACGCTCACACCACCGCCGCATGTCCCCCGCTGCAGACGCGCCGCGCGGCAGCGTGGTGCCCCCCAACCCTGCGGCCGTGGCGGCGGTGGCGGCCGGCAAGCGGCTGTACGGGGACAGCATTGAGAGCCTGGTTCGCAACGAGATCCAGCGCACCAAGATTGAGATGGCCAACGAAGTTATCGACGCGGGCAGGTGTGCCAGGCTGGCGACAGGTGGCGGGTGGCGGCGACCACGCCAGGCTGGCGCCCGCCAGCTGGCGCCTGCCGGCTGTGGGCCTGTCGCGGCAGCGCGCAGCGCGGGGAGCCTGCCTTGCTGCCTGCACAGCCACAGGCGCTGCTCATCGTCGGGGCCCGCGCCGCGCCTGCGCCCCGCAGGTTTGATCAGCAGACGAGCATGGAGGAGCGGCGGCACACGCTGGAGGCGCTGCTGCAGGTGTGGCCGCCCGCCTGCCTGTGCGCCTGCCTGCCTGTGTGCTTGCCTGCATGCCTGCCTGCCTGGCTGGCTGATGCGGCTGGACAGAGCGCGTGTGGCCACAGGGGGGCCCTGCTCCACCACCCAGGCTCTAGTGCCCCCAAACCCCACCCGCCCTGCACACGCTCGCGCGATCACAAACACACCTGCCGCACCCCTCCCGCGCGCCTCCCCTGCTCCGCCGGCATCAGGACGAGGACCGCCAGAAGCGGGCGTGCAACGTGGTGCCCACCTGGAGCGACCTGAACAGGGAGTGGGCTCGGTCGGAGGAGGAGCTGGCGCTGTTTGAGCGGCTGGACCGGGAGATGCAGGTGGGTGGGCGCTTGTGGGTGGGTGTGTCGGCCAGCGGCCTGTGCCTGCGTGTGGGTGGTGGAGGGATGGGGCGGCAGCGCTGCCACCCATGGGCGCGGTGCGCCACCCCCTGTTGGTGCTGCCCACGCTGCTCATGCTGTGGTTCGGGGGGGCGCCGCAGCTTGGCTGGGGTTGTGCTCGGGGGGGATGCCCTGGTGTGTGCGCAGCCCTGCTGGTGCTGCGCCGCATGGCTGAGCCGCGCTGCCCTCCTGGCCGTCCCTCACCACCCGCTCACCACTTGGACCTCACCACCTGCAGTGGTTTGAGCCCACCAGCCTGGCGGAGGTGCCGCGCTGGATGCGCTGGGGGCCGGGCGACCTGCCGGGCGCGCAGGCGCTCAGCAGCAAGCACGCGCCAGACGTGACGGCGGGTGGGTGGCGGGGCGCCGGGCGGCTGCCTTGAGCCGGGCGTGGCTGCCCTGTGCACGCCGCGCCTCCCGTTTGGCACCCCTGCTGCTGTGCATGCATGCTGTGCATGCTGTGCCCGTTTTGACTCGGCGCCATGCCACGCCCACCCGCCCTCCTCCCCTGCAGAGCTGGCAGCCCTGACCGGCACCGTGCTGCACAACCACCACGCCCCGCCGGCGCAGACGCGGCACCAGCTGGCGCAGCAGCAGCAGCACTGGGAGCAGCAGCAGCAGCAGCAGCAGCAGCATTACGCGCCGCCCGCTGCTGCGTGGGCGCGGCCGCCGGCAGCGCAGCAGCCCTCGCGGCTGGTGGCTGCGGTGCAGGCATTGGAGCCGGAGCCCACCGTGACCACCCTCAGCAGCCTAGGTGGGCCTCTAACGGGTGGCAGGCTCCCTTATGAGGAGGCATCTCAGCCTGCAAGAGCCACTACAGCAGGGGTGCAGCCTTTGTGGATTGTTTGGGCCTCGACGGATGGAGAGCGGCTATGCCCTGACCAGCCTCGACTGCTGCTGCCATGCGCCCTCCCTATGTGTGCAGGCGGGGATGAGGGTGAGGAGGTGGAGTTTGGGAACGACGAGGAGGAGGAGGTGCTGGGTAAGCAGCGGCAGGGAGCCCCCTGCTCCAGCAGCCAGCGGCAGGCAGGCAGCTGGGTCAGGACACGGCAGCCCTGCCCTGTTGGCTAGGTGGCGGGTGCCCCCGAGTGCGGCACTAGCTGGACGTACTGCCTTGGCCTGCTTTGCCCGAACCCCTGCTGCCTGATCTCCGCTCCCGCCTGCAGACGAGAACATCAACATGGACGATGCCGAGACGGCCTCGCAGGGCGGCGCCAGCACCAGCGCCGGCATGCCGCGCGTACCCTCCACCGCCGCCACCGCGGCTGCCGCCGCCGCAGCAGCCGGCGGGGCGGCGGCCGTGGCTGGGTGGGAGGCGGATGGGGCGGGCGTGGCGGCGGAGGGCTGGGAGGAGGGCGAGGAGCCGCCGCACAAGCGGCACAGGAAGGGGCTGACGGTGCACTTTGCTGAGGATGCAGCGGATCAGCCGTCTGCCCCCGAACCCGCCCAGCAGCAGCAGCAGGCGTCGCCGACCGGGTAGCTGGCTGCGTGGTGGGCCTATGGCTCCATTTGCAGCAGTCATGTTTTGTTGCAGCAGTCAAATTGTGTTGACACCCCATGGTCGGGTGCACGCATTTCAGGCAATCAGCTCTGGAATCTAGAGTCCTCATGCGCTCGCTGCGCAAGGCTGGCCTCTGAGGGTCTGCGCGGAGTGAAGACGGCACGTCGAGGGGCCTGGGACTCACATCCTGGTGGTGGATGCCCTGGGTGCAATCCGTGCCTCTGCCGCTTGGATTTCTGGCAGGTGCGCTGCAATCAGCACCCGCGCATCCTCCAGCAGCCTGGCAGCAAGCTTGATAAATTCTGCACCCAGCATGCGGCGGTGGCAGTTCAGCCCCATTGTTCCAGCAGCTGAGACAAAGAACAGCAAGATGCACAATCGCCCGTGCCGCTGGCTCAGCGCGAGCGCACATGGATCGCCGAAGCCGCCGCCGTCGCCAGGAGAGTTGTACGCCACGGCATTGGTGTGCAGCTGATACAGGTCGGCCCTGCCAGGAGAGGAAAGCAAGCGGGGTAAACGGTGCAGGGGCATGGGATGCCGATGGGAGGTGCAGAAACGCCTGGCAGACACTCTCCCGCCACCAACAGGCTGCTCACCTGAAATGCTCCAGCGAGAGGTACCGCCCCGCCTTGGCCTTCTTTTGCATCTCCGGCAGGATGACGACGTTTGACAGGGGCACAAAGGTGTGGTAGTCCGGGGCGTGCTCAATTGAGGGCTGCAGCAGCCAGGCCTTCAGGTTGAAGTTCAAGACACCAGTGCGTTGCGTTCCTGCCGCCTGCAGTCGGCGGGGCATTGGCGGCCCCCGAGGAACGGCACTCCGGCACTTACAACTTTGCCAAATACCAGTTCATATATCTTGGTCATCTTCTCTGGATAACCAAATGGCATTTTGGTGTCACGCAGCTGCTGGACGATGCCCGCAAGGATGCCACCCAGTACACCTGCAGAGGGGAGGGAGGAGTTCTACCACTCTTGAATGCACGCAGTTTGCAAGGAGCCCAGTTGCTAAGTGCAAGCTGTTTTCCCTGCACCGCGACAGTGATCGCATGGCGTTGTGGCACTGCCTACGCTTGCTGCACGACCCTCATCTGCAGGATTTGGGGGCCTGGCTGTCGCTACGCTGCGGCGCGCCTTCTCCGCTGGTGTCGCTAGTAGCGTTGCTGGCGACCTCACTACCTGCACCTTCGTCTGCTGCCATGCTGAAAGCCCTCCCGGAGTCGGTCTGGAACCAAGCTGCAAACAGACTGTATACCTGGGGTTTAGGCGCGATTCGGGATCCAATATATTGCTCGGACTCCAGCTCAGCGCGCGCCGCAACTTGTTGCATTCGGGCAAGCCTGCGGGGAAGGTCCCGGGGAAGCTCCCACAAAGGTGGAAGGGCGCTGGTGGCGGTCGTCCTCCCTCCCCACCCTCCAGCTCCCGCTCACAACCCATGGGGGGCGGCAGCGCACGGCGCGGCTGCTGCCTTCACGCCAAGGAACCCAGCATGCGCATCTCATACTGCATTCTCAGTCAAATGATCACATTGAAGGGGCAATAACAGCGTCAGTAGCGCAGCCTGCCTCCAATGGGGCCAGTCGTTGCCTTGCCGCCAGCCGACCGGTACTGCCCGATGCCACAACGCCCAAGAGCGACGCCCGCCCTGTGAATTGTTGCTCTTAACATCACGGCTTTATTCAAAAACATACCATCACGTTGAACACACACAAGTGTTGCAGATGGAGAGCAATGCAGCATCACTGGTTGCATGAAATGGCGAGGCGAGCGCTGCAGGTTGGGCGGGGGCCCCCGCCACCGCCTCACAGCGGCTTCCACGCCTGCTTGCGGGGGCTGTGAGCCCGGGCCGGCGCGATGCCGCCGCCGCCGCCGCTGCCGCCAGAGCGTGGGCGGCCCGTGCGCCCCGGGCGCTGCGTCCGAGGCGAGGGGCCGGCGGAGGGCGGCCGCGAGCGGTTTTCTGGTGCGGACCCGATGCGGAAGTCACCATCGCCCCTGGGAGACCCCGCCCTGCTGCCGCCCCCCGCCTCGCCGGCGCTTGTGGCATGGCCGTTGCTGCTGCGGAGCGGCTGCGCCAGGGCTGCCAGCTTCTCTGGCCCGTGCAGGTCGTAAGTGGCCTCCGCGGCGGCGGCGCCGCCAGCCTGTTTTCCCGCATGCGCCTTAGCGGCCTCGCCGCACTCGGCGCCGCTGGCCCCGCCATACGCGGCGGCCAGCGGGCTGGGCGTGCCGGGGCGCGCCCCGCTGCTGCCAGCCGTCTGCAGCTCCGAATCGATGCGCTGCCGCGCGGCCGCCGCGGCCTGCTGCAGCTGGCTGGACCGCTGCTCGTAAGCCAGCAGGGCCGGGCTGGAAGGCCGGCTGCCGCCCGCCGGCCTGCTGCCGGCCTCTGCAGACGGTGGGCACGCGGCCGCCGCCGCCGCCGCTGCTGGTGCTGCTGGCACCACGGGTGAAGTGAGCTCCCGTGACGGGCTGCGGCTGCCAGCCCTCTGACGCATCCAGCCAGCCAGGTTGATCACCCGCTGGAAAGGGCTGCCGCCACGCTTGCTGGGGCTGCCAGAGGCCGCCGCCGCCGCGCCGGGGCTGCCGCCGCTGCTGCGAGGAGGGCTGGGGCTGCGCTCCAGGTCCCCGGCCGCCGCGACAGGCACTGGCGCAGGTGCAGCAGCAGCAGCAGTAAACGGGCTGATGGGCTTGAGGCCCAGCTGCAGCTCCTGCAGCTGGCGGTGCAGGTCATCCAGCTGCAGGTCCCGCCTCCTGCCCTCCTCGCCGCCGCCGCCAGCGCCGCCGCGGCCAGCCGGCTCTCCCAGCCCGCCGCCAGCACCGCCGGGGGAGGGGCTGACGAGCAGCCGCTGTGTGTCGCACGGCTGAGGCTCCAGCGCTGCATGTGCACATGTCGAACCAGATCGGCATTGAGAAGGCACCTCGGGTGGCGGCATGTGGCATCAGCACTCTGTCCTCCACAGGCAAGCAGCGCACCGCCGGGCCCCACACCGCGCTCGCCATCCCACCCACCCACCTGCCGGCGCTTCCGGCGTCAGCCCCTCCACCCCCACCGGCGTGGAGCTGCCGTCGCGCTGCTCCAGGCTGCTGCCGGGCCTGCTGCGCAGCGGCGGCAGCGGGCTGCCGAACGAACGGAAGCTCGGCGCCGGCCCGGCGACCGCCGCCGGCGCCGCGGCTGCCGCGGCCTGGCTCTGCGGGCCGGCGGCGTGCTGCAGGGTTGCGTTGCAGCGGGCCAGGCTGGAGGCTGTGTGCTCCAGGATGCGCGACCTCACAGGCAGGCCTGCGGTGGCGCCCTCGCCGCCGCCGCGCACGCTGGTGGGAGCCTGCTGCTGCTGCGGCTGCTGCTGCTGCTGCTGCGGGGCGCTGGCCAGCGCTTCAGGGCTATCCACATCTGGTTTCAGCCCCAGCATGGCCCTGCGGGGCGTGGCAGGCCAGGGGAGGCTGCTGTGAGCGGGCAAGGGGGGGACCACAACACGCCGCCACCACCACATTGTTCCTCCAGCCAGCCGCATCTACGGTTAACCCCCGCCCACCCAGCTCCCGCCCCCACAGACCAGCCTGCACCGGCCACCTGCCACCTGGCGCCGCACCTGTAGTCCCGCACCAGATCCTCCCGCTTCTTGCTGCCCAGCCGCCACCGCTGCCCACCCACCACCCGCTCCCGCAGCACCTCCTTCATCAGCGCCACCTGCGGCCGGGGGGAGGGGAGGGCGGCCAGGCGGCCAGGTGGGCGTGTGGCGCCACCAGCATGGTCGCTACGCAGGAGTGCGCATATAGCGAGCATGTGCGGTAGCTGGCTGGGGCTAAAGCACAGACAGGCAGGCGGTGGAGAGGCAGGAGGGGTGGGAGGTTGCCGCTGCATGAAGCCCCCCGCTCCTAAACCCCCGCCCCACCCCATCGGCGCGGCAGCAGGCAGGTGCCAGGGCAGCAGACCACCCACCGTGGGCTTGCTGACCGGCTCCTTGCCCTGCTGCCTCAGCCACTCGTTGAGGTGGTTGAGGACAGGGGCTTCCTCGGTCCCCACGAGCGAGCTGCTGCCGCTGGCGGTGGAGGAGCGGCGGCGGGACCGGCGGGACCCGTCGCCGCTGCCCCCAGCCGCGCCAGCCTGCCTCCTGGCCTTGAGGCCGCGCGCAGGGGTGGCGGTGGAGGGGTCCCACAGCGCATGGCTGCAGGAAGGGCGCAGGGAGCGACGCCTGAGCGACTGCACCCGCACCAGGAACACTGCAAACCACTGGCGGCTGCTTCTCGTACCGCGCAGCTAGCAGGCTAAGGCTAACAACGTACCGCTCCTCATCCTCGCTCTCCACCTCCTCCTCGTCATCATCCAAATCATCCCAGGAATCCTCCTCATCCTCCTCATCCTCCTCATCCTGCACAACCGGCAGTCCCACCAGCAGGCAGCGAGAGTGAAGAGAGACTGCAGTCGGGAGACTGCTTGGGGAGCTGCTCGTGGCGGCAGCCCATCTGCTGCCAACTCAGATGCACGCAACCCGGATGGCCGAGTGCCCGCGGTGCCGGGCTGCCAGAGGGTCTCAAGACGAGGCACCCACCTGGCTGTCGGATGCCTCATCAGAGCTACCGCCGCTGGTTGCGTGCCTATCCGCCTCCCCGGCAGCGGCCCCGCCGCCGGTCAGCGGGTCCTCGATCGCCAGCACGTTGAGCTGCTGCAGGATCTCTTGGGCCTCCAGCAGGCCCTCCTGCACCCAGGCAGACCACAGCACGCACAGCAGGCACGTCATGCCGCAGGCGCACGACGCAAGAGGGCGGCTGGTGGCCTGGGGGGGTGGGGAGTCTAGCTCCGGCAGCAGCGGCCTGCATGCACCGGCCACTCCCGCCCCGCTGCGCCTCACATCCGCAGACACATCGGCCGCCACGCCCTGCGCCGCCGGCAGCATGGTGGAGGCAGCGTGGTGGCCGCCGCCGCCGCCGCCGCCGCCGCCGGCCGACCGCTCCGCGGCCTGCTGGTGCTGGTGCAGCAGCGCGGCCGCCTCGGCCGCCCGCTGCGCCGCCTCGTACTTCTCCTGCTCTGCAATGTCCAGCCGCAGCTTCAGCAGCTCTATCTCGTCCGACAGCTCAGTCACCTGCGCCTGCGCCTCCACCGCCTGCGATGGGGGGAGGTCGGGGTGTGGGGGGACGTGTGGGTGGCGGGGCAGCGTGGTGGTGGCGGTGTGGGTCGGGAAGGGTGCCCAGATGTGGCAAGCCAGCATGTGGAGAAGCGTGGGGAGATAGTCGTTCCAAGGAGGGAGGCGGGTGACTGGCACGTAAGGACCAGCCCACCGGGGCGCTCGGCGGCCTGCATGTGCCGCCCGCCCGCTTGCCTGTGCCTTGTGCTGGCTGGCGGAGCGGAACACCGTCTTGAGCAGCGCGCGTGCCTGCACCACGGTCCTCACGCCGTTCCAGCGCCGCGCGTCGCCTGCCGGGCAGCACAGCGTGGGCACAGCAGGCAGGGTCGCGCGCGGCACGCATGTCGGCACTGCGTGCCTCCCATCCTGATTCTCGCCTATCCGACAGCGGCAGCAAGGCATGGCGGGCGACGAGGGCACCAGCGGTGGCACACACGCAGCGCAGCCAGGCGTTCAGCCAGCCAGGCAAGGGGAGCTCACCGGGCACCCCTCCCCGCGCCTCCTCCGCTGCCCTCGCCTCCATCAGCTTCGTCTGCGCCGCCTCAAACTGCCGGCTGTGCGCCTCGCTCTGCTGCAGCAGCGCGAGCCTCTTCTGCTGCAGCTTCTCCTCGCTGGCGCTGCTGGGGCTGCACACAGGGGGTGCAGGGCAGGGCATGGTGGGGATGGCGGCCGCGGCATTCTCCACCAAGCCTGCTCACCACCCACCCACCTACACACCTACACCTACACCTACACCTACACACACAATAGACAGCCGACGTACCGCACACTTATACACACACATACGAATAGGCAGCCCTCTCCCCTCTCCCCCTGCCTGCATCCCCAACCGCCCCCCACCCCCGCCCCTCTCCCCACCTGTGCACCAGGTGGCCTGGCCACCAGTCTGGGTTCTTCAGCGCTGCCAGCGCCTTCTCCACCTCCCGCAGCTTGCGCTGCACCTCCTTGCGCCCCGCCCGCTCCCCCTCCATCACTTTCTGCAGGACGGCAGGAAGGCCAGGCCACACAGCAGCACAGCGCCGCCGTTGAGAGCGCGCACGGGGCCAACAGGCTGCCCGAGCTGCACGAGTGCAGGGGCATGCAGGGGCTGCAGGCGCGCGCCCGCTGCCGGCAGCCAGCAGCACTTGCGCTTGCCTGCAGCTCAAAGGAGGAGCAGTAGGCATCCAGCTCTCCCTCCACCCACTCCCGCCTCGACCGCTCATCACGCAGCAGTGGAGCCTGCATGCGCGCTCACACCCCCAAACGCTTCAACTGCCGCACTGAGGAACGCCCCTCTCACGGCCGCAGTTTCTGCCAGCCAGCCGGCAGGGTGCCAGCAACGCAGGGCAGCTGCGTCCCGCTCCTGCTCCAGCAAACCGGTCAAAAACGTTCAGCCGCAAGCACGAGGCGCCACTAGCAGCAGGGTCAGGCCACCGCCGCAGCTGCCGCCTCACCATGGGGTTGGGCTGGCACTCAGAGTCTGGAGCAGAGGCAGAGGTGGAGGCAGTGGAGCGCTCCGCGGTGCCGCCGCTGACCATCGGCGGCCGCCCCGGGGCGGCGGCGCCGCTGCCGGCGGCGGCTGGCGCGGTGAACGGGCGTTCGGCGGCGGGCGCTGCTGCGGCGGCAGCACCCGCTGAGGTGGCGGGGCGGCAGGCCAGCTTCTGGCGGTCCTCCATCTGCTTCAGCCGCTTGCGCGCTGCCTCCGCCTCCTCTGCACCCAGGCACAGCGGGGCAGGGGCGGGAGCGGTGAGGCAGGCCAGGCAGTACGCACTGCGAGTGCGGGCGGTGCGCCGACGGTCTCGCTCACAAGCGAACCAGCAAATGGGGCCCAGCCAGGCGGCACGGCCACGTTCAGCCAGCCCAGGCGCGCGCCCCCCACCCGTCTTGCGCCTCAGCACCGCCTGCTGCTTGCTGTGCAGCGCCTCCAGGCGCTGCAGCTGGGCCGCGTTGTGGCGCCCCTGCTTCTTCAGCTGCAGCAGCTCGTGGTCCCGCTGCCGCCTGAACTCCGCAAACTCGCGCACCCCCCTGTCCATCTGGCGCTGCAGGTTGACCTGCGCGCAGCACAGCACACGCGCAGGGAAGGAGGAGGAAAGGGGTGAAAGGATGGATGGATGGCGTTTGTGGCATGGCGAGAGCGGCAGCAAGGACACGCCCCAGCGGCAGGCAAGCAGCAAGGGGCGGCAGCAGGCTGTGCATCGCTCGCCGACATCCATTGCAAGCACCAACACACCCCCACAAGCACACAACCTGTGCTCCCCCCCCCCCCCCCCACACACACACACACACCTTCTGCTGCTTGATGGCCAGGATGTCTCCCTCCAGCTTGCGGCACGCCCCCTCCGCCTTCACCTTCATGCGCTCCAGCTCAGCCAGGCGCCGCTCCTGCAGGGCATGCGCGCACACCACACGCATGGGCAGGAGAGCATGGCGGGACTGGGCTTGCCAAGGCAGCAGCCATGCGCGGCGGCAGGGCCTCCAGAGCTGGCCCAGCCGACCCCACGGCGAGCCCACACCCCAGCCACACCAGGCCCATGGTGAGGGCACGGCCCACAGCCGCCGCCGCGCCGCGCTGCACCCCCACCTTGGCCCTGACCGCCTTGACCTTTTCATCCAGCTGCCGGATGCGGCTCTCGTACTGTGCCTTGAGGCGCAGCCGCTCGTCCTCTGCACACACGGGGGGGGAGGGGGTGTGCGGGAGGCGGCGTGAGGCGCAGGCTGGCAGGCATGTGGGCGGGACTCGGGGCAGGGCAGGGCAGGGCCGCGCGGGCAACGAATCGGCTCCCCCTGCCCGCCCCGCGGCGCCAGCCAGCCGTGGCGCGCCAGCCGCGGGCCAGCAGCAGGGGTCTGTGTCGCAAGTTCCTTTGCGGATATGCAGACTGCAAACAGAAAAAGCAATAGCACAAGCGGCGGCCGCCCGGCACCCACCCGAGGCGTGGGCCAGAGCCTCCAGCTTGGCCAGCAGGTCTCGCCGCTCGCGCTGCAGCTCGTCCCGCTGCGCCGCCAGCTCCACCAGCCTCTCGTCATACTTGTGCTTGAGGGCGGCGTGGTCTGGCATGCTGTGCATGGCGGCCTGCTTGGCGGCCATGGCGCGCTCCAGCCGCGCCAGCTCGCCTGCCAGCCGCGCGGTCTGCATGCTGCGGGCGGGCGGGGCGCAGGAGGCGGGGCGGGAGCGCCAGCTCAGCAGCCCGCCCGCCCCAATAGAACCCCAGCCCATCCATCCCAAGCCCAGGCCAAACCAAGCCCAGGCCAGGCCAAGCTGCAAGCTGCATGGTATCCCGTGCGCTGCATCCTGGCGCACTGCATCCTGGCGCTGCCCCCCTGGGCCGCCTGCCCGCCCGCCCGCCTCACGTGTGCGCCTGCTCCTGCGCCGCAAACTCGTCGTCGTTCAGCTCCAGCTCATCCAGCTCGCCCCTGCCCCCGCCCTCCTCCCCCTCGCCGTCCTCAGACCGCAGCGGGGACAGGCGGAAGGGGGAGGCGTCGCCGGGGGCGGCCGCCATCGACAGCCGCCGGCTGCTCACCACAAACGCGCCCGACAGCCTGCGGCGGGGGCGACGCCGCCGGGCGGCGGCAGCGAAACGCTCAACGCTGATGCGTGCTGATGTGCGGGAAGCGGCGATGTGCCGCGCCGCGGCCTGCCGCGCACTCCCTGCTCACTCCGCTGCACCGCGTTGCCCCTAACAGGCCGCCTCTGCACAGCCAGCCTCCTGCCCTCCCCATGCCAGGCCCACCTGGAGACCTGCTTCAGGCGTTTCACGTCCCGCTCCAGCTCAGCAATGCGCTCCAGCTGGCGGCGGATGACGTCGCCGCCGCCGCCGCCGCCAGCCTCGCCGCTGCCGCCGGCGATGGCGTCTGCCGCCGCCGCCGCCGCCGCCGCCGCGGCGGGGTCCAGCTGGTGCAGGTGCTGGCGCAGGCGGTCGCGCTGCGCCTGCGCCACAATCATCCTCTCGGTCGCCTCCCGCACCTCCTCGTGCGCGTTGTCCTGCGGGGAGCAGGCAGGCAGAAGGCAGGCGGGCAGGCAGGCAGGCAGGCAGGCAGGCGGGCGGGTCACCAGCCTACACAGCGCAGCTTGGAGGCGCAGGCCCGGCCCCCAGCCGGCCAGCCACGTCGCCTGCCAAAAAGAGCAGCTGCCGCGGCACGCTCCACGCCCGGCCTCACCCCGCCCTGCCCAGCCAGCCGGCCCAGCCCGCTGCTGGCACGCACCACTTCCACCTGCAGCCGCCTGTTGTCTGCGGCCAGCTGGCGGTTGCGCTCCTGAGCCTCCTCCAGCGCCGCATGCAGCACCTCGTCGCCGGGGCCGCCATAGTCCGGCGCCGCGCCCTCCCCCAGCCCCAGCGTGCTCCTGCGCACGCAGGCGGGAGGGCGGGGCGGTGGGGCGCAGGAGGGGGACGGCGGGCAGGCGAGGGAGGCGGGCAGGCATGCGGAGAGGGTGTGGAGAGAGGCGGGAGGAGCCGGGGGGAACGCAGGGAGCTCGCCTCCTCCGGCACCACGCCTAGCCAGCGCCCAGCCGCCCCGCGACGTCCTGGCGGCTGCCCCTTCCACCGCGGGTGACAAGTGGCTCACACCTATCCACACACACACATGCACACACGTGCACGCATGCACGCGCCCCCC
>NW_005435087.1:1153306-1183732 GCF_000147415.1 Chlorella variabilis | reverse complement strand
GGGAGGGGGGGTGTTTGGTGGGTGTTTGATGGGCCGGGAGGAGGCTTGGGATGGCGGGTGTGGTGCTGGTGGCTGCGCCGGTGGTGGCTCCAAGCGGGCAGGTGCGCACGGAGAGGCGCGGCGGTGCATGCAGCAGCGGGGATGGCGGCGGCGGGTCTGACGCGCCGGTGCGCGTGCGCCGTCGCCAGCCCAGCCACCCGTACAGGCAGCTTCACGCGCACACACACAAGTACATGCGCCCTGCCCCACCTGCCAGGTCCACCAGATGCATCTTGGCGCACAGGTAGCTGTCCTCGCCCTCGCCGCCCCCCTCCTCTCCCTCATCCTCCTCCCCGCTGTCATCCTCCTCGCCCGCCTGGCGCGGCGCCGCTGCCACGGCGCCGCCGCCGCCGTCTGCGCGGGGCGGCAGCAGCTTGCGCTGCTCCAGGGTTATGGTAAAGATGGCATGTGAGCGGGAGGAGTGCTTGTTCATGCCGGTGGCGGCTGCAGGCGGGGGGGGTGTCAGGGCGGCGGGGCCGCACAGGGGTGAGGTCACAGGGAGGAGGCCGCCTGCGCCCTCTACCACCAGCTGGGTAAGCAGCAGCAGCAGCACCACCAGGTGGGGGCACACAGCATGCAAACCAAGCGCAACCAGACACCCAGCAGCACGATCGGGAGAGCGCCAGGGGCGGCAGGGCGGCGGCAGGGCTGCGGCGATACCCCCACCCCCCACCCCCCGCTGCCTCCCGGCCCCGCCCAGCCCAGCGCCGCACCTGTGGCCCTCAGCAGCGTGCCCTGCTCCAGCACCTCCACCATCTCCTGGCGGCTGCGCACCTCGCGCTCCGCCGCCCCTGCCAGGCACACGCCGCCCCCCGCCACCTCCCGGATGTGCACGGCAGGGTGGGGGCCGCGCCCCGCGCACAGCAGATCATGAATCTCCTCCTGGCGGGGAGGAAAGAGGCAGGAGGTGCAGGCGGGGTGGGGTAGGGTGGAGTGGTATGGGCGAGGGGATGCCAGGCGGGTGGGACAGAAAGGGGCTGGCTAGGCCGCCGGCGGATGGGGAGGCGCGGCGGGGATGGCAGGGGGACGGCTGCCGCAGCACGCACGGCGGCCTCGCATGGAGCTGCGGCGATGCACCCTGCAGCGCAGGGCTGCTGGCTGGCCTCCATCCCTGTGCCCACTCCCACCACCCACCCCCGCCACCCCACCCTGCTCACCTTGTGTATCTCCACAAACCCGACGCGCACGGCAAAGTCGACGTCGCCGGGCGCGGCCTGGATGCGGTCAAACACGGCCTGCAGGACACGTGGGATGACGCCGCGCGCCTCGCCGCCGGGCGTGAAGGCGCTGCCCATTGTGTACCTGCAGCAGGGGCGAGGGGGCGGATCCAGACGTGTGGCGGATCGGACTGGCAGAAGCAAATTCCATTCATTTTAAAGACGTCGGCGACGACAGCCAGGCGCCACACCGGGCGTGCGCAGCGGCGAGGGTGCCCGGCATCTTCTGGGCTGCTCCAGCCCCAACCACATCGCCATGCAAGGGCTGCAGCAGGCGGTGGCGTGCGGTGGCGTCCGCAGTGGCCCGGCGCGCACGTCTTGCCGCTGCCGGTCTGGCCGTAGGCAAACACGGTGGCGTTGTAGCCCTTGAACAGCCCCTCCACCAGCGGCGCCACACACTTGCCGTACAGGCTGTGCGCCGCCTCCGCGCCCTCCCCAAACACGTGGTCAAATGTGAACAGCTGGCCGTTGGCGCCGACCTGCGGCGCACCAGCTGAGAGCGCGTGAGGTGGGTGCTGCCTAGCCATGCAGCGTGCATGCAGTACACCCTGGCATCGACGTGGGTGCATGCCGGCCACCGCTCTGCCGCACCTGCGGCTCGCCGGGCGTGATGAAGAGCGTGGGCCTGGCGCCCTCCTCGATCTCATGATCGATCAGCGGCCGCACATTCACCGCCACACACACAGACTCCTGCGGGGCCGCCGCCTGCAGGAAGGGGGGAGGAGAGCGGCCGAGGGCGGGTGGGCGGCGTCGGTGTGGTGGCAGCCAGCAGCAGGCGCACAAGCTCTGGTGTTGGATAGTCCCTACATAGAGGCCTACTGCAGGAACAGGTGCATGGGGTCGTAGGGCAGCGACGGCAGCGGCACTCGCCTCCTGGTCCGGCTGTCGCGCTTCCATGAGCCGCGGCGCCTGAGCGGCGGCCGACAGGGCCTCCGTCACAGTCATGTGTCACACGATCGCTCTGCACAGCCGCCCATTCTCCCCGCCACAGTCTGAATTTTCCAAGCTGTCGGACTGTAGCCCGTCCCGGTGCCGTTCAGCGATCGCACCACATCGCTGGGGTGTGTTTGGAAGCAACGGCGAAGCCCCCCGTTGAACAGCTGCGCTGCGTGCTGTGTCCCGTGGCAGCACAATTCGACTCATCGTGAGCTCTCGTGACTTGATCAATGTCTCGAGATTGCATCATGTCCATCGACGCCGCCCTGGCCTCCTTCCTGGACCTGCTGCTCCTGACTGAGGAGCCCTGCTTCACCTGGGGCCCTGCCGAGCTGCTGGCTGCCTTCCAGTGGGGCAGCACGCTGCAGGGGTTGGTTGACAATGCCAGCGCCGCCACCCCGGTGCAGCTGCGGCTGCAGGTGGGTGGCGCCGCCTTCCCACTCCTGCTGCCGGTGCTGCCTCGCCGGCTTGCTCGGCCTTTCCTTCCATCAACTCCGGCCCCCCTCTTTCCACCTGCAGGCCCTGCAGCCGCAGATGCCGGCAGGGCTGCAGCAGCTGCTGCCGGCCATTGCCCAACAACCGCTGCAAGTGATGCTGGAGCTCCTGCTTCGGCGGCAGCCACCGCTTGCCGCCTATGCCTGCTCCGCTCCCTGGCTGGAGGCGGTGTTGGGTGCATACCTGGCGGCAGTGGTGCTGCCCAGCCCTCCACACCAGCAGGCGGCAGCGGAGCAGCGGTTGACGGCCACGCTTGCCCGGCTGCAGCAGGCAGCGGCAGTGCACGACATCCTGCATGACGCGGCGCAGCAGGCTGCGGCGACAGCTCGCAGCCGGATGCAATTTGGGGGCAAGAGCGGCATCGGTCCATTGGGTGCAGAGGAGGAGGAGCAGCAGCAGCAGCGGCGGCAGCTGCGGGAAGAGGCGCTGTGCTACCTGACCAGCCCAGCGTGCCTGGAGGCCGCGGCAGCAGCGCAACTGCTGGCTCGGCGTGCGCAGCACAACTTGGAGCGGCAGCCAGGCCTGGGAGCGCAGGCGCTGGGCGGCATGCTGCACAGCCCCGCCACCCAGCTGGAGTTGGAGCTGCTGTGCTTGCTGCTGCTGCTGCCGGGGTGGGACGCCATGCTGCGGCGGCTGGCGGGGCTGGATGAGCAGACGCTGGGCCGCAGCAGCAGCAGATGCAGTGGAGATGGCGGCAGCGGCAGCGGCGGCGGCGGCGGCGGCAGTAGCGGCGCCTTGGCCCGCCATGCAGCGCAGCTGCTGTGTGCAGCCTGCAGCAGCCAGGCGCAGGCGGTGCTGCAGCAGCCCCCCGAGCTGCTGGCGGAGGTGTGCAGGCAGTCGTTCCGCTTCACCTGCAGCTACGCGACTCTGCTGGTCGAGCAGCGGCGGCAGGCGGCGGAGGACACGCAGGCGGCGGCAGACGCGGCACGGCACCGCCTGGCGCACGCCACCAAGCACCGGGACCACGTGAGCAACTACTTGCAAGCCAAGTGCTGCTAGTAGCGGCGCCAGCTGCGCCCCTCCACACTCCGTCTGAATCGGGCAATGTAACTCAGCTTGCCACCCATATCTGGTAACCACACTGTGGGGCAGGGGAGATCGGGAAGCATGTCGCCCAGGCTGTGGCTCACATGCGCCACCCCCCCTTTGCTGCCACCTTGCCTCCTGCTGGCTCCATGGCTTTGCCCCGCCCGTCCCGCCCCTGCCGCGCGCTGCCAGCTGCCCCAGCCGCGCGCTGCTTGATGCCCCCTTGCTTGGCGGCCCCTGCCGCTGCGCTGGGCCCCTGCTGCTGCTGCCACGGCTCCACCGCCTGCTGGCGGTGCCGTGCCGGCAGGTGCAGCGGCTCTGCATGGTGCACGCCTAGCGGCTGCGGCGGGCCCCTGGCGCTGGCCGCCGGCGTTCCGAGGCGCGAGGGAATGCGGTGCGCGCCCAGCGGCAGCACATGCGTCGCCACAGCCATCAGATCCCCCTCGCTGGTGCTGGGCGGCAGCGGGAGGGGCGCCACGGCCGCACTCGCCGGGCCGCCTGAGACGGAGGCAGCGCCGGCAGCCGCTCCCTGTCGCTCGGCCAGCAGCCGCTGCACGCGCTCCAGGTCCAGTCGAGCCCTGTCGCGCTCGCTGCGCGCCGCCGCCGCATCCCCGCTCAGCCGGCCCACCGCCTCCAGCTGCTGTGCCACCTGCTGCCGCATGTGCTGCTGCTCCTGCTGCAGCTCCCGCAGCAGGGCCAGCACCTGAGGGTCGCTGCCGGCAACGGGCCCGGGGGCGGCACTGGCTCCAAAAGCAGCGCCGGTGGCAGGCGGAGGCAGGTAGGGGAGCAGCCCGGGCGGTGCATAAGGGTAGAAGGGCACCCCGCCGGCTGCCGCCAGCGCAGGGTTTGCTGCCGCCAGGATGGCAGCCGCCTGGGCAGGCGTGAGCAGGGGCGCCCCCTGCTGCTGATGATGGTGCCAGGCTGTCGGAGGCGGCTGCAGGGCGGGTACGCCAGCCAGCGGCCCCACCGCCTCTGCGTCCTCTGTGCACGAGTGAGTGGCCTGGCGGGCCCTGCGCTCAGCTGCCTTGTCGGGAGGCAGGAACACGGTGATGCCAGGCTGCACCAGCGCCTCGCCTCGCCGCGCCTCGCCCAGCGCCGCCCCAAGCGGCTCCCCGGCGCCTGCCTGCCCTGCCGCCTGCGCCCTGCCTGCCCTGCCCCTGGCGCTCAACGGTGGCGCCGCTGCAGCTGCCACGGCAGCGCCCCCCCGCGTCTGGTTGTGCTGCTGGGCGGCGGCCCCGCTGGCGGCGCCGCCGCGCTGCGGGCTGCCCTTGTCCCCAGCCCCTCGTGCCTGCTGCGCCCAGTAAGCCCGCAGCTGCGCCTCCTCGCGCTCCTCCAGCTCCGCCAGCTGCGCTTTCTTCCTCGCCGCCGCCTCCTTCCTCTCCCTCATCTGCTCCTCCAGGTCCCGCTTCAGCTGCTCCCGCTGCGCCGCCTGCCTCACACGCTGGTCGTCAGACAGGCCCGCCCTTATGTCCTGTAGCGCAGACATGAAGCTGCCGCCCGCCGCCCGCTTGTGGGTGCTGCCCCGCGCCGCCGACTCTGCAGCAGGCAGCGGGGCGGGGAGAGCAGCAGGCATGGTACACCGGGCCTGTGATTGCACCGCAGTTCGGCGCACACCACTCGCCATGCACAGCTCACCTGCATTGAAAATGCCGGCCATGCCTTCCCCGCCCAGCCGTGCCATGTTGCGACGGCTGAAGTCGCTGGCGGGCGGTGCGTCATCCATTGCTTGGCGGTCCAGGGCAGGCAGGGCTTGTTGGTTGTTCTGGCGCAGCTGATGCGGCAGCAGAACAGCCAGCTCTTGCTCCGCCAGCTCCTCCTGCTGCTCATCCCAGCCGCTGCCATTGTTACCGCCCTGCACCGATGCTATTTGAGGCTGGGCAGGCCACCGCTTCCAGGCTGCCTGCTGCTGCTGGGCATCCTCCTGCGGTGGGCCTCCCAGCAGCTCCGCCAGCGTCGACTGCATGTCGCGGCGGGGCAGCCTGCCACGGGGCGCAGGCTCTGCTTCATCTGCTGCCCCATGATCCGGCCGCCATGCATTGCCGCTGCTCCTGGAAGCCTGCTGCTGCTGCTGCTGCTGCTGCTGCTGCTGCTGCTGCACTCGTGCAGCGTGCTGGTGCAGGGCGCTGCCAGCGGGCGCCCCTTGCTGCGGGTGTCGGCCTGTGGGGGCGGAAACTCTGCGCCCAGCGCCAGGACCTCTACCTCGCTGCTGCCCCGGCCCCTCGTCCCTCTTCTTGCCGCTGCCTGATGCTGCAGAGGTGGGCAAAACGTGGAGTTGAACTATGGTGTCGTAGTCAAACATCGTGCCAGTCGTGCCAGCCCCTGGTGCTTACCTCTCTGCCCTATGCTTGCAGCTGGCTCACGGCGCTGCTTGGACCTCGGTGCGGCTGGTGGCTTGCCGAAGGTTGTCATTGTCAGAGACAGTCCCCCTTCCCTTGCTGCTTTGGACTGGACAGGGTGTCGGGACGTCGAAGCCTCACGAATTGGACTCGTGGGCAATTTAAGGGCCAGTTTGGAGATCTGGGAACTATGCCCGGCTGGCGCCACCCGTACCACCCCGTTCTAATATGCTAAACATTCCTAGGGCAGCAGGGCCTTTGAGCAGATCGCACTTGGCAATGGTGCGGGTCTAGGAAAGGCTCCCTGTTGTGTCCAGGGTTTCAGGTGAATGAGCTTGAACTCGCCGGTGAGCCTGCGCGCTTGCGGAGAAAGCATGAAGACATGCGCCATGCAATAATGACATTGGAATGCTCTGCCAGCCGCTGACTGCAGGCGCCGCCCCTACCCCGCCCCCGCCACCCCGCCCTTGCACAGGCCTCCACCACCGGGTGCGCTCTTGTTGACCTTGCGGCGGAGCGGGTTTTGCTAGCACTACCTGCTGCGTTCTTCACCGGCATATCGCCTTCCGGCATGCCAAGGGTGGAAGCGTACGAGAACAATGACGGCCAGGCCCAAGTGGGCGCCGCCAACCTGCTGTCGATGATCGGGCAAGCCAAAGGCGTGACCGGCGGGTGGTCCGGGTTTGCGCTCAAGTCCATCCTCGTGTCCACTTCGGCGGCAACGGTAAGCTGCGCTGGTGGGTGCTGCACTCGGGCTTGTGGGTCCAAGCCTTGCCATTTCACAGCGCTCACTGCCGGCTACCTGTCACCCCCTGCAGGTTTGGGGGCTTGCATCCTGGATGCTGTTCCACGGTGCGTTTAGACAAATGATATGACTAACATCCTGAATTCATCTATGCGGCACCCCAGAGTTGATGAGATCTTGTTTGGCGGTGTGCCTGCAGGACCCTTGGGCCCGGCCCTGTCTTTTCTGGTGGGCGCCGCCATGCAATACGCTCATCCCGACCCGCTCGCCCCTCCCTGTGTGGAGGCAGAAGTGTAGGATCCCCTTGCCCACCACCCCTTGCCCACACCATCCTGGCTCCACTACTCCTGTAGGGCGGCAGCGGGTTTGGTTTCGTGGGAGGTCTGGTCAGCCGCTGGCGCACCGACACGGCCGAGGCGCTGCACCTGGTGGACATGTTCCCGCGGCTGATGGAGGTAGAGGCACCTGCTCCGGGGGTGGTCCCGGGATGTGCCCGCCATTTCACTGTCAGCAGCCGATGGCCAGCGGAAGATTAAAGCTGCTGGCTGTGATGCTGGGGCCCGCTTGCCTGCCGCTTGCCCCGCCCTCGCGCAGCACCATGTGCGGGTGGGGGAGTGCGGGCGGGAGCTGGAGGGGCGCGACTTTGGCGAGTGGGCGCGCAACCTGCGCAGCAGCCCGCGCAAGCAGGGTGAGCGCTGCCGCTCCGGCCAAAGGCGCGCTGCATCCGGGGCCGCCGCTGCCTGCGCACCATCTGTCGTGACATGCACCGCGTTTCCCCTCCCCCTCCCCCTTTCAGGAGTCTTGATCGCCGCCATGTACAGCGCAGCCCCAGCCCTGGACCGCATTCGGCAGGAGAAGGAGGAGGCACTTGTGGCCGCGTATGCTGCGCGGGAGGCTGAGGCGGTGGCCAGCGTGGCAGAGGCCGACGGCCAGCGCTGACGGCAGCCGCAAGCGTCACAGGCAGCGGGCGTGGGCCGCGGGTTCAGGACACACGCAGATTGAACATGAAACAGGGTAAAGTCGCAGTCATGAATAACAAAAGGTGTGATGGATGCTGGGCTGCGGCGAGGAAGAGACAAAAGGACGGTCTGCATGACGTAGTCAATTTTCTGCCGCTGCCTGGAAACAGGTTGGGGCCAGGCGGCGCCAGGGACGCCTACACCGCCATGTGCCGCCGGCTAGCGCTGCTGCTCTGCAGAAGCTGCTTGCGCGGCTGCTCCTGCCCTCCTTCTCCTGCTGCTGCCCCGCTGCCGCCGCTGTCCTGTGCCGCTGCATCCTTTGCCTTGCCCCCCTCCTCCTCCTCCTCCTCCTCTATCACTTCTTGCAGCGTGGCCGGCCCTGCAACAGATCAGGAGGGAAGCAGCGAGGCGACAGTGCCATTAGCTGGGCATGGAGCCTCGCCGCTGGGGGTGCAAAGGGGACAGCGGAGCTGGCAGCCGTACTCATTGCAAGCGCTACTGCGGCGGCGGGCGGGCAAACAAGGTGGCTGGTGCCTCACCAGAGGGCAGCCTGGCGCTGCCGTCGCCGCACAAGCTCTCCTCCTCCACCGCCTGCACCCACTGCTCCTCTGCACACCACAACACAAGGCAGCCATGCGCGGCAGCGGGCTCTGAGCGGCAGCGCCACAGCGGCGCCGTGACATGCAGCGCATGCAGGGCGGCACGGCGGCAGCGAGCGCCGGCGGCAGCCGGCCCTCTCACCTTCCAGCGCCGCCAGCTCCAGGTGCGAGGCCGCCAAGTGCTCCTGCTCGCGCTGCCGCGCCACGTCCTCCGCCGCGAGGTCGCCCACCTCTGTGGCATCGACGCCCTTCACGCCCACGCCATGAGGGTCGGCAGGCTGCAGGCGCGGGCGCGGCAGGGCAGTGCTTCGTGCGGGCGGACTCGGCATCTGCGCGTCATCCCCGACAACAGCAGAAGCTCGGCCTGCCCTGCGAGAGATTCAAGCGCAGCTGGCCCCAGCAGGCCGGCTGCTGGGCAACTGCACATTGCGGCAGCAGGCGCGGCTGCTCACCAGGGCCGCCGGCGCGGTGGCAGGGACAAAGCCGGTGGGCTTGCGCTGCATGCCCACAAACTGCTTGCCCGTGGGATCCTCGGCTTGCGCCAGCCGGATGGCCGACAGCAGGCGCTTGAGGGTCGACGGCGGCCTGCACAGCCACGCCACCAGCGCCGACGGTGTTGCAGGCTGGTGCGGCTGCTGCTCGCTTGTGCATGCCTGCACTGCCTGCCACCCCCCCTGCAGTCAGTCCCATGCCACGCTGGCATGGCCAGCCTCCGCCCCGCTCCCTCCCACTCACTTCCAGGCCTGGTAGAAGCTGCCGCTGTTGTTCCACTGCTCCCCCGACTTCAGCCGCTTCAGCTGCGGCACGCCGCCCTCAGACGGCTTCGGGTCTACAGCGGCGGCAGGGGACAGGTGGCCACAGGTCGTGAGCAGACCGTTGCAGCCTGCACCCCGTGGGGGCGGCCTTCAGCCGGCCCAGGACACAGCTGGCAGGTGCGCAAATCCCCCACAACTCTCTTCCCGCCCCCCGCATCCCGCATCCCGCCCCGTCTGTGCTGCCACTCACACATCTCTGCCTTGGCCCGCTTGTATGCCTTGCGCTCCTGCAGCACAGGTGAGGTACGCGGCCAGCAAGTGTGGGAATGCATCGGGGCTCAGGCCGAGCGTACACACCGACGCCCGGGCGTGCTGAGCGCCCCACCGGCGGGCGCCAAAGCGCGTGCCTTGCTGGCATGGCTGCAGCCTGCCTGTGCGGCCCTGTGCTGCGGCGCAGTGCACCCATCGCTGACATCATCCTGCTGGAAACCTCGCTGCTGGCAGCCGTGCCGCACCTTTTCGTATTGGATCTGCTCTAGCCGCTGCGTGATCATGCACTTGCGGCAGATCACCTCCTCCCCGCTGCGCACCCACGACGCCCGCTGCACGGCACGTGCGCAAATGCTGGTGTGAGGTATCGGGCAATGCCAGGTTGCCAGGCTGCTCTTCAGCACAGCATCGCTGCGAGAGAGGTGGGGGGGCACTCGGCGGCACAGGCAGGGCAGGGCTGCGGTGCCCCGGGGCCCCACCTGCGTTCCATTCATCTTGCCCCATGCGCTAGAGCCCTCCGTGCCGCACACGTGGCAGCGTGGCGGTTCCTGCGCAGTGCCACAGAGTGGCCACAATATAGGTGAGAGAACAAGGGAGGGCTAGCAGGGGTGGGGTGGGAACCGCCTTGTCCGGCAGCGCAAGCGGGTCGGCGGCAGCAGGTGGCCTGCAGTCCCGCACCGAGCCATCGACCACGCTGATGCACTGTCCCATCTCCTGGACAGCCACCACCCGTGGGAGCCTGGGGTGCAAGAAGAAGAGACGGAGGGTTGAGGGCCTGCCGAACGAGGAGCTGCAGCTGCTCTGTTCAGACCAGTTGTACAGCCGGAAGCGGACGAAGCCTGGTGGAGAAGCGGTCGGCGGCAGGAGCAAGGGTGGAGCGGCGTTTTGCAGTGAGGCCACCCTGCAAGCTGTTTGTTAAATAACAGCCTTTTGGCTGTCTCTACATGTCTCTACATGTCTCGACGAGCCTTGGATGCCTGGATGCCCGTGCTTCGTGCTGGGCGGCACCACCTTGCTGCGACCTCGCAGGGGAAGAGCACAGGGCGTTCTTTGATTGGCATTCGGCTAATGGCCCTGGTCGATGCTGCGTGAATATCGCGGGTGGATCGCGGGGGAGTGTCAGGAGAGTCGGTGATCAGTCCTGGGCCACAATGCCTCGCGTGGACACCTCCCTGCCTGCCCTGGCAGCAGGCGGCAGCAGAATACCCAGGACAGGTGAGCCCTCCGGCTGCCCAAGGTGCCGGCCACCGTTCAGCGGCTGCCGCCACTGTCGCCGTCGCTTCCGCCGCCATTCCTTGCACCCGTGCACCCTGCAGTTGAGGCCTACCTTACAACGAACCTGGAGACCCTGACCGAGGTCGACGGCGGGCTGCTGCCACACGAGCAAGAGGTGTGTGTGTGTCGAGGGGGGGCAACTTGGTTGGAACACTTCGTGTTTCCAGCGCGGGTCGGCCATGCAAGCTGGCCCCACCGTGGCTCCCTGGCTCCCTGCAGGCGCTGCAGGCGCTGCATGGCGAGGTGCTGCGCAGGCACGCGCCGCCCGTGGCGAGCGGGACGCAGCTGTACGCAGAGCTGGAGGCCTGCCGCCTGCTGGAAACGGCGAGTTGCCACCGGCGCCCTTGCCATGCATGGTGCCATGGTTTGCACCGTACACGGCCTGGCCTGGCACAGCCTGCACCGCCTGGCCGGAGCACCCTCCAGGCCGCCTCCTTTAGCGGGCACCCCGCCCCCTGCTGCTTCTGGCTGCAGGGCTGCAGCAGCATCGATACCGAGCTGCTGCGGGGCGGCATGCGGGGCGGCCAAATGGTGGAAGTCTGCGGGGAGTCGGGTGGGCGGCACGAGGAGCAGCCGGGGAGGCAGACGATGTGCCAGCTGCTGGTTGGGAGGGGCACGCTGGCGTCACGCCGCCGCCGCCTTTGCACACATGCAGCTGCCAGCACGGTGCCGCAGCCCTGAGCCCTGCCCTGCCCGTGCGTGCCTCCCTGTGCCCGCTGCGCGCCGCAGCCTCAGGCAAGACACAGCTGTGCCTGGCGGCGGCGGCCCAGGCGGCGCGCTCCAGCCAGCGTGTGGTGTATGTGGACACCAGCAACGCGCTGTCGGGGCGCCGCCTGGCACAGGTGGTGGCCGCGCAGCACCAGGCGGCAGCCGAGCAGGCAGGGGGTGCAGGGGCCGCCGCGCCGCAGGTCGGTGGCACGCCCCCGCCCCGCTGCATCTGCGCTGCGCTGCACTGCGGCCGGCCACAGCCGCCAAGCCCTCATTGCATTTGCTGGGGTGGCTCTGTGGGAGCGGTGGCTCAGCCAAAGGCTGGCCCGTCCACCCCGCTGCTGGCTGCCTGCTGCTGGCTGGCTGTGCCTGCAGGCAGCAGCGGGCCCCCTAAAATTTGTCGAGGTGCGGCGCTGCTACAATGTGCACTCGCTGCTGCGGGTTCTTGATGAGCTCATGCTGCAGGCTGAGCAGCAGGCGCAGGCGCAGCGGCAGCCCGGACCTCAGCAGCAGCCGGGAGCGGCGCAGCAGCAGCCGGGAGCGGCGCAGCAGCCGGGAGCGCTGCAGCAGGCGCCCAGCTCGGTGCCGTCGGCGGTGGCGCGGCGGCGGCGCCTGGAGGAGCTGCCTGTGGGCCTGCTGGTCGTGGACTGCCTGTCCGCCCTGATCACCCCGATCCTGGGTGGCGGGCAGCACAGCCAGGGCCATGCACTGCTGGCGGCCACCGCCGCCAGCCTCAAAGCCTTTGCGGCGCGGTCCGGGGCAGGTAGGGCCAGGCGGTGCACGCAGCTGGCCGCCCTGCACGGTGCAGCGTGGATGGCTGGCCTAGTAGGTTGCCGCAGGCGTGTAGCTGGCGGCACGTGCCTCCTGATCTCCCCCTCGCCGCCTGCCCTGCAGCCGTGCTGGTGACGGCACACATGGTGGGCGGCAGCGACGAGCGGCGCCACGAGAAGCGGCCGGCCATGGGGGAGAGCTGGCGCAACCAGCCGCACGTCCGGTGCGGCGCCGGGCCCGTGCGCGCACGCTGGCTGGCAGCAGCAGCCTCACCAGCAGACGAGGGCTATCTCGCTGGCCAGTCATCCTTGGAGGCAGCTGTACTGTTTGTGGGCTCATCAAGCACGCCTCCACCTCCTCCTGCCTGCCTGGCTGTGCAGGATACAGCTGAGCAGGCCGGCGGAGGACCGCACCTCGGGGCAGTGCAGCGCCACGCTCACCGCCAGCCCCCAGCTGCCTGCGGGGCTGTCGGTGGCGTACTGGCTGGGTGAGGGCGGCCCCACAGGCACGCCCCCGCAAGCAGGCGGGCAGCAGGCGCAGCCGATGCAGCACTGAGTGTAAGCCGCCACATGCGATCGATCATTCCTTACAGCTTACAGCGGTGGGGTTCAGTCGTTGTTGTGAGGAAAAAATCAGGCCGGCACGCGGAAAGCGCGAGCCAGCCGAAAACCATGGCAAACAGGGGAGAGCTGGTGGTACACAGGGCCGGGCCATCAGCCATGCCAGGGTGGCTGCGCGGCGTTAGGCACGAAAGGGAAGAGGAAAGGAGAGCAGACAGGGGCTCCTAAGGGGCCTACTCTTCGTGTCTTCGCAGAGAGGAAGGGCGGCGCGCAGAGGTGGGAAGAGGCACACAGGGGGCGCAAGGAGGCCGGGGGGCACACACACGCACTGCCTGATGGGTTGGAACTGCTGAATGGGGGCAACGAAATGCTGAGGAAAACGATATGGGGTGCAGACAGGATGATGAGGCAGAATCGTTTACGTCGGGACGGACACACAGCAACTGTGTTGCGGACACCACACTAGACAGAATGGGGAGGGAGGGCCGCTGTTTCAAGCGGGCGGCGCCGGCGAGGGCGGCCCCGGCGGAGGCCCCCGCACCGCGGCAGGCAGCCTCTGCAGAGCCACCTCCCTGAGCGCGGCGCGGCGGCTGGCGTTCAGGCGCCGCACCCGCTTGCTCATCCTCTGCGCCTGCGCCGGCTTGCCCTGCGGCCAGGTCGGGCGGGGCAGGCACAAGCGGTAAGCCAGCTGCCGGATGCGGCCAGGGCCGGCTGAGGCGTGCAGCAGCAGGCACGCGGCAGCAGCCTCCGCCACCGGCCTGCCGCCCCCACTCCCACCGCCGCCCAGCCGCGCCACCACCCCAGCCAGCTGCAGGCAGGGCCCCCCACCTGCGCCTCCAGCAGCGCCGCCATCTCGGCCACAGACGGCGCGTGGTGCGGGTCGGCCGCCAGTGCCTCCTGCAGCAGCTGGTGCGCCGCCTGCATCTGGCCGGCGCGGCGCTCGAGGCGGCCCAGCGCGCTCAGCGCGGGCACCGACCCCGGGCGCAGGCGCAGCACGGTGCGGTACAGCTGCCGCGCGGCTCCCACGTCGCCCGCCTCCTCCTCCAGCCGCGCCCATGCGTGCCAGGCGGCCCGGCACTCGGGGTCGGCGTCGGTGCAGCGGCGCAGCAGGCGGCGCGCCTCCCCCGCATCGCCGTGCCGCGCCTCGGCCACCCCCCACGCCTGCAGCACGTGCGTGTTGGACGGCTCCTGGCGCAGCGCCTGCTGGAACAGCGGCCGCGCGCGGGACAGGTGGCCTGCAGGGAGGAAAGCATGGGAAGCGGGGAGGGGCAGGGAAGCGGGCGGGGTGAGGCGAGTCGCGGGGCGACGCCGCTGTGTGCCCGGGCGGCAACTGCGGCAGCAGAAGCTGGGCGGGCAGGCACGGCACGCGGCCGCCCACGCACGCACCTAGTGAGGCCTCCAGGCGGCCCCAGGACTGCAGCGCCGTGACGAAGCCGGGGCGCGCCGCCAGGGCGCGGCCGTACAGGCGGCGCGCCAGGCCCGCGCGCCCCGCCGCCGCCTCGATGCTGCCCAGCAGGCACAGCGCGTGGGCGTTACCCGGCTCCACCTCTAGAGCCTCTCCGCACAGCCGCTGCGCCTGCGCCGCCTCGCCGCCCCGCCACTCCTTGTGGGCCCAGGTGAAGAGCAGGCGCGCGGCGGCGGCGGCGCCCGCGGCGGGCACCGGGTGCCGCTTGGCGGCCGCCACGCCGCCGCGGAACAGCGCGCGGGCGGAGCCGGCATGCCCCAAGGACAGCTCCAGCTGGGCCCAGCTGCCCAGGGCGCGGCACAGGCCCTCTGAACGCTCCGCCTCAGCACGCAGCGCGCCGCCCGCGCCCGCCGCCGTCACGCCGCCAAAGCAGGCGGCGGCGGCGGCGTAGAAGGCGCGCGCGACGCCGTAGCTGCCGCCGCGGCCGCCGTGCCGCGCGCGCTGCCGCTCCAGGTTGGCCAGCTGCGCCCACAGGCCTGCAGGCACACGGGAGGGGGTGGGTGGTGGTGGGGTTGTATGTGTCAAGAAGCAGGCGGATGGGAGGCAGCGACGGGGCCCCGGCCAACCAGTATGCCGGGCCCCGCCGCTGGCGCGGCGGCCCAGGCAGCAGCCCAGACGGCGCGGCACGGCTGGCACGCCGGGCCACGGCAGGCATAGCAGCGGGCGGCCGCGCGCACCTCCCTCCCACGGCTGCTGCATGGCTCCCGCCAGCAGCAGCGCGTGCGCCGCCTCGTGGCTGCCGCCCGCCATCAGCCGCCGCGCGCGGTCGGGCAGGTCGGCATACACGGCGCCGCCTGGAGGGAAGCTGCCCTGCGCGGCCGCTGCCGCCTCCAGCGCGCCCGCCAGCCGCAGCGCCGCCACGACCGCGGGCAGCGTGGCCGCCGCGCGGTGCGCGCCGGCCAGCCCGCCCAGGCTGCCGATGCCGGCGCCGCCGCCGCCGCCGGCCTGCACCGCCACGGCCGCCGCGCTGGCGGCCGCGCCGTTGCTGGCGGCGACATCGGGCGAGGGAGGCGCGGGCGCCAGCACCTGCACCTCAAACGAGATGCCTCCTTCTGCCAGGCACACCACGTCCCCCGGGTGCAGCGTCACCTCCCTGTGCGCTTGGATGGGGGCCCTGCAGCCGCAACCAGGCAAGGGGGAGGCAGCGGGGCAGGTTGGCGGCGCGTCGGATGGTGGGGAGGGCAGGCCGCGGGTTGGGGCGGGGTGGCAGCCGTGGGACAGAGCTCAGGGCAGGCGGCCCCGCCTCGGGCACAGCCATCCAGCCGGGTAGGCAGCCGGGCAGCCGGGCAGCCAGCCGTCCAGCCAGCCAGCCAGCCAGCCAGGTGGCCGCCCAGCCAGCCAGCCTAGCACTCCAAGCGTGCTGCATACTACACACTACACCCACCTGTTGATGCGCGTGCCGTTGGTGGAGCCCAGGTCTGTAAGGAGCAGCTTGGAGTGGCCGCCGCGCGCGTCCGGGCGGCGCACCACCTCCAGCCGCACATGCCGCCCCGACACGGTCGGCACATCCACCACATAGTCGCAGTCGCTGCGGGGAGGGGCAGGGCAGGGCAGGGGGCAGAGTTGGGAGAGGGCGAGGCGTGGCGTGTGTGTGGCGTGGTGCGGTGTGGTGTGGTGCGGTGTGGTGTGGTGTGGTGTGGCATGGTGTGGTGTGGCATGGTGGCCGAGCAGGGCGGGGTGCACGGCATTGCCGGCCGCAGCACAGGCTCGCAGCGGCGGCAGGCAGGCGTGGTGACTCCCCCGTGCCGCCGCGCCTCACCGGTCAAACACGGCGCCCACGACGCAGGGTCCCAGGTCGGGGATGCGCAGCGCCTGGCGGCGGCCGCAGGCGGTGGCGGGCACCACGCCGCCCGCGGCGTTGAGCACGGCGTGCGGCAGCGAGGGCGAGGCCACCAGCTGCCAGGTGGCGTCCGCGGGCGGCGGCCCCGCCTGGCCCACCAGCCGCATGATGCCCTGTACCACACGAGACTTGCCCCAGCCGCCCGCGCCGGCAGCAGCGCCGGTGGTGGCGGCGCCGTCGGTCTCGCCGCCCGTGCCGGCCGCCGGGCCCGCCCACCGGTCTGGCTTGCGCAGCAGCTCGCCCTGCGCTGCCGGCGCGGCCGCTGCCGCTGCTGCTGGCGCCTGCGGCGCGGGTGGCGCCTCGCGCGCGGGGCTCGCCGCGCGTGCGGGGCTCGCCTCGCGCGTGGGAGGGCCGGCCCGCGCGCTGCGCCTGCCTGCGCGCTCGCCCGCGCCGCTGCCGGGCCCATCCTGCAGCGCCACCAAGTTGTTGTAGGAGCCTCTGCCGACCCAGCTGCGGCCGCCGCTGCCGCCGCCGACACCGCCGCGCTCCTCATCCACGCTGCTGTCGCTGCTGCTGCGGGCGCTGCTGGTTTCGAGGAAGGCGCGGGCGGCCAGGTGGGCGCCACGCGGGCGGCCCCGAGGCCGGCTGCCGCCCAGCTGCCCCCCGCCCTGCGGCTGCCAGCCCAGCGCGCCGCCGCTGCCGCGCGCGCGGCATGTGCCCGCCGCCAGCCTGCGGCCGCTGCCGCCGGCGCCGCCGCTGCCGCCCCAGGGGCTGCCGGCGACGCCCATGCTGCTCAGCCCGCCGTCGAAGCTGCTCAGGCCGCCATCCGGGCCTGCTCCCGCCTGCTGCTCGTGCTGCTGCTCCTGCTGCTGCTGCTGCTGCTGCTCCAGCACATGTACCTGCTCGTGGTCCACCGCCGACAGGGCCTGCAGCAGCCCCACCTGCACACAGGCAGCACAGAACGCCAGGGGTGCCGGGATGAGCGCATGGCCGCAAGGACCGCCCTGCCAGCTTGCGCAGCTCCCTGATTAAGCGCTCCCCTGGGAGAGTGCGCCGTGCCGTGCTTTGGCTCACCCTGCGCTGAAAGGCCATGAAGGCCTCGAAGCCGATGGTTCCATCGCCGGCCTCGCCGCCGTCGGCGGCCGCCAGCTGCAGCAGCTCGGCCGCGGCGCGGCTCTGCGCCTGCGCCTCGCGAACCCCCAGCTCCTGCAGCGCAAACTGGAGCTCCTCCAAGCTGCGGGGGCATGGAGCCGGGGCACAGAGCAGGGCAGGGCAGGCAGGGTTAAGAGTCGGGGCAGGTGAGCGAGGGCCGCTGCTGGTCGCTGCCAGCCCAGCATCCAGGCGCCCTCGTCTCAATGCCACCTCAATGCCACACAACACGGCAACAGGTGTCCCTCCCCAGCGACTCCCACTGCGCACCCCCTCCCACCTGATGCGGCCGTCGCTGTTCTGGTCCAGGTGCCGGAAGAGCCCCTCCGCCGCCGCATCGCTGCCGCTCACCGCCGTGCCGCCGCCGCCGCCGCCGCCGCCGGCCTCCACCTCGACGGCGTGCGAGGCGGCCGCCGCCGCCGCCGCCGTGCGGCGCAGCACCGCGTCGGTCACAGACTTGAGCTGCAGCGCCTGGGTGGCGTCCAGGCCGCCCTTGTACGCCGCATGCGCCGCCACCCCGCGCTCCGCCCGGTCGTGCATGACTGAAGGGGGGCGAGACAACAACAGAGATGGGGCAGGCCAGGCAGCAGGGGGTCGGGCAGCAGGTCAATGACAGGCAACATAGCCAGCCGGGTGCGCGTGCCAGCGTCAGGCGCTGGCCTGCCGTGCCGCGTTCCTGCACCTGCACCATGCGCCGCCCAGCCCAGCCCAGGCCTGGCCAGGCAGCCCCCCCCACTCACGCTGCGTGCGAATCTGGAGCTCCAGCGTCGCGTGGCCGCTGATGGCGCCCTCGCCGCCGCCGCCGCCACCCAGGCTGACAGTCTCAGAGGCCACTCTGCGACATCAGAACGCGGTGGGGTGCTCAGCCAGGCGCTCCTGGCGCATACACGCACACACACAGCGCCGCGACCACGCGACGACAGACAGCGCCCGCGTCGGCTGCTGCGCCTCCCCCAGCCCAGCCCAGCCCCCACCTGACTGTGCTGTGCAGGCTCTGGTAGCCGTTTGACTTGGGCGCCGCAATGTAGTCCTTGCACCGCCCCGCCACGGGCTGCCACAGCTCAAACGCCGCGTCGCGCACGAGGTAGCAGGCCTGCGCCGCCAGCGCCTCGGCCTCCTCCTGCGCCCGATAGACACAACACACATGAGGGGCCCGGCCACGGCGGCTGCTGCAGGAGCAGAGCAGGTGACGGCACACTGCCCTGACCGCCGCCCCGCCAGCCCCGCCAGCCCCCACCACCACCCGGCAAGCACCCACCGGCGGCAGGTCTGCGCGCGGCTGCACCACCACCCGCAGGCCCATCAAGTCGTAGAGCTGCGCCCGCGCCCGGCCCCCGGCCGCCGTGTTGCCCAGCCGCAGCAGCTTCTTGAGCGTGGAGAAGAGGCTCTTGGTGCGTCCCGCCACCACCAGGCCCCCCGCCAGCTCGCCAAAGCGCGGCTGCGCGGCCACCGCCGCCTCCAGCGCCGCCTGGCACCGCGCCAGCACCTCGGCGTTGGCGGCGGCCTGCTCGCGCAGCCACGCCGCGGTGCGCAGGTAGCTCTCAGGGAACAGGATCTGCGGGGGGAGGCGGGAGGAGGCGGCAGCCGTGGAGGCGGCGGCATTGCATGCAGGTAGGAGCGGCTGGGCGGGGTAGCCTGGCACAGGCACAGGCGCCCGTCCAAGCACCTCCAGCGGGAGGAAGCCCGCCGGGCAGCCAAGCGCGTCGCTTCTGGCGCAGCTGGGCCCCAGCCACGCCACACGCCGCACACACCCACACCCTGCCCACTACACACACCACCACCACCACCGCCAGCCCAGGCACCCACCTGGAAGCAGCGGTCCTCCAGCTGGGCTGCCACCGCGGTGAGGCCCAGCGCGTGGCCCATGGGCGCATACATCTGCAGCGCCTCCAGCGCGCACACCTGCTGCTGGTAGCTGGGCAGGCCGTCGGAGGCGGCCAGCGCGTCCAGGCGCGCCACCACCTCCACGGCCGTGGCTCGAACGTCGTAGAACGACAGGCACAGCTCACGCAGCGCGCTGCGGGCAGGGGTGGGTGGGAGGAGGCGGGGCGGGCGGGGCACGTTCGAGCGGGGCTTGCATGCGCGAGCGGGCGGGCGCGCCCCCACGCGGGTCTCTTCCGACCAGGCCAGGTCAGGGCCCCGCCCTGCTGGCGCCAGGCCCAGGCCGCATCCGGGCTGCACGCGCGCTCGCTGCGCGCCAGCACGCAGCGGGCGCGGCAGCGCACCTGGCGGCTGTGTCGTCGAGCAGCTCCACGCGCGCGGGCAGCTGCCGGGCGCGCTGGATGTCGTGCACCAGCTGCGCGACAATGGGCCCCACCCGCCCCTCCACAACCTGCAGCGTCAGGCCGCCGCTGCCTGCCGCCGCTGCCGCCGCTGCCGTGGATGCCCCGCCGACCGCGTGCGGCTGCCAGTGCGCCGCGCTCCCCAGCACTTCCGCCAGGATGCCGGCGGCGATGCCCTCTGCGTCGATTGGCAGCCCCGCTGCCGCCAGGTCAGCCAGGCGCGAGGCCAGAGACAGGGCGCGAGCCACGGGGCGTGACAGCGCCGCCTGCTGGCCCCTGCTGCTGCTGGAGGAGGCTGCCGGCGGCGAGTATGCTAGTGCGAGCTTGAGCGCGGTGAGGATGAGCTCGGCCGACCGCCCCTCGCTGGCTTGTGGCGGCAGCCGCGCCGACAGCTGATCCCAGGCCGCCATCAGCTGCAGCAGGCTGGCGCCGCCCTGCTCCTGCACCGGCAGCAGCGAGCCGGGTGGGCTGCCCGCCGCTGCCACGGCGAGCGCCGTGCCCGCCGACGCTGCCGTCGGGAGCTCAGAGCTGCGTGGCAGCAGCGCAGAGCCGCTGCTAGATGGCACAGGCTGATCCAAAGATCCCTGTGGGGTGGATAGGAGGCGGGTTAGGGATGGGCACCAACCCTACAACACGAATACCACGCGCCGCGCGGGCGGCGGCGGCGCGCACGCGGGCCCAACCCAGCGCGCGCCTTGCACCCTGCAGCCAGTCGGGTCGCGCAGCCGGCCAGGCAGATGACTCACAAGCTGATCGGAGGGCTGCAGGTAGGCCAGGGGCCGCCAGGAGCCACGCTTGGGAGGTCGGAGGTGTTCCACGGGCGGGCGCCCGCTGGTGCTGGTGCCGTCGTCCCGCACGGAAGCTGCAGGCCTCAACACCAAGCTAGCTGCTGGCACGTGCACCCGCCCCGCAGGCCGGGCACAGGCCGGGTGTGAGACCTGGCCTGCCACCATCCTTTGTGCCGCCAAACAGGTGGACGCAGCAGAATTATGTCTGTCTTCTGGTTCTGCAGGCGAACGGATGAGTGTGGATGGCGGCCGTACGCATGGGCCAGGGAAGTACATGTGTCAGGCTCTGGGCTTAAAGCCTGCCAGTCGATCAGAGAACCCGCACATCGCAGCACCTTGCTCCAGCCCCGACAGCAGACCATCACCAGTCTATTCCACACAGCCGCTGATCGAGCGCCTTGGTGGGGGCTTGCCGGGCAGCAGCATGGGCGAGCCGTTGGAGGAGCAGGACTACAAGGTGGTGCTAGCGCAAAAGGTCAGTGGTCAGGCTCAAGCGATCGGGCGGTGCCTGCCTCTGACGGGGCGCCCTGCCAACCCCTGCCTCGACCCCTGCTCTGCAGAGATTCCTCTTCCGCACCCAGGATGTGCCGGTGGCTGACCGCAGCAAGCTGCAGCACGACATCGTGGGCTTGCTGCAGGCGCACGGTGTGCCGCCGCCCGCCCGCGCCTGCCTGCTCCCTTCCCTCCCACGCTGGCTTCCTCTCGCCCACAACTGCCGCTGACCCCAGCTCTCTGTCGCCTCGCCACCTGGCGCAGACATGGCGCCGCTATACGAGGAGGTGTGCGGTGAGCTGGGCGTGAGCGGCAACGCAGCGGCGCTGGGCGAGATGCGGGAGCGCAACGCCAAGCAGCTGGCGGAGCTGGACGAGAAGATCAAGGACGCGGGTGGGTCGGCGGCAGGCGCTCGTGGCGTGCCAGCTGCCTGCGGGCATAGGGGCATAGGCAGAGCGGTGGTTAGCCTTCCACCAACACGGTCGGTGGCTGGGCATCCCCCATGTGCCGCCCTCCTGTGCCATCCCCACCCCACACGCACGCACCCGCTTGGCGCAGAGGTCAACGCGGGCGAGATGGAGGTGCGGGACGCGCTGCAGGCTCGAGCCGACTACCTGTGCGGCATCGGCGACCACGCGGCCGCGCTGGAGGCGTTTGCGGCGGCGGAGGCCAAGACGGCGGGGGTGGGCCCCAAGATGGACCTTGCCTTCTCCCAGATCCGGCTGGAGCTGAGCCGCGGAGACTGGGGCGCGGTCAAGGCGGGGTTGGACAAGGCGCGCGGGCTGTGCGACAAGGGCGGCGACTGGGAGCGCAAGAACAAGCTCAAGGTGGGGCGGGCAGGCGGTGCACACGGGGCCCGGGCAGGCCCGGGGGACCGGGGGACCGGGCAGCGGAGTGTTTGGGGCGTCGGACGGCTGGCGCTGCGCGGCGCGACCTGGCCTCAGTGCCGCAACCCCTGCGCCCAGCCCCAATCCATCCCATGCGGGCTGCGGCCCTGCCTCCGTGCGGCTGCCAGGTGTACGAGGCCGTGTTCCTGATGGCCACCCGCCAGTTCAAGCGCGCCGCCGAGCTGCTGCTGGATGCCATCGCCACCTTCTCCAGGTGGGCCTGCTGCTGCATGTGTGGTGAAGGGTGGCCCCGGAGGGCTGCAAGGCTGTGGGGCGGTGCTTCTTGCGGTGCTTCTTAAGAGCCGGAGCTGCTCACCAGGCTGCCCCGCCATGCCCTCCTGCCCCTCCCTCCTCCCCCTCAGCGGCGAGCTGATGTCGTATGAGCGCTGCATCTTCTACACCGTGCTGCTGGCGGTGGTGGCGCTGGACCGGCCCACGCTGAAGAGCAAGGTGGGTGGGGCGGGGGCGGCACAGGGGGCAGCTGCACAACGCGACGCATGATGACACGCACACACACACACACACACACACACACCTCCCCCTGCTCGCCCCGCAGGTCATCGACTCGCCAGAGGTGCTGTCTGTCATCGACTCGCTGCCCCACCTGCGCCCCTTCCTCTCCTCCCTCTACGACTGCCAGTACGCCCAGTTCTTCAAGGTGAGCCGCGCCCCGGGGGCTGGAAGGCGCGCCCACAGCACGCTCCGCGCCGGCTGGTGCAGCCCCTCCCCACACCTCGCGCAACAATCCACACACGTGGCGTCCCCGAGCCCCGCCGCGCCTGCCATGGTGCCGCGCCGCCGCTGCTGCCGCTGCAGGCGTTTTCGGGCCTCAGCGACGAGATCCGCGCCGACATGTACCTGCACCCCCACTTCCGCTACTACATGCGCGAGGTGCGGGCGGCGGCGTACGCGCAGGTGAGCGCCCCCGTCCCTCAACCGGCTGCTAGCTGGCTGGCTGGCTGGATGGATGGATGGGTCACAGGGAGGCCGCTGCCTTCCTGCCTTGCCAGCACGCCAGCGCTAAGCGGCCACACCTCCACCGCTCGATGGCACCCCTGCCCTCGCCCCGCGGCCCGCCTGCCTGCCACACATCTCTGCCTTTGCCGCCCCGCCGTGCCCGCCACCCTCCCCCTGCCCCTCCCCTCCCCGGGCCCTTCAACAGTTCTTGGAGTCGTACAAGAGCGTGACGCTGGCCTCCATGGCCGCCACATTCGGCGTGTCTCCCGACTTCCTGGATGCGGAGCTGGTGAGGGCGAGCTGCGCGGGCTGGCTGGCTGGCTGGCTGGCTGGCTGGCTGGCTGGGGCTGGCTAGTGCTGCCAGCGGACGCAGTCGCTTGCAGGGTGCTGCGCATGCAGCAGGCCGTCCTAGTGGCCGGCAGCTGGCGTGGGGTGGAAGGGGCTGGGCAGCTGCGAGCCCCCAGGCACTGCATGCCTGTGCCTGTTCACTGCCCTCCCCCTGTACCTCCCCCTGCACCTCCTCGGCCCCTGCAGGCCGACTTCATCGTGGCTGGGCGGCTGCCCGCCAAGGTGGACAAGGTGGCGGGCGTGGTGGAGACCAACCGCGCCGATGCCAAGACGGCGCTGTACCAGCAGACCATCAAGCAGGGCGACCTGCTGCTCAACCGGCTGCAGAAGCTCAGCAAGGTGATCGACATCGAGTGACGGCGGCCGAGGCGAGGCAGGGGCGGCCGACGGTGGTGCCAGCTGCCGGCGGACGCCGTGTGGGCGATAGCACACCGTGGCTCTGCCTCTGTTCTGTTCTGGTTGCACACGCCCCTGTGAAACATTCAACCTGCTAAAGTGACCGATGAGGGGGTGGCTGGAGCTTGAACAGCAAGTTTGGGACCGCAGAACTGCACGGGTCGATGGCAGCCGTCGCCGGCCGTGCTGGGCATGCTGCCATCCTTACCCTCTCATTGATTGCATAGATGCGCAGTCGTTCCCCGGGGCCGCCATTGATCAGCAGGGGCGCCACAGTGCTCCCTGCAGTCGCCCCATTGCGTGTGCAAGGAGGCCCTGACATCAATAGCGCCGACTGCACGCATTGCGCCCGCTCCGCGCTCACACTAGCTCAATTGATCATGCATGCTGCTAAGCTGCTCATGCTGGTCGCCCTGGTGGCTGCCTGCCTGCTGGGCCCAGCCAGAGGTGGGTAGGGGCCACCTGACTGCGCGCTTGCAATAAGCGATGGGCACCCCAGATCAACGATAATGCAGCCACCACTTCCACGAGCAGCCGGGGCGAGCAGCCATCACCTGGAGGGGCCGCCGCCGCCGCCGTCTCGTGCGCATGCACGCTCCCCGCTGCCCACCGCTCCCCTCCCGTCGCTGCAGGCCAGGCCTACCCCGACAACACCCTGTGCTCCATTGGGCTGTGCAAGACGGGGGAGGCGGCGGCGACCGTGGACGACACCCACCGCGGCCCCGCCGGCGTGCTGGACATCCCGCAGCGCTTCCTAATGGGGCCCGGCCCCGCCAACGCCCACCCGCGCATCCTGGCCGCCCAGACCCTGCCCCTGCTGGGCCACATGTGAGGCGGTGCCAGGCACTCGCGCGTCCGCCCAGGGGACCACACTGCCTGCCTCCCGCCAACCCTGGCGCCTCTGCCCATGCTTGGCACGCCCCACCCGTCGAGCATGCAGGCGGGAAGCCTCGCAGCCACTGCCCACACCTCCCTCCCTCCCTCCCTCCCTCCTCTCCCGCCCATCCCTCTACCTCCTCCTCCCCCCCCACACAGGCACCCTCCATTCCTGTCCATCATGGACGAGATCCGACAGGGCCTGCGGTACCTGTTCCAGACCTCCTCCAACTACACGCTGCTGGCCAGCGGTACCGGCCACGCGGGCATGGAGATGGCGATCGCCAACCTGGTGGAGCCAGGGGACACGGTGGTGGTGGGCAACAAGGGCATCTGGGTGAGGCGGGCGTCGGCGGCGGCCGGCCGGCTGGCGGAGCACGGCTGGATGGGGCTGGATGGCGCTGGATGGGGCTGGCTGCCTGGCTGCGGCTGGCTGGTGCTTGGCTAGCGAGCGGGGCGGGGCGGGGCAGGCACCTGCGCGAGCCTGTGGGCGTCTCTCGAGCGCCGCCGCCGCCGCCTGCCCCCGCGCCGCGCAGGGTGCACGCGTGGCCGACATGGCCGAGCGCTTTGGCGCCAACGTGGTGGAGCTCAAGGTGGCGGCAGGCAAGACCTTCTCGCTGGCGGAGCTGACGGCGGCGGTGGAGCAGCACAAGCCCGCCCTGCTCTTCCTCACGCAGGGCGAGTCGTCCACCGGCGTGCGGCAGAGCCTGGCGGGGTGAGCGGCAGGGAAAGCGGGGGGGCGGCGGGGCCGGGCGCGCCGCCCCCGACAGGCAGGCAGGCTGGGAGGAGGCGCCCCAGGCAGCTCTCAACCGGCGCCGAGGCGGGCCTGCCGCTGGAGCATGCAGCCCCTGCCTGCCTGCCCTGCCCTGCCCTCCCACGCTCTCTCTCACACACACACATGCGTGCACATGCGCGCCACTCCCGCCCCGCCGCAGCGTGGGCGAGGTGTGCCGCAAGCACGGCGCGCTGCTTCTGGTTGACACGGTGGCCTCGCTGGGCGGCGTGCCGCTGCTTGCCGACGCCTGGGCCGTCGATGCCGTGTACACCGGTAGCCAGAAGTGCCTGTCGGCGCCGCCGGGGGCCGCGCCGCTCATGCTGAACGAGCGAGCGCTGCAGAAGGTCAAGAACCGCAAGACAAAGGTGAGCCGCCACGGCGGCGGCGCATGTGCTGCGGCCGGCTGCCGCGCTTTCGCGCTTGCGCATGCGCCTGCAACCCTGCCAGCCGGACCGGGTGGCTCCCGCCGCACGCCCCACACCCAGGGCCATGCGCCACCTGCCCTCCATGTTTGTCCTCTCATTCTGCCTGCCTCCCTGCGCTCAACAGGTCCGCTCCTACTACTTTGACCTCAACCTGGTGGGAGACTACTGGGTAGGTGGGGGAGCAGGGCAGGGGAGGGGAGCAGCAAGGCAGCGCTGCCGTGGCGGCTGCAGCACTGAACAGCAGCACGTGCTGGAGCTGCCTGCCGAGGGCTGGCACCTCCTAAGCTGCACCCGCCTCTGGCCTGCCCAGGCGGTGCAGGTGCCTTATGAACGTGCATGTGCTGGGCGCGCCTGCCTGCGTGCAGGGCTGGTTTGGCTCCCGCTCCTACCACCACACCGGCATGGTCAGCATGTGGTATGCCATGCGCGAGGCGCTGGCGGTGCTGTCTGAGGAGGGGCTGGAGGCCAGCTGGGCGCGGCACGAGGCGGCGCACCAGCAGGTGGGGCTGCCCCGCAGGGGTGCCAGCCAGGCGGGCGCTGCCTCGGTACAGCAGGCAGCAGGGAGCCGCTGCGGCAGATGGAGCATCCTGCCGGCACGCCCGGAAACGCTTGCCCCCCCTGCTCCCCATGTTGCCCCACCCTGCAGCTGTGGGCGGGGCTGAGGGAGCTGGGCCTGGAGCCATTTGTGGAGGACCCCAGGGACAGGCTGGCCACAGTGAACACAATCAAGGCAGGCAGCCAGCACACTCCTTGCGCCGCCGCTGGTGCAGCACACTCCTAAGTGCCTGCGCAGCACTCGGAGCGCCTGCGCTCTGCCATGCCAACCTGGCAGGGCGATTGCCTGCCCCCCGCCCGCCGCACCGGCCAGCATTCCCTCGCGTGCCCTCGCCCTCCCACGCCACCCGACCCCGTGCCGCTCCGCTGCAGGTGCCCGCGGGCGTGGACTGGGCCGCGCTGTGCAAGCACGCCATGGATGCGTACGGCGTGGAGGTGTCTGGCGGGCTGGGCCCCACCGCAGGCAAGGTGTGGCGCGTGGGCCTCATGGGCTACAACGCCAAGCCCGCCAACGTGGAGCTGGTGCTGGTGGCCTTCAGGACGGGCCTGGCCAAGCAGGGCTACAAACCCGCCGCCGCAGCCGCCGCCACCGCCTAGAGCGCCGCACGGGCCGTCGATCAGTCGCCTCCATTCAGCGATGCGTCATGCGAGCCACGCGAGCGCAGTCTAGTTTACTGACCGGATTGGTCCGGCCCTATTTATTCATTGGTCAGGGAAGGCTGTTCAAACTTTGAAAGAAGCGTGGTGGCGGCGGCTGGCCGGTCCGCCACCCTTGTAAGGGAGAGCGGTAACGAAACATCAGGGCAAATCAAAACTTGAATGAAATCGCTCATATCATCCTCTCAACGAGCTGTGTGCGCGGCCCTTCCCGCTCACTTGGGGCTGACAAACAGCTGGCGCACGCGCCCCGGCTTGTTCACTCCGGCGGCCACCACCACGCGGCGCTGCGACAGCACATCCAGCCCCAGCACCGCCGCGGGGCCATCGAACGGCTTGGTGCCGTCCCCCAGCAGCTGCGCAAACACCGGCAGGTCGCCCACGGCGGCCACCACGGGCTGCCAGGGCTGCCAGCCGGGTGGCGGCGCCTCGAAGCGGAACTTGCCGTCCTCCCTGGCCGCCGCGCCGGCAAAGGTGAACTGCACTGGCGTGGTGGGGGCCACCTGGGGCCGGCCATCCATCCCGATGATGGCCACCCCGCCCAGGCTGCCACCCGTGGCACCGGGGGCGGCGCCCGGCTGGGCCTTGGCGCCCGCCGACTTGTACACAGCATCGCCCTTGGGGGGCAGCCCCGCCAGCGCCGCCGCTTTCCAGTTGATGGCGGAGAAGGAGGCCCCGCAGTCGATGATGCCGATGAAGGGCTGGCCCGCCTTGGAGGCGGGCGAGGTGGCGCGGATGCCCAGGATGCCGGTTTCGTTCAGCACAGCGGCGGGCACCTCCACCAGGCCCGCCGCCGCTGCCGCCGCCGCGCCCTCGCCGGGGCGGAACAGGCGCAGGCGCTGCGCCGGGAAGTCGAAATCCACATCCCACAGCTCCAGCAGCTCCTGAGGCAACAAGGGTGGAGGAGGACCAAGGGGTTTGGACAGGCGTGCCTGTGCGGGCGCTGCGTGTGTGTGCGGTGCGTGGGGTGTCGGCTGGGCGGCACCGGTTTGTCAGGATGATACCCCCTGCTGCGCCCTCATCAGGCAGGCGCCAGCCCTGCCCACCATGCCCAGCATGCCCTCCACCGGGTGCTGCGGGTCGAGGTGCTCCTGCACAAAGTCAGTGACCACAGCGTTCAAAGCGGGCAGCGCCAGGTCCTCGGCGCCCACCAGGTGCGCATCTGCAGCCAGGCGCGGCGGGCGAGGCAGGCGGCAGGGCCACGCATGGCGATGGGAGGGAGGCGGGGAGGGCTGGACAGCAGCAGCGGCGGCACGTGCCTGAGTTACTCGGCACCAGGCCGCCCACCCCACACACTCAGCAAGCACGCCCCTGCCACGACCCCTAACCCCTCAGCCTCATGCCACCCGCCCACCCACCCAGCCCCCACCTGTCAGCGTCACCAGCGGCAGCTGCACCGAGCCCCCCGCGCCCACGTTCTGCTGCAGCACTCGGGTGGGCGGCGGGATGCCCAGCACCTCCCGCAGGTGCGGCGTGATCAGCTCTGCCGTCAGCCCTGTGTCGACCACAAAATCAAAGGGCCCCCTCCCGCCCAGCTTCAGCTGCAGCAGCACATAGTCGCGGCCCATGGTGCCCGCAGGCAGGCGCAGTCTGCAGGGCGGGAGGGATGGAAAGAGGGCGGGGCGCAGGGTGTAGGGCGCTGCAGGGCGCTGCGGCGAGTTGGCGGCTTGGAGGCGGGGGTTGCGCTGAGTGTGCTGTGCAGCCTGTGCATGCCTCTGCTCACCGCCTCATGGGCTGGTCCAGGACGGGGGTGGCCACAGCAGCCTGGGCGGCCTGCACCTTGGCAGGCATGTGCGGCAGGGCCAACAGCGGCGCCGACAGCAGCAGGCCGCGCCGGCTGGCCGACAGGGGGAGGGCGGGCGGCATGCCGCGGTGCTGCCATGATGGGCCGTGCAGCTGCGCCCTCAGGGGCTGAAAGGCCGGCATACTGGCACAGCCAGACCTGCAAGCGGCAAGTTTGCAGGGGACGGCAGCACTCAGGAGGGGCGCTGACCGGCGGGCCGGCGGGCGGCGGCGGAGAGCAAGTTGCTCAGGCAGGCACAACCCGCGACCCGACACCGGCTGGAGGACCTGGCACGCGTAACGGGGTGGGTGAGCAACTCGAAAGCTCAAGTGCTGGGACGCGATAGATCGGTCGCACGTTACAAAACAGACGCACCTCAGGTCAAGGCTTGTGCAAGCAGCAGCGGTGGTTCCTTGATGGTAGAGCTGCTGTCAGTGATGCATTAATACGGTGCTCGCGCGGCATCCTAATCATCCTGCTGCGGCTGCTGCGCCAGTGGGCGCCGGCACCGCCCAACGGCAGGACTGTTTGCACAACGCATGTTGCTACCGAAAGCCTGCTGCACTCAGTTTAGCCCATCAGCAACAGTACCTTGATCCAGAGGGTTTCAGTTTGCCGGGGTTGGCATTGGCGGAGGCTGAGAAAAACGCATTGGTCATCGGCGTGCCGGAGACCAGGGGGTAAAGATGAGGGCAGTATCAAACATGAGCGACCACTGCAGGAAGGGCGGGGGTTGAGTTCTGGGGAATTTTCTGAAAGGAGAAAAATGCCTGCCTGGAAAGGAAAGGAGCGAGGCGGTGGGCCAGGCAGCAGCAGGCCAGTACACGTGACACGGATCGATGGTGGGATCAGATCGGGTATGGAAACAGACGGACAGGAAAACAGGTGCGTGGGTGTCGGGTTGGCGACTCGTAACATACGTTTGTGGGAATTGGGGCATGCATGGGGCGCAGATCTAGAGGGGAAGGGCGCGCGCGCAGACAGCGTCACGAGGCGCTGCTCGGTCGATTGCCTCTAGAGCTGCCAACATCGTAAATCTTTCGCGGATGATCTTCTCTGCGGGCCGCGGCCCGCCTCACTTGGGTCCAGCCTGCGGCGGCGCCGGCGCCTGCCGCTGCTGCACCTGCTGTGCCGCCGCCGCCGCCGCGTACGCCTTCTTCTGCTCCTCCTGCTGCTCCTTCACCACCTGCTGCTGCCGGTGCTTCTCCTCCAGCAGCTGCCGGATCTCCTGCAGCTCCCGCACGCTGGCTGCGGCAGCAGGGAAGCACAGCGCGGCACAGCAGGGCGCCGCGGGGTGAAAGCCAGCCCTTCGGCCGCGGCAGTCCTTTGGGCGCGTCGCATTTGCCGCGCCTCCACGTGACCAGCCAGCACAGTCTCCTCTCCCCATCCCCTCCCTCGCCCCACCTGCTGCCGCCTTCTGGTCAATCACAACCGAGGTGTCTCCCTCGATGCGTCCCGGCTGCCCCCGTGCGATCTTGGCCTGCAGTCCCAGCCTGGACTGCATGCTGGCCTCCAGCAGTTCCGCCTCCGCCTCCAGCCCCTCCTCCCGCATCAGGCTGATGTAGCGCAGCAGGCGCTCCCGCTTGCGCCGCCGCGCGTCCTTGGAGTCAAAGGCGTAGGGCGCCGCCTCCTCCCGCAGCAGCGTCTGCCCGCCCTGGTTGATGACGTCGGCGGGGCCGGCGATGGCACGCATCTGGCGGGGCGTGACGGGCTGGAGGCGGGGCAGGCGGGGGGGTGGTAACAGGCGGATGAGGAGGTGGGAGCAGGCGAAGCGGTGCGGTGGCGTGCATGCCCGCCCTGCTAAAGATGCCGGCTCTTTCGAGCGCCAGGCCGGCCCAGCTGCAGCAGCCCGGCCGCCGGGCCCTCGAGCGGCGCGCCGGCCGCGCATGGGCGTGGGTCGGGCGCACGCTGGCGGGGCCAGGTGGGGGTGAGCGCTCACCGGCATGGCCGACAGGTCCAGGTGCGTCTTCTCACCGCCCACCACCACATACACGCTGGTGGGCGCCACAAACTCCAGGTTGGGCGAGTCGTCCTCAAAGTTGTTGGACCAGTTGTGGATCTGCACCCCCGTGATGACTGCGGGCGGGGAGGGGAGGGAGGGAGGGAGGGGCGGTGATTGT
>NW_005435087.1:1152244-1153128 GCF_000147415.1 Chlorella variabilis | reverse complement strand
GGCTGGCGCCCAAGAGCACCCCCCGGCGACAGCCCGCCCCGCCCCACCCCTCCCCGCCCGCTCCAGTGCTGGCTAGCCCACCCACCCAGGCTCAAGCTCTTCACCGACTCGTCGGTGTTGCCCTCGTGGCGCAGGCGGCGCGCGATGCGCTGCTTCAGGATGGAATACTCGGGCTCCAGAGGCTCGTGCACTGCAGCAGCAGGGGCAAAGGAGGGGCAGTAGGGGCGGGAGGGGCAGGGGCTGGGTGAGAGGCAGCAGCAGCGGCACAAGAGCCTCGAAAGCCAGCGAGTGTGAAGAGGGAGCATCAGCGGCCGGTGCACGGCTCCTGCCGGCGTGCAGCACCCTGGCCCGGCCCCGCCGGCGCTCACCCCCCGGGATCTTGCAGTTGCACATGAGGCCCTGGGTGCGGATCTCGGCATGCGCCTTGATGAGCGCGCCGCAGGCGCAGGAGGCGTCGTGGCGGCCGGGGCGCGCCATGGGCCCCACCTCGCCTCGAGAGTTGATGCTGTGGGGCGCGCGGTGGTGGGGGCGGAGGGCAAACAAGTGCACAGTGAGTCCCTCTGCTTAGCCACACCGAGGAAAGGTGGGTGGGGAGTGTCCATAGGCCAGCCCCAGCAGCCCGACATAGCTCAACGCTGCCGCACTACCACCCCCGTGCCGCACCTGATGTGGGGGAAGGAGAAGAAGACGTATCGCTCCTTGTTGCTGCTACAGAGCGGGGAGTGGGAGAAGCCGGCGCCCATGCCCGTCTTGCCGCACGTCAGCACGCCGCCCAGGCCGTTGGTGGAGAAGGAGGAGCCGAAGATCTGCTCGATGCGGTGCTTCAGGGTGACCGTCACCTCGTCGCGGCACAGGTTGACCATGGCTGGGGGGGGGGGGGGGGA
>NW_005435087.1:1130796-1152186 GCF_000147415.1 Chlorella variabilis | reverse complement strand
AACCCCCCCCCCGGGGGGGGGGGGGGGGGAGGCACCGAAGGAGGGAGGTGAGGCAGGTGGGGCCATGAGGGGAGGTGGAGATTTAAGGGTCGGGAGTCCCGGGCTGGTATGCAGGCGCAGCCAGGCGGCAGTTGTGCCAGGGACGCGGCTTGGTTCCGGCCGCAGCTGCGCCCGCCTGCAGCCAGCCCGCGGGCCCCCCCGCATGCCATGCCGCCCTGCCCGCCAGCCTGCCCGCTCACCAATGGAGTTGTCGCCGGTGAAGCCAAAGGCGTAGAGCGCCATCTCCAGGCGCTGCATGAAGTCGTCGGCGCCCATGGCGCTGCCAAAGTGCGCCCGCACCTTGTTTGCGCGCCCTGCAGCCCAGGCGGCAAGCGGCGGGGTGGTGGATGCCTGGGGAGAGGCGGCAGCGCGGCCAAGACTGCCGCCCGGCAACAGCGCCGAGCTGCCAGCGGCAGGAGCGGTACAGCCCTGCGGTACGGGCATGCAGTACAGGTACCGCACCTGTGAGGTACACCAGCTCGGTGTTCGCGCTGACCTCCTCCCCCTGCGCCCCCTGCTGGGCGGCCGCCACCGTGCCGCCGCCCTCCTCGACATACACAATTAGCGGCGGCTGCGCGGCCCCCACAACCGCCACGTTGCCGCTGCTGTCGATCCGGAGGCAGTGGCCGTGCGCCTCTATCAGCGTCTCATCCCCCTCGGTGCGGATGTCCACTGCGGGGCGGGCAAGGGTGCAGGGATGGCAGGACAGTGACGCAGCGGCGGCGGCACAGCGGGAAACGGTCCAGGCTCCGCTGGGCATGGGGCAGCCAAAGGGTGCTCCTCCTCCTGCCAGATCTGAGACCCGTCATTCCCTGCAGCACACATACTGCACCGGAGGCCTCGCTCCCAGCTCATTCCAGCGCCTGCCGCGCACCGTTGGGGGCGGCGGCGTTGGTGGAAGCGCGGCGGCGGGAGGAGGTCGGAGCCGTGCCCCTGGCCCCTGCCTGCCGCTGCACGGGCTTGCGATCCCTTGCATGGCTCTGCTGCAGGAAGTCGGCGCGCGATGGCCGCCTGGTAGGGGCCTGGCCGCTCAAGCCGCATGGGAGGCACCCTGCTGCTGCAGAGCTCGCTAGCTGCATTTTAGAGTCAACCGCTGCCTGCCCTGCACTACCGAGAAAACCCACCGAAACCCTGCAGCGGAGATTTGATCGGAGGTTACGGAGTAGGAGGTTTTCAGGCAGGGCGGGCCAGCGGTAGGTACTGGTGCTGCACCTTCTTGGTACCAAAGGATTACAGCTGTTGCAGCTGCTATTCGACACCAAGAGTTCCACTCTATGCAAAAGAGCGAAGGTGGGAGCTCCTGCTGAAGGGTACAGCCCTTGACAGACAGTCAGCTGACGGCAGGAAGCGGGTTCCCCGTGCGCGGCAGGCAGCGGTAGTTCGCCAGAGCCCAAGCCGGCATGCTCTCTTGCCTCACGCAATGCCCATCATGCGCATGAGGTCATCAATCTCTTCCTCAGGAGCCGGCGGCCTGTCCAGAACCATGGGTGGGATGGCGGATCGGCTGGGTGGGTGTCGGGCGCTGCCCACGGGTGTTCGTCGTACCCCGGCTGCCAGTCGGGCTGCCAGCCAGGCACGGGGATGCCTGCCTTCTCAGGCTGCCCATAGTCGGCAGGCCACGAGCTGCTGGCGCTGTGCTCAAGCGACGCGGCCCCGTTAAGCCCTGCACCCGGGTGCTGCTGCCAGCCGGCAGCCGGGTCGCAACGTGCGCCAAGCCAGCCGCCGGCATCGCCGCCGATGCTGAATGGACTGCCCGCCATGCTGGCCGGGCCCAGTGCCGAGATGCTGAAAGGCGTGGCTGCGCCCGAAGCGTGCGACTCAGCATCCAGCTCAGCAAGCATGCGCTGGTAGGACCGCCGCTGCTGCTTCTGCTTCTTCTGCTGCTTCTGCGCCTGTTGCAGCTGCTCCATCTGCTCCTGGGCAAAGGTCTTTGCTCCGCCGCCGTCGCCAGACCCAAACGTAGCAGCAGCCCGGGTGCCCGGCGCAAGCAAGCTGGCGGCCGGCTGCCGCGGTACCGGCTGCCGCTGGGCCGCGGCATTGGAAGGGGGTTTCTTAGGCGCCAAGGCAGCTGACTGCTGCTTGCGCAGCTTTGGCACCAGGGTTGGCACCGGGGGAGAGGGTGCAGGCTTGCGTGCCGGCTTCTCCAGCTCAGCTTCCTCCATTATGCCGTCTGCAGAGCCCAGCAGAGGAATGGGGATCCAGGGTGAGCAAGTGTGGTGCCGCCGGCAGCAGCAGCGACTGCCAGGCCTGCCGAACATGCAGGCTGCGGCGGCCTGCACCCACCCACCTAGGCACACGGGGCAGCGCTGTGAGATCTTTTCGGCAATGCCCCCGCGGGCGAATAGAAGGTGAGGCCGCTGCTTGACCTTCACCTGCGGGCAGTGAGACTCAGATCACACGGCAATCCAAAGCAGCCAGCTGCGCATGTGCACGCTGGCGGTTGGGTGTCTGACTGACCCTGCAACCTGCACACCGCTGGTGCTCACCAAGAACTTGTTTCTTCCAAGGGTGTTTGTGAATGCTCCATTCCTGAATGCTTCGTTAGCCCGGCGCTCCAGAAGCTGAGTGGCGGCAAGAAGGGGGACGTCAGAAAGGCGCGCCGGGCTTGTGCTGTCCCCCCAGTGTTTAGCGCAGGTGCACCTCAACAACACAAGGGACGTGGAAGGGATGTTCGCCGCACTTGCTGCATGTGCCTGCAGTCGATGGGAGGCGCACGTTGGGGCAGTGTCGTGCGACGCCGGCGGCGGGTAGGGCGCGCCGCTCAGCTGCAGCCGCAGCGCCTCGTCACACCTGAAATGTGCTCAGCCTCAGCCTCTTTATCAACCAAGCGGCTGCATATGCCGCTAGCTTCGCGAGGGGCGGGAGTGGTTTGGCTGGCAGGGGACGACTGGTCGCTGCCAGCGGCTGCCCTGCCTCTGTCTCTGTCTCTGTCTCTGTCTCTGTCGCGGCCCATCCTGTCACCTATGGTCGCATGGCAGCAGCCGAGGTTTATCCCATTGCGGTGCTGACGGGGCGGCTGCCGCCAAGCCGCCTCATCAGCAATGGGCAGCAGGTAGGGGGCGGCTTTCTGTGGCTGTCTAGCGGTTATTAAAGTTGCCATATCGTGAATCCTCTTCACTTTAGCTACCCGTGTGGGTTCCTGGTGGCCCCAATGAGAACAGAAGTTCAGTTGCCCGGGCTGCTTTGCCATGTGCCCGTCGCTCACCAACTCCCGCCCAACAAAACAGCGGTGCAGCGTTCTCCTGCACCCCTTGATCAGTCCCTGGTGCTCCCCGTAGTGGCACAGACATCCCACAGACAGCCAGATGCCCCGCTCAGCATGGGGAGCGGCAGAACGTCGCCGTACCCATGCTGCGGCATGAACATGAACCGCCTGAAGGCGCCCCCGAGCACAGCCCATCCTCCCTGCGCTTTCATGGCCCTCAGGCACCGCATTTCATTGAAATGGGTGCTCTTGGCCCCTAGCGGACACAACGCTGCTGTCCACCAAACAGTGTTGCGCTGACCGGAGCCCTAACAACCCCCCGGTGATTCGGGCAGGGGGGCCGACGAACCGATTTTGGGCTTCGCTCTGGGGCGGCCAGCTGTTTTCGCTCTGGGGCGGCCAGCTGGCAGGACAGCCTTGTACTGTGTGTCTACTGCCTCAGCATTGCCCTAGAGGCGCTTGCAGGCCTCCAGGAGTGCTGAACACAAGCTGTTGCGACACTTGTGAGATCACTGCGAGTGCTGCCAGTGTTGCTGGCGGCCAAAATTGGGGTGCCTCAAGAGGTCTTGCCACGGCGCAGGTGGGTCCCTGGGGCCACCCCTAGCTATTTCCGCCTGTCCCAGCCCTCTGGAAACGTATTTTCATTTGTTTCCCACTCCCTCCGGTGATCTCAGGCGGGCGAAACACCGGAGCCCCAGCAACGCCGCAGGCTCCACCCCGCCAGGAGATCCACCCCAGGTGCTGCCCATGGCCTTCCAACACGTGTGTAGTCCGCGCAACGGCCGCAACTTGGGACCCTTGGTGCCAGCGGTGGTGACCGCCCCACCGCGGCAGGGGTGGCGCGCCGTCCCATTGGCCTGCACCGCTCCTCCACTCCCTGCAGGTTGTCCACAAGGGCTGAGGCAGGCCTGTCAACTCGGCCATGGCATTTCTGCCGCCAGTGGTATGCGCCGGCCGGGCGGCCGACTATGGCGGGCGCTGGACTCTCCTGCTCATCCTGGCCACCCTCACAGCCATGCTGCTGGGATTCAATTATGGTTACGATTTGGGAGTCACGGGCGGCGTGACGGGCATGAAGGTGCGCGCAACGCCGGGTGCAGCGGTGTTGGCTTTGGCGCAGGGTTGCCATGCTGCAAGGTTGTGGCATGCATGCACGCACAGTTCATGTGGCGTGTGCTGGCCAGCGCACCCAGGCCTGAAAGCCCTGTCCTCCCTCCCGCCCCGCAGCCCTTCCGTGCCTACTTCTTCCCCTCCTTTGAGGGCGGCGAGAAGGGCCTGTGGTGCCACTTCTCCGACCCCTACCTGCAGGTGTGGTGCGGTGCGGTGCTTCATGGTGTGTGGTGTGGTTTATGTTTGGTGTGTGTGTGCAGCAGGTGCGCCGCTGCTGCCGCATGCTCGCTGCCCGCCTGCCTGAACACCCCCCTCCCCCGCCCCTCCCCCCTGCAGCTCGTCACATCCACCGCCTACATTGCCTCTGTCCCCGCCACCTTTCTTGCCTTCTGGCTGCACGGCTGGTGCGCGGCCCTGCTGGTGCCGCTGCCCCCGCTCGCCGCTTGCCGGCAGGCCGCTGAGGCTCTTGCTTCGCTGCTGGCCGGCGCCCGGGCCTGCTGCAGGGGCAGCCGCGTGGTGGTGCTGTTCCTGGGCGGCGTGGCGTACACCATCGCTGCTGCGGTACAGTCCACCTCTCAGAACCTGGGCATGCTGTACACGGGGAGGGCCATCGTGGGCGTCGGCATGGCCTTTGGCAACCAGGCCGCCCCGGTGAGCCCAGTCCCGCCGGCTGGGGAGCGCCACCTGCTGCAGCTGGGCGGCGGCGCCGGTGGGAGGCTGGGGTGGCGCGTGCATCACCCACTCAGGAGGCTCCCGGCCAGCTGCGGCCACCGCGGCGGCGGCCACCCAACCCCCACCCTGCAGGTTTACATGAGCGAGATGGCGCTGCCCAAGTCCCGGGGGCTGCTCACCTCCTCCTACCAGTTTGCTGTCGTGATAGGTGCGCCCTACCGCCGCCTGCACCAACGCTACTTGAGGCCCAGGCATGCCGCCGGCACCAGTCACACTCAAGAGGGTCCTGCCGGGCGCTGACCCTCCTCCAGGCGTTCTGACTGCCCAGCTCATCAACTACGGCACGGGAAAGATGGCGGACAATGGGTGGCGCATCTCGCTGGCGGCGTTTGGGCTGCCCAGCCTGCTGGTCCTGATGTGGAGCCCGTTCCTTCCAGACACACCCGGATCGCTCCTCTCCCGCGGCAAACAGAAGGAGGCCAAGCGCACGCTCGAGGTGGGGAACAGCACCGGGCATCGCGTGCTGCAGGGCGCTGCCTGGCGCAGGCTCGCCGCTGCGCGGGCGATGCACATGCGCCCAATTGCGGCAACCTCCTGCCGCCCGCCTTCCCATCTGACATGCCACGCTTGCCCTGCCGTTCCGCCGCCTCCCCGCAGCGGCTGCGGGGCACCCAGGATGTGGAGCTGGAGTGGGAGGATATGGTTGATGAGATAGAGGGTGAGGAGGCGCAGCGGCGGCGCGCCATGCAGGCCCCCCACCTCTCCTCGCACAACAGGTTCCAGCGCAGCCAGCTGGCGGGCACAATCAAGTGGGCGTGGGGCTACTGCGCGCACCTCACCATCTGCTTCATGCTGGGTGCCTTCCGCACGCTGACGGGTGGGTGGGATGTGTGTGTGTGTGTGGTGTTTGGGGAGGTGCTTTGATGGCCGGCCGTCAGCATTGGGCTCACGCTTATTGCCTGCCCCTTTGAAGTTCATCGGCGGCAGCCGCTCTTCATGGCACTGCTGGTTTGTAGCAGCAGAGCAGCAACCGACTGCTGCCTGCATCGGCCCTCACGCAGGCAACCCCCTGCTGCTGTTTTACGCGCCGGAGCTCTTCCAGGTGCTGCTCCCCTGTGTTCCGGCCCTGAGCCTGCTTGCCTCTACAGCATGTCGTCCTCCTGCAGCTGCAGAAGGCTGCTTTGTATAGCTTGCGTGCAGACGCTGGGCACGAGCCAGGACTACTCTCTGCTGTCGGCAGTGACCCAGGGCGGGGCCAAAGTGTTTGGCAACGTGATGGCAATCATCCTTGTGGATCGAGTGGGGCGCAAGAAGCTGCAGCTCTTCGGTGGGTGCAAGTGCGGGGCAGCAGGGCGGGTGGTTGGCGCCGAGTCTGCTGGCGCGGGCGGCGCATCGCCTGCATACTGCCAGCTGGCTGCTGCTGAGCTGCCCCTGGCTTGCAGGCGGGGTCGGCCAGCTCGTGATGCAGATTGCGGCGACCCTGATCACCGCGGTGTGGTTTGGCAACGAGGAGATTGACGGTGAGCAGGCCCGCTGGCAAGCTGCTCTGCTTGCGGGCGCTTGCGGGTGGCCACCCTGCCACCCCCGCGGTCTCCTCCCTGACACCCCCTGCAGACAGCGACGCGTGGGCGCTCACAGTGGTGCTGTGCCTGTTCGAAGTGTTCTTCGAGATCAGCATCGCCACGCTGAGCTGGGTCATCGCCTGCGAGATCTGCCCGCTGGAGATCCGCTCCGTGGGCGCCGGCTTCCACTGCATGGGCGACCTGATGCTGCAAATCCTGTTCTCCCAGCTCAACCTCACCATGGTGCGTGGCGGGGAGGCCGCAGAGCGGGCTGGGAGAGTCCGGCGGACGATGCCGGCGGGCAGGCTGCTGCTGCACAGCTGCAGCATGTGGCCTTGTGGCTGCACAGCACATTTGGCGCTGGGGTGTGCGAGATAGCGGGGCATTCCCGGGGGCAGCGACGAGGCGCAAGGCCGACTCCTGACAGACGTTTTGACCTGCATTGCCACGCTTCTGATCCAGATGTGCTATATGGAGTACGGCGTATTCATCATGGTGAGCCGTTAGGCTACATCAGGATGGGGCTATGATTTACGACCTTTGTCTTATCAGTATATATATCTGCATGACAGGAGGTAGTGTTGCACCAGCCGACATGCTGCCTCCCAGCGGCCCTCCCACCCACCCGCCATGCGTGCAGGCTGCCGGCTTCTGCATCCTCTTCATCCTGTTCTCGCTCTTCCTCATCCCTGAGACCAAGGGGGTGCCGCTGGAGCAGGTGCAAGAGGTGCTGCGCACGCACTGGCTGTGGGGGCGCATGCAGCCCAACGGCGGCGCCCCAGGCAGCGGCCGCGCAGAGCCGACGGCATCTGGGGAGGTGGAATTAGGTGAGCCAGCCAAGGTGCGCTCCACTGGGCAGCCGGGAGAAGTGGAGGGCAGCGAGGCTAAGGCCTGACCCTGCCGCCTGCATACCCGCCTGCATACCCACACCCCTTGGCGGTGGATAACCCGCTCCATAACACTCCTATGATTTCTCAACTGCAATGTAAGTTATCTGAGTACCATCCGCTGCCTGTAAGTGTATGGCAAGGTGCACGCATACTCTCCGTCAGCCTGCACCAGAGGGCCTGGCCGAGATGCGCCGCGAGGGCGGGCCTTGCGCTGCGCCACGCTGCCCGTCTGGCGGGGGCATCTACCTCACCTCAGCAGCTGTTGCGTGCGTGCTCGTTTGCGGTTGCCATGGCACATCTGCTGGGCCTGTCCAGCGCGGCCTGTTCAACGAGGGCCGCTAAACCAACTCCGGTTTTCGGCAACGAACGTGCTGGCTTTGGGCAAACTTAATCCCCCGCTGCACAGCAACAACAGCGACAGCATGGATCCCGAGGCGAGCGGCGCCAGCGAGCTGTCGGCGTCTGGGCGTGGCGGCGTGGGGCGGCCAGTCACGCTGCGCGTGGAGTACGTGGCCAATCTGGAGGCTGCCCTGCTCAGCTGGGCGGTGTTTGGGCTGACCATCATCATGTTTGCCACCATTGTGGCAGCCTGCGTCATCAAGTGGATGGTGGCGGAAGACCCCGTGCTGTTCTACAGCAACGCATGGTGAGCTGCTTGCCCCGCCTGCGGCGTTGCCCGCAGCTGAGCGGCGGAGCGGGCGGCCAGGTGGCGGCTGCCCCGCACGTGCCAGGCCTGCAGCCCCCTACCCTCCAGTGCCGTGCAGGTACATTGCTCACCTGGGGGTGGCTGGGGTGGTGCTGGCGGCGCTGCTGGCCCTTGCCGCCTTGTTTGGCCGCAACCTCTGGCTCACCAAGCGCGACCACAGAGTCTGGTGGGGCCCACCTGATTTCCATGGTGTCTCCCACACACGCCAGCGCCACACACGCACCCCAGCCCTCCTCCCAACCCCTGTTCCAACCCGACGCGCGCAGGAACCAGCGGCGGCGGGCGCTGACACGCGATGCGGCAATCATGCTGGGAATCCAGGCGAGCGGCCGGGCCCCACGCCCCTGGATGCCGCCGCCGATGCCTGCTGGGCGGATGCGTGGTGGCATGCTGGGCTGAGGGCAGGCAGGCAGCTTCACAGAGAGCAGCCAGCGCCACGCCTGCTGCCCTGCCGGCAGGTGGTGTGCTCGGCGTCTTGGCTGGCTTCCTACGCCACGGTTGTCGGCGTGGAGTGCTACTGGTTTGGGGATGGCATTGCTTGGCTGGCGGCGCTGCGAATTACACTGATAAACTCGCAGTACTTGTGGATGCTGGTCATGGCGCATGGCATTACCCGCTACCGAGGAGGCGGGGAGGTGGAGGCAGACCTCCAGGCACGCCGGGCTTTCTTTTTTGCTTTTTGTTACGTTTCTGGCAAGCTTGTGAGGTGGCTGGCGGCATTGCCCGGCCCTGTGCATGTTTTACTGGCGGCATTGCCCGGCCCCCTGTGCAGCTGGTGATGGACGCACCGCTGAGCCAGCAGCTGCGCCTGCATCTGCCCAAGCTGCTGCTCTGGCTGCTGATGGAGGGATGCGTCGTGGTGAAGGTTCAAGACTGGTGAGGCCGGGGGCGCAGCAGGCTGGCCATTCACCGCTTGCCACTCACTCGCGGCTGTTGCACTGTGCCCAAGTGCAGGCTGAGCACCGCCAGGGATGCCCGCAACAGCAGCGAGCTGAGGTGCGACCAAGTGGACTATGAGTGCAACCCCGACAACCTGGGAGTCGCCACCGCTGCGCTGATGGTGAGCGAGGGGGCGGGGCTGCCAACCATGGGGTGCCCCGTGCACTCCTTGCCGCCAACATGAGGCCTGTGCCATCCCCGCAACCGCCAAATGGCCGTGCATGGCCAGGCGAAATGCATGTGGGGTGCTGCCCTTGCCCGTCGCCATTGCGGCCTCGAGCGACACGCGTGTCTGCCACGCCCGCTGCACCCTTGCTGCCGTGTGTGCCCGCAGCTGGTCTTCACAGTCTGCTACGCCCTCGCCTACCTGGCGTACCTGCGTCGCGCGTTTGGCGACCACTCCCAGCTGCCCTTCTGCCACTACCGCCTCTCCAACATGTACATCCGCATCATGGTACGGTACATGACATCCAATGCACGGCACTGCATGATTCCCGGCTGCCTGCGCCACGCCGCGTGCGCCAGGCGCCGGGCGCCCCGCCAGTGGTGGCACCTGCGCCCCTGGCAGGGCGCTGCCCCCCCCCATGCTGACCTGGCGCCCCGCCTCCCCTGCCCTGCCCTCCTCCCCTGCCCTGCAGTGCCGCCACGGCCCCACCTCCTTCTTCACCGTCATCATCTCTATGGTGCTGCTGCAGCTCATCCACTACAACTCGTGCTGGAGCTACGCTGACATGTCTATGGGGGCGCTCCCTATCCAGGCAAGCGGTGCAAGCCGTGCAAACCCGGGGAGGAGGCGCGGCGCACACGGAGCGGGAGCACCAGCGCAACGGTCGCGCCTGCGGGCCGGCCGGCAAGGTGCACATGGAGCTGGGCGCAGCCGGCGCTGTGAGCGGGCGCTGTGCGTGTCACTTGTGGCCCGCTGCCGCCGCCTCGTGCGCCTCCCCGCGCAGGTGGCCCTGGCCCTGCTGGTCAGTGTGCAGGCCATCCTGCTGATGCCCAAGCGCCCCGGCAGCAGAGACGTGCTGATGGTGAGGGGGCGGTGGCAGCATGCCTTGCTTGTGCCATCCCCTTGCCCTCCCCTGCGACAAATGCTGTCACATCGCCCAGGATGCGCCGCCCCCGCCTGCCACGACGCCACATTGGATGCAGGCCTGGCTCCAGGAGCTGAGCTGGACGCAGGCCGGCCTGGAGGCTGCCATAGAGCGGCGCGACTACCGCCTGCGCCGCGCCCAGTTTGCGCTCTCCACCGAACTCTTTGCCCGCTCGCGGCTGGTGCGACACGCGCAGCGCAGCGTGGGGCATCACCCTTTCCTAGCGGCGCTAGGGCTGGCCGAGCCCTCGAAGCACGCCGCCGATGGCGGGCCCGCCAGCAAGGGGGAGCAGCAGGAGGCGGAGGCGCACATTCCCGATCAGCGGGAGCAGCAGAGGCGGCCGCAGGAGCCCATGTTCTGCCTGGAGCGGGCGGTGCGGCTGTGGAGCTGGGCGCAGTATGCGTACCGCCATTGGGTGAGCTTGGTACTGCCTGCCTGCTGCCCAGCGTGCACGCCGCCGTGTCAGTTTGCGCAGGCGACATGTCACATGCCACCAGGATAGGATGGCCATGGTGGGCTGGGCCCATGGCCACGCCAGCCCCTCATCTGGCCTGCCTGCCCGCCCGCCCGCCTCCCTGCCCGCAGTGGGTCGACGGCGGCATGGATCGCGACTGGCTCATGGGCCTGTTCGGGTTCACAGACTTCGATGCCTACCGAGAGCCCAAGTTTGACACGCGCTCGGTGCTGGCCTGGAGGGACGGCTGCCTCCTGCTCTCCTTCCGCGGCACCGCCAGCAAGGCCAACGCCGTCACCGATATCAAGGTGGGCGGGGGGTAGCGGAGCCGGCCACGTGCGCAGCAGGTGCCCTCAGCTGCTGCCGCCTGCTTCTCAGCCCATGGCCTGCGCTCAACCATGACCATTGGGTCCAATGAGGGGATGCATCTCCATCTGCCATTCCACGGCCTCATCCTGCTGCATGTCGCGCAGGCGTGGATGGTCACGCTGCGGCCCAAGCGCCACCACCACGGCCTGCCAGTCAGGGTGCATGCAGGCGAGCCGGGCAGCAGGCGGCAGGCGGCACTGTACCGACAGCTACCTGTCGCTGGTTGGGGCTGCCCCTGTCTGCCACTGTGTGTGCGACCCACTTGCTTCTGGGTGCGGGTGCCTCCACCCACCCTGCTGCTGCCAACTGCCTGCCGCTGCTGCCGCCCCGCAGGCTTCTTCCAGGCGTACCAGGCCAACGAGGCGGTGAACCAGGTGCTGGGTAGGATTGCCGGCATAGTGGGCGGCTTCAGCCCCGGCGCCGGCCTCAGGGTGTATGTCACAGGTGGGAGGCGCCGCCATCACTCTAGTTGCTCTGGCAGATGGGGCTGCCATGGTTTGTCCATGGTTGTTCAGCTCTCTCGTTGGCCTCCCCGCACACGGCACGCCACACCACACACAGGCACACGCTCTGCCCACCACCCCCACCGCCCCTCTCTCACCGCGCTGCTCCGGTGTGTCTTCGGGCGTTGCAGGGCACAGCCTGGGAGGCGCGCTGGCGGTGCTTGCGGCGCAGGACCTGGCCCGAACCTACCCGCAGGCCGACATCACCTGCTGCACCTTTGGGGCGCCCAAGGTGGGGCTCGCTTGCGGCGGCCGCAGCGGAGGGTGGCAAAATGCCGCCCCCTGCCGCGGCCCTGGCAAGAGGCAGAGCCCCGCGGCGCTGGCGGCGCCCGCTCCTGCCCAGCATCCACGCGAGGCGGCGCCGCCGCCTCATGCCTGGCTAGCTGCCGGCATCCGGCTCAATGCGGGGGGTCCCCTCCACGCCTCTCCCTCCCTCTCCTGCTGCGCCTGCTGCTGCAGGTGGGCAACCGAGCGTTTGCCGGCGAGTTCCGCAAGCTGGTGCCAGACAGCTGGGCAGTGGTGAACGACCAAGACCCCGTGGCACGAGTGCCCGCCACCGGTGGGTGGGTGGGTGGCGGGGCGGCGGCGCCTGCTCTTGCTGCTGCGTTGCGTGGCAGTGCATCGCAGTCCACTGCCTCCAAGCACAAGCTGCTGCGCATGTGGCTCATGGGGAGTGCAGCAGGCACCCGGCCGAGGGGCCGCCTGGTGCTGCCTCTGACTGCCATGCGGCGCGTGCCCGCTGCGGCGCAGGCTTCCGCGCCTGCGGGCTGAGGGTGCTGATCAACGCGCGGGGCGACATCCTGGTCCGCCCCTCCTTCTTTGAGCGCTCCGTCATCAGCAGGTGGGCCGATGGAGGTGGTGGTGACTGATGCTTCGAGCCTCCCCACGCGCGTAGAAAGCTCTGCTTTAAGCTCTCCCACCTAGCAGCTGTGCTCCCTGTGAGGCCAGGCACCCTCCCTGCTATGCTGCCCTGCAGGTCTGGCGGCAACCCGGCTCACCACCGCATGAGCCGCTACGCGCTGTCCATCGCCCAAGTGATCAAGGCCCAGGCATGCCGCACGCCGCCGCCGCCGCTTCTGCCGCCGACTTGCCGGCAGCTGGCATCTTTGGGGCCGCGTGTTGTGGCCCCGCGGCTGGATTTTGATACGGCTCCGGCGCCGCCTGCGCCGCCTCCCGCCCCGCAGTTCAGCGCCAGCAAGGCGCTGCCTGGCGGCGCGGCGGGCGCCGAGGCGCTGGCGCAGACTCTGGACCTGGGCAAGACGCTGCTGCTGTCGCGCATGGACCTTGCCTCGCTGCGGGCCGCCGACCTGCAGCCAGAGTGGACCGGCGCGGCGGGGCTGAAGAGCCAGGCACGCGGCGCACGCAGCGGCCGCCTGCGCTGCCTGCGCTGCGTGTCGGCAGTCGCCGTGCATGCAGCCAGCCGGGGACTGGGAGCCGCCGAGCGTCACCCACGCCTCCGCTGCCTCTCACGCCCTGCCGCTGCTTGGGCTCCCCTTGCCGCCGCCGCTGCTGCCTGTGCAGCCTGCAGAGAAGCAGGGGTGCGGCTTCGCGTGGTGCGCCATCTGCGACGCGTGCGACGAGATTGGCGGCGGCGCAGCGGCTGTGAGTTTGGAGATGGAGGCAGAGGAGGGGCAGGCCATGACGGGCCGCCCCGCTGACTACGTGCTCGATGTGGCGCCCAGCAAGCGCCACCTGTCGGCCGGGGAGGAGGAGGAGGGGGGCGGCGGGGATCCACCAGCCGGGCACGCAGCGCAGCAGGCCGGCACCGCTGCTCCGCCGCCGACCCAGGCCATGTCGAAGGCCAGCTGACTGCAGCCGCCTGCATGCTGTTGAGCGGCACGGCGTTGAGCGCCGAACTTTCTGCACTTGAGTTTTCTCGTGTCCTGTACTCGGTTCAGTACCATTCCGTCCCTGACCATCACTGGCATCCCATCTCTACTCATCCAGAAGTGGCTATTTAAGCTTCATTGCTTCTGACCCATGGCACCAGCTGCACATGCCTGTTACTGTCTCGGCGCAGTTACAGTCATGGGCAACACTTGAGCTGCCGGTCAATCCCTGGCTGAGGACTGTGCAAGCGGCCGTCAATCGTGTCATGCATTCATGTCAGACAGTTCAAGCCAGCTGCCGATTGAAGATTGAAGGAAGACCGTTGTTCATGTGCTGTACAACGCCCGTACGAGGCGAGCTGCTGCTGCTCCGCTGCGCGCCCCACACCGACAGGCCCAGTCTGTGCCGCCCGCTGCATGCCCGCCAGCCGGCGAGGAGGCAGCTCAGGATGTGCGGCGCCGCCTGGCTGCGCCGCCGCTCTTGCCGGCCCGGCCGGGGGAGCCAGGGCTGGGTGGCGGCGGCGTGATGGTGCCCGCCCTGCGATCCACCACATACCCAGATTCCACTGCACACACAGTGGGCCGGGTTGGGTTGCTGTGAAAGGAGAGCCGGGCTGCGAGCATGTGCCGCTGCAAACCATGAGAGCAGGCTGGGACGCAGGGTGGCAGGCTACGGCGGAGCAAGATGTGCAGCTTGTGTTCGCCCGCCTCCTCTGCACAAACCCACCCAGGCGGTTGTAGGTTCCCTTGCCAATGCCGATGATGTGCCCGGTCTCCTCATTCAGAACCAGGCCTGCAGGGAGGGGAGCGAGGCGGCAGGCAGCGGTGGGGACACGCGGCCACACAGAGCCGGCACTCAGCAGAGCCTCGCATCTGGCGGTGAGCAGCTGTGCTTGCCTGCCCTGGCCGGCTCCCGGCCGCCTCACCTCTCTGGATGAGCGGGCTGACCTCCGGCTCCGGCTGCCAGCCCGCCGAAACCACTGGCGTGCGAGCCTGCCCTCCGCAGGACGCCACAGCCGCAGCGGCCGGCGCGGGCGCGCCCGCCGCCGCCACCTCGGCTGCCGCCTCCGCCGCCTCCTCCGCGCCGCCCAGCTGCTCCTGCACGCCGTGCCTGGCGCTGGCCAGCGCGGAGGCCAGGGAGCGGTGGCGGCGCACAAACTCCAGCCCCTTGGCACACAGCAGGGCGGCACACAGCGCCACCGAGGCCTCGCCCATGGAGGCGCTGCGGCGGGAGGCGGGGGCGGCAGTGAGCCAGGCGGGAAGGGCCGTTTGGGGCCCGTGGCAGCCCAGCGCAGCTCATTGGCACCGACCATATAGCCACATTTGTGTGTTATACACATCCCCTCACAAACCACCACCACCACCACCACCACCACACCCACCCTCACCTCAGGTACACCGAGGCCAGGCCCACCAGCTGCAGCGCCACCCGCAGCATGGTGTTGACCTTGTGGTTGGCTGTGTTGTTGTAGTAGTAGGTCAGGCCCAGCCCCGCCAGCCCAGACACGCCCAGGTAGGCCAGGGTGACCGGGTGGCGCAGCGCCTGCGGGCGGCGGCGCTGGGTATTGATGCGGTTGGATGCTGGGGGACATGAGGAGGAGGGGGGGTTGGGAAGGTGTGCAGAAACCAGGGAAGGCAGGCATGCAGGCGGGAGCAGCAGATGGGAGGATGCCGGTCACAAGAGGGTGGGGAGCAGGCGCAGCTGCACGCCGGCCTGGGTGGCTCGCCTGATGCAGGGAGGGCAGCCAGACGCCAAACAGCCAGCGCATGGCGGCCAGGAAGGTGCTGCCAAAGATGGCGGTGCCCGCCAGCAGCTTGCCCTTGTGGGGCACCTTCCTGCAGTGGCCCAAGGGGAGGGGGAGGGCAGCGGGTGGGCTGCCTCTTCCGTGAACCATGCCTGGTCCCACAGGGCGCACACGCCCACCCAACCCAGCGTGCAGCAGGGCTAGCCACCCAGCGCTTCGACCCAGTGTGCCAACCCCGAGGCCAAGCCCCAAGCCTGCCGGCCCGACCACCAGGCAGGACCACCTGTAGAGGATGAAGAGCACGATGATGCTGGAGAGAGCCATGACGCCCAGAGTGCCGCCCGTCAGCCTGCAGCCAGCCAGGCAGCCCATCCGGTCGTCCCCTGCTGGGACCGACGCTGCTGCTGCCACGCCCCGCAGCCCTGCAGCATGCTCATGGCGGCGGCAGCGACGGCAGGCGGCAGGCAGGCGGGACGCCAGCCACTGGACCGGAGGCGGAGCGGGGTGCCCACCTGAAGGGAGTTGACTCGCTGAGCACGCCGGCATTCCAGAACAGGAAGGCGCCCAGCACTGCGGCCAGCACGCGCGGCGTGGACAGCACCTCCTGCCGCTCCAGCAGGCACGAGCGGCTCTCGGTGCCGCCTGCACGCACAGGGGGCAGTGGCATGCCACATACTCGCAACATGCGTAGCGCCTTGATGCCCCACCCCTCCACCCGCCTCTCGACAGCTGGGCATTCATTCATGGCGGCGCGCCCGTTATCTGAATGCCTAGCCTCGCCTGCCCCGTCGCACCCGACAGCCAGGTCTTGGGCTTGGCCACGGCGACAAAGGTGGAGCCGTATGGGGAGATGGGTACGGTACAGTTGGGCGAGTCGTGCAGCAGGTGGGCTAGGCCGCACCAGGCGCGGTCGCCACGCGCATACGCTGCCTGCACGTCAGCCATGCTGGCACCCGTGAACACGATAAAGTCCTGGGTGAAGGAGCAGGGGAGGGAGGGAGGGAGGGGGGGAGGGATGGGGCGTTGCGAACGGGCGGCGGTGAGCAGGGCGGTAGGCGCCGGCCGACGTGGTGGCAGGTGGGGCTGCAGGGCCTCTGGCGGCGCCCGCCTGCCTTGCGCTGGAAAGGCACATTGCAAGGGCTGGAGCCAGCTGGCAGCCCCACATGCACCACATCTAGCAGCCGCCCCCCACCTTGTGGCTGGGGCATGAAACCTCCACGCGGCAGTTTGTGAACAGGTGCGGCAGGGCGGAGGCCCTGCTGGGGCCCCGAAACTCTTCCACCTGCACCACCGTGCCGTCATCCAGTCGCAGCACCTGTTGCAGCAGCGGGCGGAGGCATGGGCAGGCGGGGGACGGCAGGCAAGGGGCGAGGCGGGATGGGGAGGCGCAGGGAAGCCAACGCTGCAGGCAGCGGGTGCCACACTGCCCCGGACGTCCCTCTGCGGCTGCAGAGTGTGTGACGTCTGACAAACTGCCCCACACTCATGTGTCGAACATGGGCAGCAAGACGCGCCTCCAGCAAGCCCGGTCCTCCACCCGCCTGCTCCGTCGCCGCCAACGTGCTGCACGCCGCCGTCGCCGCCACCAGCAGCAACAGCGCGCCCAGCTGCCCACGCCGTGGCATCATGTGGCTATTCACGTCCTTGTGAGGCGGCGAGGGCTGCTGCCGCTCAGTCCGAGGCGGCCAGGGGCGGGAAGCGGCGATCAGGCGTGCAGCGGCGGTGAGGGAAGGGGCAGGGTCTGGCCCACAGCTGATCAATGCAGCTAGGGGTGCTACTGCGGACGATGGGAGGCCGGCGGCAGATGCCCGCTTTTGTAGCGCCCGCCAGCTCGGCTCTAGCTTGCTGGATCAGGCTTGCTCCCGCGGCGTTCCCCCGACTTTCGACACTCCTGGTTGCCACCATGGCTCTCGGAGCACTGCCGCAGCGGGCTGCAGTGAGCGCCAGACCCAACTGCGCTGGCCCCAAGCCCCTGCAGTCGCGGCAGCCCCGCCCAGCGCTGGCGGTCAGGCGCAGCCGGTGCTCGGTGGTGCCCAGGGCCTCGGAGTTTGACCTGAGCCATTACAGCGAGGCCACAATAGCCGAGTGCGTTTTGATGTCAACAGGCGATCCTGACCGGCTGCAACCGCCTGCCCGCGTTTCCTACCGCCCCTGAGGGTCCAGGAGGCTCAGGACCATGCAATGAGCTACCGACCAGGCCTGCCCGCTGCTCCTCCCGCTGGCCGTCACCGCCGCCGCTGGGCGCCGTGCTTTGCCCTCCCATGCAGGGTGCGTGCTACGGAGAAGTATGGCCACATTGTGCTGCTGCGGCTCAAGGACACGCAGTCGGTGCTGCCGGTGTACATCGGGGAGTTTGAGTGCGGAGCCCTCGTCAAGGAAATCAACAAGAAGCCCACGGTGCGGCGGCAGGGCTGGGGCCCCGGCGGGGCTGCTTGGGATTCCGCTGCTGGCAATGCTGCCCCAGCCTGGCCGCGGATCATGCCGCAGTTTAGGCCTACCGTTTGTTGAGCACGGCTCGCATGCCATGCCCGTGCCTCAGCTCCCTCCCTGGCTGGTCTCTGCCCGCCCAACCTCACCGCCTGTCCACCCGGCCCCTGTACCGCTGCCCTGCCTTGCAGCTGCGGCCGCTGACCCACGACCTCATGAAGAACACGCTGGAGGTGCTGGGGTTCCGGGTGACCAAAGTGCGCATCACGGCGCTGGTGGGCAACACGTACCACGCGCGCGTGCACTACGCGCGCGGCCGCGGGCCGGGCAAGGCGGAGGCGGGCGCGGCGATGCCGGCGGAGGTGGATGTGGATGCGCGGCCCTCGGGTGCGCGCTGGTGCTGCAGCGCGGGGAGGGGGCCGGGCAGGCTGCAGGCCGTGGCTTGTCCCGTGGTGGCTTGTCTGCTGCTGCGGTGGGCTGCTGCGCAGGCGGGCGTCTGTCCTTGCACCGCCACCGGCTACCAACCAGCTGGCGCTACTTGCTGGTCCAATCGGCGGTCAGGCTGCTGCCACACGCCTGCACTCATGCTGACAGCTGGTTGCCTGTTTCCCTGGCCTTGCTGCCCGCAGACGCGGTGAACCTGGCTGTGCGGTTTGGTGCCGCCATCTATGTGAACAAGGAGGTGCGCAGCCCCGCTGCCTGCCGTGTGGCTGCTGGGCAGGGCGCAATGCGCGAGCTGCGTGGCAGCCTTGCGACAAGGCATGCGGCAGTTGGTGCTCTCATTACACACGCACCCCTGCATCCCTGCTGCCTCCAGGTGGCTGCCAAGATGAGCCACCCGGTGCACATGTATGAGGCAGACCCACACGGCGGCGGCACCACCGAGCAGCACAGCGACGTCGTGCGCAGCTGCAGGTGCGGCTGGGCCTGCACGGCTGGCCTGGGCTGGTGGCGAGGCGCCCGCTCGGGGCATTGCGGCGCGCTGCTGCGCTGCTCGTGCTGCTTGCGCCTCCTTCCTGTCGGCCTGCCTCCCGCCTGGGCGGCCGCCGCAGCATGAGACTGCACTGCGACTTGGCACTATTCCTGCCTGCCTGTCCACCTCCCTGCCCATCCTCCTGCTTGCCTACACTCGTGCCTGCACTAATCCATACCCGCAAGCCTGCCCGCCCGGCGCGTGTGTGTGTGCAGGGAGGAGATCATGGCGTACAACGACCCCACCATCATGTACAAGCTGCAGATGCAGCTTGCCATCGCGGACGAGCGGTTTGAGGATGCCAAGTCGTGAGCGGCGGGGGGTGGGGCCGGGGGTGCGGCCGGCTGGCTAGGGCACCGCTGCCCTGCCGGCGGCCTGGGCATGCCGCAGCCTGTTGGCGGCCACGGTGCACATCGGGGGGCGGTGTGTGTGTTGATGTGGGGGTAAGGTGGCGGAGCTGGCTGGGGATCTATGGCGTGGCGGCATGGTGCCGACGGCTGCACGCCTCTCCCGGCGCGGCGCCTGCAGGCTGCGGGACCAGATCGACAAGATTCTGGCCAGCGATAGAGCGCTGAGGTGAATCGCCGGCGCCGCCACGCCCGCCACACCTGCGCCGCGCGCTGCTGTGGCAGGCGTCGCCGATGCGCGCGCGTCGCATGCTTGCGCCACCGGCCCTCGTGTGAGCGCCCGCTCTTGTCGCCCGTCTTATTACCCTGCCCTGCCTCCTGGCCCCCGCCCTGCCCCCTGCCCCCCTGCCCCGCCCCCCCGCTCCCTGCCGCAGCCTGGTGGTTGCCATGGAGACGGCAATGGAGGATGGGCGGTACGAGGAGGCGGCCCGGCTGCGGGACGAGTTCAAGGCGCTGCGCCAGGCGCAGCAACTGTCGTCGCGGGAGGTCAGCGACCTCTGACCCGCCCGCCTGGCGCCCGGCCTGGTGGCCCCCTGTGCCACCCACGAGCACCGCACTGCGACTTGGCGCTATCCCTGCCTGCCTGCGGGCCCCCTGTATTAACAGCAAAATTATCCCCGCTCGCCCCCGCTTTTCCCCCTGGGACTCTCCCTGACCCCCTTTTCACAGGCTGTACGATCTCCTCCCCCTGCATCTCTAGTGTTATTGCGGGCTGGGGGGCGACTGCCACGCGCCGCCCCCTGCCCCGGTTTTGGCTCCCCACTGCTCCCGCACCCCCCATGTTTAGTACAGCGACAATGCAAGGGCGCCCCCTGGCCCCTCCCTTTTGCTCGCCCTCCCCTTTTGTTGTTCGATTAGGCTAGCTAACGGGCCCAGCGCCCTCCCCCCCGTTTTCCCTGGCTGGGGCTGTCTCTCTCAACTGTACACGTCGGCAGGCTGGGGCCCCGAGCTGCTCGCCCCCCTCCACCCCCTGCATTTCATGCAAGTGGCCATCTGTACTCAATCTCCCTCTGCCTGTAACACCATCAGCACCACAACACCGGAGGATTCATCAATCGTGATCAGGAGCAAAGCGCCGACAACGGCACATGCTGTGGCTGTGCTGCGCTGGCGGCATGACTACACAAAATGCCTACAAGAGGCCGCCTGCGCCGCCAAGGCAGGATTTGCGCTGGTATTGACTTGCCGAGGCATTCCGGTGGCAGGTGCGGCGCCTCATTCCCACGCACCTCGCGGGTGAAGGAGAGCAGCCCACCTGCTTCCCTTGCGCAGCCAACAGTGTCGGGTGGGCAGTAAGGTGTCGTAGCCGAGCCCATCAGCCCGCATCTGCCCTGCAGGTGGTTTTGCCGTGTCGGAGATTGCTCGCGGGTCCAGGTTTGTCGCCTTCAGGACGTTCGGCAAAAGTACCCATGAGCCGCACCACATGGACGCTGTCGGCGGCGTGCCCGGGCCTAGCCGCCGCCGCCGCTCCCGCCGCCGCCAGTCGCGATGAGCGAGTCTCACCCTGCTGCCTCCTCCCCCTCCCCCTCCTTCCGCCGTGCAGGCACCCGCTCCAGACGCTGTGCAGCCAAGCCCGGCAGCCATGCAGGCCCAGACGGTTGGCGGCGTGACGATCCGCGCCCCGCTGCCACCAGAGTACCGCTCCATCCTCACCCCCGAGGCCCTCCAGTTTGTGGCGCACCTGTCCCGGTAGGCGCCCCTGCAGCCACCTGCCAGCATGCAAGTGCAGCAAGTGCCCTCCCGCTCCAGCACAGCGAGCTGCCGGCGCTCGGCGGCAGGCAGGCTGCGCCGGGTCCTGCCGCGCGCGGCCCCGCACGCCCGCTCAACCTCCCGCCGGCCACGCCTGGCGGCCCGCAACTGCAGGTGCTACGCGCCGCGCGTGGGGGAGCTGCTGGAGCGGCGCAAGCAGGTACAGGCGCGGTACGACGCGGGAGCCAAGCCAGACTTCCTGCCGGAGACGCGCCATGTGAGCGCCTCCCCTGCGGCTGCCGCAGCACATGCTGCATGATGCCATGATGCCCGTGCCCGAGGCTGCGGAGGCTGCCTTCGGTCGCGCCGCGCCGCGCTGCGCCGCGCCGCCTCCTGCCTGGCCTGCCGGCGTCTCCGCCCACCCTGCCTGCGGCCCCCGGGGCCGCCCCTCAGGTGCGCGAAAGCGACTGGAAGGTGGGGCCCCTGCCTGTGGACCTGCTGGACCGGCGGGTGGAGATCACGGGCCCCACCGACCGCAAGATGGTCATCAACGCGCTCAACAGGTGCCGCGCCTCGCCCAAACAAAGCCTGGCGGCGGCGCCCGCGGTGCTGGTGGGGTGGAGGCGCCTGGCGGGCCTGCCTCTCGCTGACCTTTGTGGCTGGGCCTCTGTTGATCTGGCCCGGCCCCCGCTTCTGCGCCCTCACGCTCGCCCTGCCCCTGCCCGTGCGCTTCCTGCCCCGCCCTTCCTCCTGCAGCGGCGCCAACGTCTACATGCCCGA
>NW_005435087.1:1111015-1130746 GCF_000147415.1 Chlorella variabilis | reverse complement strand
GCCGTGCGGCGCACCGTGAGCCTTACTGCGGGGGGCAAGACGTACCGCTGAATGACAAGGTGGCGGTGATGCTGGTACGGCCTCGCGGGTGAGTCGTGCCGCCCGGACCGGCGGCAGCAGGTCTGGGCGACAGGCCTGCCTGCTTGCGTGGGCGTGCGGCACGAGCAGTGCGGCCCGCCACCCCTGGCCTGCCGTTCGCCCCGCGCGGCCCCACCCGCCCCGCCGCGCCGCTCCGCAGGTGGCACCTGTGGGAGAAGCATGTGGCGGTGGATGGCTCCCCCGTGCCGGGCGCCCTGTGGGACTTTGGCCTCTACTTCTTCCACAATGCGCGGGAGCTGCTGGCGCGCGGCTCGGGCCCCTACTTCTACCTGTGAGCGTGTGCATGGCGCCGTGCTCGCCCCCCGGGGCTTGCCTGCCTGCGATAGCGTGGGCCCATGCCACCTGGCTTCCCTGCTTGCATGGCTAAAGCCTGGCGGGGCTTCACAGCCTGTTGCCGCCGCCGCCGCCGCCGCCGCAGGCCCAAGATGCAGAGCCACCTGGAGTGCCGGCTGTGGAACGAAGTGTTTGTGGAGGCGCAGCGCTGGCTGGGCATCCCCAGCGGTGAGTGGCGGCGGGCTGCGTGTGGGCTGGCGGGGCAAGGAGCTGGTGGGGTGACGGGGCTGGGGCCTGGCGGGGGCGGTGCTGGGGCCGGCCGGCCGGCCACGGGCTTGCCAAGGGCTTACATGGGGGAGAGTGCCGGCTGGCGGTTCCGGTGCCACTTGGGGGCCTGCCGATGCGCCGGCTGGAGCGGCTGGCTGCGGCCTGGCTGTTGGGTGACCTCGCAGCCCCCCCTGCCCTGCCCCGGCGCATGTGCACCACCCCCGCCTCCCGCAGGCACCATCAAGGCCACGTGCCTGATCGAGACGCTGCCCGCCGCCTTTGAGATGCACGAGTTCCTGTACGAGCTGCGGGACCACTCGGCGGGTACGTGCCTGCCTGTGCGGTGCCTGCCCAGCGGCACCGCACAAGCGCAGCGCTCGACTTGGATCGGGCTGAGGGGCCGTTCGCCGGGCGTGGGCGGCCGCGGGCGACGCGCCGTTTGTGTGTGTGTTTGCCGGGGCGCCCACGGCACCGCTCCCTGGGCGCACGTGCGCACCTGCAGGCCTCAACTGCGGGCGCTGGGACTACATGTTCTCCTTCATCAAAACGCTGCGCAAGTGCGGGCAGCGTTGGTGCAGTGCGTGGGTGGCCGTGTGGGTGGGCAGATGTGATTGGTGGGGCAGGGCGCCGCGGGGCGGAGGGGCCATGCTGGCGGCGTCGGCCGCAGTGCCCCCCTTTCCCTCAACCTCCGCACACCGCCCCCACCACCACACCGCCACACACACACCTGCACCATCCCCACCCACCCCACCCACCCCGCAGCGACCCCACCCGCATCTTTCCCGACCGAGGCCTGGTGGGCATGGACCAGCCCTTCCTGCGCGCCTACACCCAGCTGGTCATCCAGACCTGCCACAGGCGGGGCGTGCACGCCATCGGCGGCATGTCGGCGCTGATACCCGTCAAGGGCGACCCGCGCGCCAACGAGGTGCGCCTGGGCCAGGCGGGAGGTGCTGGGTGTGCCTGGGGGTGTGCGTTTGTGTGTGCTGTGTGTATGTGTGTGTGTAGAGGGCATTGGGGCAGGCTCGGATGACGAGTGCCGGAAGGGGCCAGCCTGGGGCTAGCCTGGGTGGCACGTGTGGCGCCACTTCGGCCGGCGGTGCCCGGCACATTCTGAGCGTGTTGCGCCGCCGCCTGCCGCCTCCTCACTCCCTCGCCTCCTCACTCCTCTGCTCCCCACCCACCCACCCACTCCCCGCGCCCGCCCACAGGCCGCGTTTGACAAGGTGCGGGCCGACAAGCTGCGTGAGGTGACGGATGGGCACGACGGCACCTGGGTGGCGCACCCCGGCCTCATCCCTGTGGCCAAGCAGGTGCGCTGGCTGGCTGGCTGGCTGGCTGATGGTGGCGGCGGCGGTGTGTGTATGGCGGTAGCGGGGTGAGCGGTGGAGTAGGCGCACCGCTGGCGCTGCCCGCTGCCCTGCTGTCTTCTGCGTCTCCTCCCAGCTACCGGCGGCAGCCGATTCTGATTCTGATTCTGTGCCCTGCCCGCAACCCCCCTGCATGCCCCACCTACCCCGCCAGGTGTTTGATGCGCACATGCGCGAACCCAACCAGATCCGATCCAAGCCGCGCCACGACGTGCGGGCCAGCCAGGAGGAGCTGCTGAAGGTGGGTGGCGGGGAGAGGGGAGGGGAGGGGTGCGCGTGCGTGCAAGCGTTGTGTGTGTGTGTGCCTTCAAGACGTGAGCGGCAGCAGCAGCTGCACAGACGCGGTGCCTGCAGCGGCGGTCCCCGTCTGCCCCTCACGCCCCGCTCCCCCGCCCCACCACCGCGCGCAGGTGCCCGAGGGCCCCCGCACACTGGCCGCGCTGCGCAACAACATCGGCGTCTCCATCGCCTACCTGGAGGCCTGGCTGGGGGGCAACGGATGCGTGCCGCTGCACAACCTCATGGAGGACGCCGCCACCGCGGAGATCAGGTGCGGGGCCCGGGGTGTTGGTGTGGTGTGTGGTGTGGTGTGTGGTGTATGGCGTGTGCGTGGTGTGGTGGGTGTGGGTGTGGAGTGGGTTGTGGGTTGTAAACAGTGGGGTGATGCGGCGTGGCGTGGCATCACCCTTTGGGGTGGCCAACCCAGCGCCCCCTCCCCCCCCCTGCAGCCGCTCCTCGGTGTGGCAGTGGCTGCGCTACGGCGTGAAGCTGGACGACGGACAGCCGCTGACCGTGGACCGAGTGTGCCTGGCCATACAGCAGGAGCTGGACGCGTTGCGCCAGCAGGTGGGGGTGGCGGGGTGGCGGGGTGGGCTTGTGTGTTCACCCTGGAGGCCTGCCTGTGTGCCCTCGCCCTGCCTGTGCGCCCTCGCCCTGCCGAGCGCGCGACGACCGCTGGCCTGCCGTGGCAGCTGCTGACTGCCTGCGGCGCGCCGTGCCGGCCCGGCGCAGGCGGGCAACGCGCGCTTTGCCACGGGCCACTACCTGGAGGCGGCAACCCTGTTCAAGCTCATGGTCACCAGCACCGAGCTGCAGGTGGGAGGCGTGGGGCCTGGCGCGCTGCCGGCCTGGCGGGCCGCCCAGTTGGGCCTCGCAGCGCTTGCCGCAGCGACAGGCACAGGCCGCATCGCGTGGATGCGGCCACTGTGCTTCCCCCTCCCGCGCAACGCTGCCCATCCTGCCTGCACCTGCCCGCACCCGCGCCTGCCCGCAGGACTTCCTCACTCTCACCGCCTACGACTTTTTGGTGGCCACCGAGTTTGGGCCCACCTGGGGCGCTCCCCAGCAGGGAGGCAGCGCCGCACGCAGCCGCCTGTGACCCGGCCCCGCTAGCCTGGCCCCTTCTGCGGCACACAGCTGCTGCCCGTGAAGCGCAGCGGTTGCGGGCTGCGCAGGTCCCACAGGACCCCAGGCACATGTGCCATGCTGTACATACATAGCTGCCGCCCCCCTGGCATGCCCAGTTTTGCCTTCCGTAGCGTGCGCCACCCGAGAGCGCGGCAAGCACCTTGATGCTTCCCGCAGCAGTTTTGAGCCATCTGCTTGATTTTGCCAGAGACCCCCCACCCCTTCCCTGTAGCGCCGGCGCCGCCGCTAGCAGTAGCGATCCCGTTGAACGTATCCCCTTAGCGATATAATCCGAATAGAGCTTGCAAAGGACAGGTACCAGCGGAATGCATAACAGCGCAGCAGGCAAACCGTTCCTCCTGAGGCTCAGAAGACAGCTACAGACTCAGATGGCAGCGGTGCCGACGCCGCCACCCCGGTCCGACTCCTCATACTGCCGCGCCAGCCTGGCAGCACGACGCCGCAGCTGCAGACGGGATGCAGGGCGGCAAGCAAACGGCCTAGGTTCATCAGCCGGCAAGGCCTTCTCAGCAGCTCACAGCTTGCACCGACAGCACGCGCTGGCAGATGCCAGCCAGGGCACAGCCAGAAGCCAAGCAGGACCGTCCGCCCACCTTCTCCACCTTGTTCCGCTCATAGTAGCCACCAGCCTCGGCTGCCTTGATGGTCTGCAGGCAGCCCACCGGAAGGGGCAGGCTTAACGGAAGCTCACCAGGAGGGGCTGCCGTCAGTACCCCGCCACGAGTGAGCCACCAACACTCTCCCCCAACTGACATGCAGCACCGCCCACCTGCAGCGTCTCCATCAGCAGCGCTTTGATCTCCTTGCGCGTGCGCTGCACCTTGGGCGCTTCAGCGGGCACACTGCTGCCGCTCGGAGCAGTGACAGCAGGGGCAGCAGGCGCCGCTGGTACTGCTGCAGCAGTGGTCCTGCCGCTGGTGCCAGAGCTGCCTTGGCCCACGCCCTGGCTGGTGGGCACCTGCCGGCCGGCCGGCGGCTCGTCTAAGGACAAGTCGATAACGTTGGAAGCCTGGTGCGCTTTCTTCCCCACATCACCTGCTGCTGCTGCTGCTGCTCCTGCTGCTGCACCCCCAGCGCTGCCTGCGAAGAGTGCTGGTCTGTTGCTGCCGGCAGCGGCAGCTTCGTCGCCGCCAGGCGCTTCCAGCTTCTTGCTGCTGCCGCCGCCCCACAGCATATCGCGCATGCGAGTGAACAGAGGACTGGCGGCAGGCTTGCTCCCCGGCGCTGCCGCTGGTGGCGCTGCAGCTGGCAGGGTGTGTGCCGCAGCAGCTGCTGTGGGGGCGAGGGCGCGTGCAGGCTGCACTGCTGGCTGCTGGACGGGCCCTTCTGCAGCTTTGCTACCATTCGGTGGCAGCTGCGTCGCTGCCGCTGCAACAACGAGATTCCCGCCGCCGCCGGCTCTGGGCGCCGCAGCGCTGATTGTGCTGCTGGCACCGGCTGGGGCCCGGGCTCTTGCTGCCGGTGCCAGCTGCACGGGCCTGGCAGGCTGGCTGGCGGGCACAGGTGGCCTGGAGGGCGCCACTGCTGGCGCCGCCACAGCGGCGCCGCTGCCGCTGCTGGCAATGATAGCGGCGCTGCCGCCAGAGCTGGACGCCGGCGCCTTCACTGCTGCTAGCTCCTGCTCCAGCTCAGCAATCTGGGAGCGCACCTGCGGCAGCAGGGCAGGCACCAGCAGCAGGCACGTGGTGGCAGTGCACACCAGGGCCTTGTGCAAGCAGCCCAAAGCCAACGAGGTTCACAGCGGTGCCAGCGCCTTCCGCCCCCCTGCTCACCCGCGCGCCGCCGTCTGCCAGCCCGCTGGACAGAGTGAGCAGGTGGCGCTTGCGCAGCAGCAAACCCTCCAGCTCCTCAATGCGCTCCCTGCAGGCAGGCAGGGCCAGGTGCCAGGCGCCAAGAGCATCCGATTCGCACCACAGTCGTTGAGCCATCCAACCACCGCACAGCCACGCAGCAACCACGCGATACCGCAGCGGCAGGCAGCCGCACACTCACGCAGCAGAGATTTTGGGCGAGGGCGCCGCCGGGGCGGGCGGGCTGGGCTTGCTGCTGCCTGGCGGCTGCGCCGCCGCCGCCACCGCCGCGCTGCCGCCGCCGCCGCTGATGGTCACTGCCTTGGCGAACAGATCAGACAGCTCGTTGCCTCCGCTCCACCCCTGGGCCGCAGTCTTTCCAAACACAGGGCGGCCGGGGCCCTGTTTGCGTGCAGAGCCGGCGCCGGGCGCTGCGGCAGCGCTGCCGACGCGAGGCGGCGTGGCGGCTGGGCGCGTGATGCCCGAAGCTGGCGGCGCCTCCCTTTCCTTGATGGAAAAGAGGAGGTCGTGGTCGCTCACGCCTGCGGCAGCCGGGAGCCAGTAGCACGTCGGCGCAGCCGCGGGTTTGCGGCCCTGCCGCAGCTGCAAGCTGCCAAACCCCCAAAGATCCAGCAACCGCCCCGCCTCCCATCGCGCCTCACACGCTTCATCCCCTTGCAGGCATCAGCCCGCCCGTCCCTCCACCCATCATGTGCTGCCACCACCCACCCACCCGCGTAGCAGTCGAGGGTGCGCAGGAAGGCGAGGTGGCGGGTGAGGTCGGGGGACTCGCGCCGCTGGTGGGCGTGCCTGTCGTGAAGCTCACGCTGCGTCTGCGACGCCTCACACTCCGAGGGCTCCAGGCGGAACAGATCTCGCAGGTCCTGCAAGGGGGAAGCAAGCCTCGGCTCGTGTGAGAGGGAGAAGGTGGCTGCGTGTGCGTGTGCGCTGTGCACGTGGGATGGGGGGTGGTGGAAGTTTGGCGGGCACCCTGCACCACGGCATGCCAGGCTCAGCCGCGCGCGCCGCCGCTCGCCTGCTGTGCAAAGTAGCGCAGCTGCTCGCCCTCCTCCATGCCCGTCCTTGACAGGCCGCCCTTGAACACCTGCAGGGCAGTGAGAGCCGGTGTCGGTGGTGGGGCGCGTGTGTATGAGGGACCTTGAAAATCGCACCGACCAGTGCCCCGCAAGACGCCACCACCACACTCCACCCCCCGCGCGCACACACCAACCAGCTGCCACCGACCTGTCTGCGATAAATATTCTCCTCCACCGTACCGCAGGAGATGAGGCGGTACACAACCACGTCCCGCTTCTGACCGATGCGGTACGCCCGGTCCACGCTCTGGTTGTCTGCAAGGCGCTAGCAGCCAACACGTGACAATGCATGAGCTGGGGGGGTCTCTCGAAACGCACGCAAGGCAGCCTCCCCCAAAGAGGGTTTGCATGCAGCTGCGGGCGGCAGGCAGGCCCACCTGTGGACGGGTTCCATGCAGGGTCCAGGCTGCAGGCAGGGACAGGCAAGGCGGTGTGCATCCTGATCAGGCGGCAGCCAGCACAGGCAGCGCCCCACCCCCTGCTAGCGTACAATCCCCTGACCCACACTCCTCAAGCCCTCCCCGACAACACACACACATGATCACTCGGTCCGCCGCCGTCAGCGTCAGCCCCAGTCCGCCCACTTGAGAGGTGAGCAAGAAGATGGGGATGGTGTGGGAGGTCTGGAACTGGCGCACGCGCGCCTCGCGCTCTGCGGCAGCGCAGCCAGGCACACACGGTCGGGAAGGTCGCTCAGCCGGCATGTCGGCGCATGCCATGCAGCGGTGCTGGCTGGCCGCAGGCCCCAGCTGCAGCAGGCGCGGGCCCTACCTGCTGCGCTGGCAACAGACCCATCTATGCGGCAGTACCGCCACTGCTCCTCCTTGATGGCTGACTCCAGAATGTTGAGCCTGGCAGGGAGGAGGCAGAGGGCATAGGGGCGAGGGGGGGCAGCGGCAGCATGTGAGAGAAGCAGGCCAGCGGCGCTGCGAAGGCGACCCATGGCTGCCAATGCTGCTGGCCGCAGCCCGCCCGCAGCCGCTGCTGCTGGTGGCCCCACCGCGGGTGCCAGGGTGCCTTCCCACCTCCCCCATTCCCTCCCCCTCACATGACTCGGGACTGGGAGAAGATGAGGGTGCGGTGCCCCTCCCCTACCAGGTTCTTCAGCAGCGCCATCACAAACACAGTCTTGCAGGAGGCGGCAAAGCCTGCGGGAGGAGCGCGGGCAGGCGGGCAGGCAAAGGGAGGGAGGGCCAAACGCAACATCAACCAACGCACCCAGTGCACTGCCACATCTTGCCACACTCTCCAAACACTGCTTTCCAACCTTCTTCACAACATAAAATACAGCATAGTAGCCACACGGCCCTCTCATCCGAACCCACCTGTGGTGTGCACCTCCTCCAGCAGCCGCTGCTCGATGTCGGCGCTAGCCCACAGGCTCCACTCCTCCTCCCCCTCAGCCCCCACCGCGGCCGCCGGGGCGGCCCTGGCGGCGGCGGCGGCCCGCTTGGCCTTCTGCCGCTGCTTGGCCCGGCTGCGCTGCCGTTCCTCCTCGCTGCTGTAGTCCTCGCTGTCTGCGGGCGCAGGATGGTGCGAGGAGGGGATGCAAGCACAAGAGGGAGCAGGACAAGCACTGTAAAAATCTGTCTACTTGACCACAAGAACTTATGCACCACGCCCGTGCCCTGCTGGCAGGCGGGGCGTGCCCACCTGACTCCCACTCCCCCTCCTCGCTGTCCTCGATCTCTTCGCACTCGCTGCCCTCGCCATCGCTGGCGCCGCCGCCCAGCCGCGCCGCCGCCTGGCGCCGCGCGCGGCTGACGCCCGAGACAATGCCGTGGGCCGCGCGGTCAGACAGCAGCGCCGGGTGGTCGCACACCTGCGTCGCGCAGCAAGGCAGCAGGCGGCGGCAGCGAAATGGAGAAGAGGCAGACAGTAGGGTTGCGATGGCAAGCGCAGTAACAGCAGGGCAAGAGCAGGGCCTCTCCTTGGCGCTTCACCTTCTTGAGCACTGTGATGGCTGCCAGCGCCGAGGCCGTCTGGTTGAACACCTTCCTTACAGGATCTGCAGGTCAGGCAGAGGTTTGGTTGCTGGAGGGTGAAACAACCAGAAGCAAAGCAAGCGGGAAGGGGGCAAGCAGCTGCTGGGAAGGCAAGAGAATTGGCAGTGGGCCAGGGCAGTGGGCGCGCCCCAGCGCTGCTCCCGCGCTCCCGCTGGCAGGTTGCCCCAATCCCCCCTGGGGGTTTACCGAAGTTGAGAAAGCCCGGGTAAACCCGGCGCTGCATGGGCTTGACTTTCAGCAACACATTCAGGCCTTTTTTGTCGGGCATGGAGTGGGGCTTGGAGCCGCCGCCGCCGCCGCCGCCCGCCGCAGCCTGCGCTGCGCCGCCGCTGCCCTCGCCAGCGCCGCCTGCGGCTGCGGCTGCAGCGCCGTCGCCCGCAGCCGGCTTGAACACTTCCTTCTTTTCCCGCCGCAGCATGTAGGGCCCAATCTCCTGCAGGCGGTACAGAACGAGGCGGTACCGCCCAGCCCACCCGGTCTGCATCGTCCAAACACCGCATGGAAGCCGGCTTGCCCAGGCATGTCACGCCACACACGCCTCCTGGCTGCCCGCCAGCTCCCACTGCCTGCACCAGCCGCGCACCTGGCGCAGGCGTGCCGCCGCCACCGCGCCGCGCTCCCGCTCATACTCTGTGGCATGCTTGTCGGTGCCCACGGTGATCACCTTCTCAAACTTGTCCCTGCTCGCACACCAAGGGGGAGGTTCGGCGTGGTGATGCCACGCAGGCAGGCAGGCAGGCAGCCAGCCCGCCAATCTCCCTAGCCACGGCTGCACTATGGGGGCAGCTGGGAAGGAGGCTGCCCCTCCCCCCCACGCCTCTCCTTGCCTGAAGTCTGCCGCCTCCCCCAGCACGTCTGGCACGCAGAAGTTGAGCAGGGCCCACATCTCCATCATGTTGTTCTGTATGGGGGTGCCGCTGATGATGACCCGCAGCACCGCCGGCACCTCGTCCAGCGCCTTGCGCAGCTGCATGCGCGGGTTTTTCAGCTTGTGGCCCTCGTCTGTGGTGGGGAGAGGGAGGGCAGGCGGCAGCTCACAGGCGGGGCAACGGATGGGCTCCCCACCTCAGCTCGCAGCGGCGACATGCTGGAACCAGCCACAAACCCCTCCAGCCAGCCAGCTGCGGCGCAGCGCCTTGGCGCTCGGCAGGCACTGCACGGCGGGCTAAAGCGGCTGCCCGGCCAGCACCACCAGCGCACCGCCACCTGGCAGCGCGCGCCGCCACCTGGGCGCCCGCCTCACCACAGATCATGACGTCCCACAGCGGCCCATCATCGGGGTCGTGGTCGCCATGCCGCGCCAGTACCTCCGCATTGTGCAGCACCATGCCATACGTGGTGAGCAGCACGCCGCGACGCCGCACCACGCTCTCCAGCGCCGCCTCCCTGCGGGGCCACAGCGGGGGGGTGGGGTGGGGGGTGGGCAGGGGGCAGAGAGGCATCGACAACAGTGCCAAACCCAATCTCCTCCCAGCCTACAGCCTCACCCAGTTTGAGTCTGCGACCAGCAAGCCGGCATGCGCGACGGCGGCATGGCGGACCGCTGCCCCAACACCCAGGCAGGCCCCCCCCCACCCACTCGCCCACCCGCCCGCCCCACCCACCTCTCCCCGGCGCTGCCGCCGTACTCGTGCGCCTGCGCCTGCAGCCCGCACACGCCCAGCTCCTTGCGCCACTGTGCCAGCAGCGTCTTGGGGGCCACCACTATGGCCCTCCGGATCAGGCGGCCCTGGATGAGGCCCGCCAGGAAGGCGGCGCACTGGATGGTCTTGCCTGCGTGGCGGGGCGGCACGGAAGGGGCTGGCGGCTGGCAGCTCGGGTTGGGATGCACAGGGACACGCGCTACAAAACAGGAGCAAACAACCCAGCACCCAGCAGATACGCGGTGCCGCCCAGCACCCACCCAGGCCCATGTCGTCGGCCTGCATGCAGGCGGGGGAGGGAGGGTGTGAGTGGGCTGGCGGGTGGGTGGGTGGCACTTGCAGGGCAGGGGGATACACAGAGCGGGTGCAGCACAGAGCAGCAGCAGCAGTGGCCCAGCCCTCACCAGGATTCCTCCCCGGTTGAGGCGGAACAGGCTCCACAGCCACTTGATGCCCTCCACCTGGTGGGGGTAGAGCATGGTGGAGGCCGTGGCGCTGCATGGGTGGGCAGGGCGAGGCAGCACAGGCACCAGGATGGGTGCATTATGTGGGACGTGTGGTTGTGGATATGCTAGGGGGCAAGGCGGTGAAGAGCACAGCTTGCACAGTCAAGCGGTGGCAAGCACACGGCATAGTGTGGAAGTTTGCACAGGCGGGCAGCAGCCAACGGGGAGTGAGGGAGGGCACGACAGGTGGCAACAACCGAGCGGGCCTGCTCTACTCACTTCAGCACGAACTCGCCTCGCTCGCCCAGCACCAGGCACCTGCTGTCCTGCTGCATCCCTGCCGGTGCCTCCGCGCTGGCGCTGGGCTGGCTGTGCTGAGAGCGGGCCAGGTCGAGTCGCGGACGAGCAGGCGGGGCAGGCGCAGCAGGGAGGCTGCCGCTGCCGCCAGCCTGTGGTTCGCTGCCTGCCTTTCCCATGATGCTCAGCCCTCCTAGCTGCGCCGCGATGTCGTCGTCGCTGTCTTCCTCCAAAGCAGCGGTCGTAGCCAGGCTCTGGTGCTGCTGCTGCTTGGGCGGGAGCAGCGGCACGGCGCCCGCCTTGCGCAGCCGGATGAGGCGGCTGCCTGCCGTGCTGGCGGGCCTGCTGGTTGCATGCCGGGGCCCCTGGTTCTCTTCCTCGCTGCTGTCAGACTCCAGCACGGTGGCTGTCTGCTTGCTGCGAGCTGAAGCGAACGACTCATCTTCCGAGTCGTCTGAATCCTCCAGCTCCCGACAGGCGGCGGTTTTGCCCTGCCGCTTGGCTGCCAGCTGCTCCAGCAGCGCCCGCCGCCCGTCCTTGCTCAGCGGCCTGGTGCTGGACATGGCGGCCTGTCAGAGCGGCCTCACCAAAGCTCCTCAGCAGGCGGTGAACGACATCGGACGAGGGTCAGCTGTTGGCAGCCTCTGCGCTGTTCTGGTACTCGTGGACAGCTCAAATGGGGCGCTGTGCTCAAAGCCGGCAGCGGTTTTGGCACGCAGCATGGGAGTGTGCTCCCTGCTGCGTGCTGGGCAATGCATTTGGGCGCGCCGCTACGTGTGTACTCGTGAGCTCTCTGCATGCGCTCTGTCAATTTGGATCCCACCTGCAGCGATCCGCTAGACAGGAACCCCTGCGCCGCCCATCACCCAGCCCCAGAGGGCTTCATAAAGCCTCGGTGCGCTCTTGGTCGTCACCTGAGGGTCCGGAATCGATCTACAGCGAACAGGAGGCAGGGGGGGGGCGCCGGCTGCACCCGCACCTTACCAGCGGCCGCCGCCGTGCCGCCACCGACCGCACTGCTCGTGCCTCAGGCGGCGCGGCCGCAGGCACAGTAGCCATGGACGGCTCCCCAGGGCCCGCCGCCAATGAGGCTGGGCCGGAAGCCAGCGATGGCGGCAGCGGCGGCGGGGCCGGTGCTGAGGGGGGGAGCCCGCCTGCCGCCGCCGCCGAGAAGCTTGCGCGGCAGGAGAGCAGCGGGGAGGCTGCGCTCGCCAGCAGCCAGCAGGCGCACGACGGCTGCACGCTGGCCGCCGACCCTGGAAGCAGCGGCCGGGACGGCGAGCAGCAGGAGCCGGCGCCCATGCCGCTGGATGCAGCGGTGGAGCAGCAGGAGCAGCAGCAGGAGCAGCACGGCGCAGGCGAGCTTGAGCAGCGGCTGCCGCCTGAGGCTGGCATTCAGCCGCAGGCAGGTGACGAGCATGCAGCGCAGGAGCAGCAGCAGCAGCAGCAGCAGCAGGAGGAGGAGGAGGAGGAGCCGGGGCAGCAGCAGGGCTTCGCCCAGTCGCCTCCAGCAGCCGACGGCGGTGGCGGCGACCAGCTGGCGCCAGCTGGCGCGCTCGCCGGCCCCGACCCCGACCACCAGCATCAGCAGCCCGGCCCCGGCCCCGAGCCTGAGATGGACGAAGGCGCGGCCGAGGCGGCGGCAGAGGCGGCGGCCGCGGCGGCGCTGGAGCAGCAGCGCAAGCTCAATGAGCTCGAGGCAGTGCTGCGCCAGGGTGATGCCGTCATGGAGCCCGCAATCATGGAGCGGCTGCGGGAGTATGTGATGGCCAATGGCCACCCGCAGGCGGCTGTGGAGTACCTGACTGAGAGCTACGTGGGTGGGTGCAGGGCGCGAGGCGCGAGGCACGGCTGTGGTGGTGGCAGGCGTGCGCCGGGCGCACGCGGCGTGGAGCCCCAGGGTCGTATGCAGAGGGAGCGGCTTGCAGAGGGAGCGGCTTGGCAGAGCGTGCGTTGCTTGTTGCTTGTTGTTGGTGTGCTGTGGGGTTGGGTGGCGGCCATGGTGGCGGTACTTCACTGGCGTGGACCTGCCTGCATGCCTTGGCGGCCCGTGCTCGGTGCAGGGTATGCCCAGATGGCGAGCCTGGTGTGCCGATGGCTGGAAATGACGGAGCAGAGCGGCGGCGGCGGCGGCGGCGGCACCAGCGGCGGCGGGCCAGGTGCCGCCAACGGCGGCACGGCAGCCGCCGCTGCGGCAGCATCCCCCGGCAGCTGGGCTGCCGCCAGGGGCGGCCACGGCGGCGGCTCTGGGGCAGCGGGGGGCAGCGCGGGAGCAGCAGCAGGCGGTGGGGGGCCGCTGGATGAAGCTTTCTACCTGCGCCAGCTGGCCAAAGAGCGCTTTGACCCGCACCTCTTTGCCACCGTCTTCACCTCTGGAGGCAGCGGCGCCCCGCAGTGGCTCAACGGCCTCATCGCCTCGCCAGGCACGCCCTTGCTGTGTTTCTTGCGCTTGCAGCGCCGCGCCTGTAGCCACGGCTGCGTGTGTCTGCTTGGCGGGCTGCCACTGCCTGCCTGCCTGCCCTGCCCTGCCCCACACGCCCTCGTCGCTGCGCTGCCTGCCCACCCGCCTCCCCACCTAGCCCTCCCTGCCTGCAGAGGGCCGCTCCCTTGTGTATGAGCTGGCCGGGCGATACAAGAACTCGCTGCTGCTCAACTTTGCCATCCACAAGATCCTGATGCAGCCGGGGAGGGAGAAGGAGGTGGGGCCCAGGCCGCTTCCTTTTCTTTTGCCACCTGCTCGCCCATGCTCCAGCTTGCTGCGCGCAGCCACACCCCAGGCTTGTTCCATACCCGCCACCGCACCCAGCCACCGCCTGCCCGGCTGCGCTTGGTTGTGCCCCTGGTGTTTTCGGACATCACCCTGCTCATGTCTGTGCCCGCCTACGCCTGCCGCGCCCCCCCGCGGCGCCCCAGGTGGCGGCGGTGGGCGGCAGCCTGGCGGGATACTTTGGCGTGTTCCACCGCCTGATGGCGGCCAAGCTGCGGGAGGCGGCGGCGGCGGGGGACGACGAGGGCCTGGCGGCGTTGACCCGCAGCCTCAAGGAGGACTGCTGTGCCAGCCAGCACACGTACGTGCACGCGCAGCAGGTGCGTGTGTGTGTGTGTGTGTGCGTGCGCGTGCGCGTGCGCGTGTTTATCGAGGAGCGGCGACATGGCTGGGAGGCGCACCGCGCTGCGCGTGCAGCCCGTGCCGCCGCTGCTTCCGCCCACGCGCCACCCTTGCCAGCCCGGACGCCTAGCCAGCCGGTCCGCCTGTGGTCCTGACCCTGCCGCCCTGCCGCAGGTGTTGTGTGAGCTGGCCCGCCACCCCCACGGCGCCCGCTTCCGCCGCATCGCTCAGGAGCTAGAGGAGCATGCGGCGGCTCTGCACGGACCGGTGGTGTGGAAGATGCGGCAGTGGTTTGCGGAGCCGGGTGGGTGCCGCGGGGACAGCTGGCTGGCTGGCTGGCTGGGGAGGTGCGCAGGCGCAGGCGCAGGCACCGCGCCACCGCCGCCCCCACCCCAGCGGCTGCGCAAGGAGCGCCTGCGCCCTCATGCGTCCGTCCTCGCTGGCTGGCGCCTACCTTCTGCCACCCCCGCGCCCCCCCTCGTGCCTGCTTGCCTCCCACCCGTCCACGTCCCCCTCTCCCATCCAGCCACACCCCTGCCCTGCCCTGCAGGCCAGCCCGAGGCGCACTACCAGGTGGCCGCGCTTCTGTCCGACATCCTGGCCGCCTCGGTCAGCGGGGTGCCGCCCGCCTCGGAGATGGGGAAGCTGTACCGCATGTACTGGCCACAGGAACCGGTGAGTGGGGGAAGCTGTACCGCATGTACTGGCCACGGGAGCCGGTGCTGTACGGCATGTACTGGCGACGAAAGCAATGAGTGACAGGCGGGCGAGGGCTGCTCCGGAAACAGCGGCAGCGCCCGCATGCGCTGCGCTCGGGGCGGGGGCGTGTGGACAAAGGGCCATGTGCTCTCTGCTGAACCCGAGGGCTCACCTGGTCCCGGTGCCGCGCCACCTGCTGCCGCAGGGCCAGCAGCCCCCGCCCGTCTCCTTCCTGCGTCACCCGCGCGTGTTTGACGTCCTGCTGCACGGCCTGTTCAGCCCGGGGCGCCAGCTACAGCCAGAGGTGGTGCAAGCCTACTCGGGCCTGCTGGCGCTGGCAGCGGCAGCGGACGACCGGCGGCCGTGCGGCCCAGCCGACGGCAGCGGCGGGGCGCAGCCGCCAGATGACCTGCTGGATGTGTCTGGCGTGGCCGCCACGCGGGCGGCGCTGGAGGCGGCCGCTGAGCTGGCGCAGCACGTGCTGCAGGACCAGAAGAGCAGCGCGGAGGAGCTGGAGCGGGCGGCGGCGGTGATGGAGTACCCCTGCTGCGCGGCGGGTGAGCCGACGGGCCGCCAGGCTGCTGCTGGCCCGGCTGTTGCCCTCGGTGCCTGCCAGCTGGCGCGGCTGTGGCCCCCAGCCACCTACACACATGCGTGCAGCCTCCGGCCTTGGCTGGAAGCCAGCCGGCTGCTCCGGTCTTGCCTCCCTCATCTCACACATGCTCACACACACGCACGCACGTGGTCGCCCAATGCCACTGCCACCCCATGCCCGCAGGCCTGCTGCGCGCCATGAGCGCCCAGCTGACGCGGCCCGACTACTGGCAGACCGCCTACCACCTGCTCAAGTCGCCCCCCTTCCTCTCCCTCCTCTCCCTGCTCGTGCCGCGCCAGCCCGCGCTGCACGGCAGCCTGCTGCAGCTGGTGGGGCGCGCGCTGGGCGCGCTGGGCAACACCAACCACGACATGGCCAAGGGATTCCTCTCCATCGCCGTGCAGGCAAGCGCGACAGCTGCCGCGCTGCGCCCGGCTGGCTGCCGCGTGTGGGCGAGGGCGAGGGCGGGAGCGGGGGCCGCAGGGCGGGGCCGACGGCGCGGGCTTCGGGCGCGCGGCCTGCGCTGGGCAGCGAGCCGGGTGCCTGACCTGCTGCCACCTGCTGCCGTCTGCTCCCCCTCCTTGCTCACTGTGAGCACACTCTCACATCCGCTATTCCATTATCTGCCCCCGACTCCCCTCCCATTTTGCAGCTGGTGTCTGCGGGGCGCGTGTTTGAGGTGCTGCGGTGGGCTGAGGAGTGGAAGCAGAGCGCCGACCCCTCCCTGGTGCGCCACCTCGTGTTTGGCGTGCTGGAGGTCTCCGCCCCGCCCTACTCCCCAGACTTTGCGGGCAGCATGCTGAGGTGGGTGGGGGCCTGGAGCGGTGGTGGTGGTGTGCGTGTGTGTGTGTGTTTGTGTGTGTGTGGTGTGTGCATGTGTGTGTGTGTGTGTGTGTGTGGATGGTGGTGGTAGTGTGGGGGTGTGGGTGTGGCGGGTGTGAGAGCCTGGGCAGCGCCTGCGTCCTGCTCCCAGTGCCCTGCCTGCCTGCCCCACTGCCGCTGCGCGCATGCCGCCCCGCGCCACCCCGCCGCCGTAGGCTCATGATGGCGGCGGGCATACGGCGGCAGCGGCTGAGCACGCGCGACTGGGCCATCAAGGCGCTGCTGGATGAGTTTGCGGCGGCGTGCGCGCAGGCAAGGGGCAGGGCTGCAAGGGGCAGGCAGGCACGGCTTGGGCCGCCACGTGGCCGCCTTGGTCTCGCTGTGCCGTGCTCTCCCTCACCGGCGCTGGCGGCTGCCGCACACCCCGCCCCGGCCCCCCGCAGGTCCAGTTCAAGCCGCCGCTCACCGCCCGCGAGGCCGCCTTCCTGCAAGACATCTCCGCCGACCGACCGCCGGGCTACTGACTGCCTGGGCTCGGCAGGGCTGCCTTGCCCTCTGTTGCGTTGCGCTGCTGGGAGGGCATGGCGCCCCCCGCTGTCACGGGTACAAGCTGTTACAATCAGCGCAAAAGCACGAGGGAGCGCAGAGAGAAGGTGGAGGTGGCGGGTGCTGGCGGCAGCACAGCACATCATGCCCAGCAGCTGTGTCCAGCTGGCGCCAGGTGGCCCATGCGTCCAGAATGGTATCCGGGAGGCCAGCGGCCCAGGCGGATGCCTCACTCCCAGGCGCCCACTGGCTTGGCTGGCGGCATCCAGCGCGTCTTGTACACGCTCTGGCCCACCTCAAAGCCGGGCACCTGCGGCAGGCAGCGGGCGGGGATGCGTGTGCTTTTTGAAGGCACTACTCGAAGAGAAGAGAAAGAGAGGAGGAGAGCGAGAGAGGGAGAGAGAAAGAGAGAGAGGGAGCCAGGCTGAGCAGGGCAGCCAGGCGGGCGGCAGGCTCACATCCTTCATCACCGCCTGCTGCTTGGCCAGGAATTCCTGGTGCTTCACCACCCACCGCCGGTCCTCCTCCGCCTGCAGGGCCCAAGGCAGGGGCCGGGCAGCACACCCACGCGCCGACTCGGCGTGCGGCGACACGGCGTGCTAAGCAGGCAGGCGCCCCTCAACGGCGCAGAAGGTGGCAGCGCAGCGGGCGCAGGCCTCCCCACTTGAATGCTCGGGCCAAGTCAGCCCCCAACTCTCCCACACCAGCACTGCACCCCGTCCCGTCGCCCCCTGCCTTCCCCATCCTGCCCACCTGAAGGAAGGGCACCAGCGAGGCGCGCATGGCGAAGTGCTCCGCCTTGATGCCGCGGCGCTCGCGGTTGCCCTGCCCCACCTTGTAGAAGCCGTAGGCCATCACCGCCGCACCCACTGCGCAGCGGAGGCGGCGGCAGCGGGAGTGGCTGGGTCGGCAGCCGGTGCTGGCGAGGAGGGTTAGCCACACACAGGCGCGCCCCACCCACCCATCACTCGATCCTGAGAGGTGCGGCGGCAGTATGGCCGCGGCAGTATGGCCGGCTGCTCCTGCGGCAGGCCCTTTGCTGCTGCTGCTGGCCCGTGCCGCAGCCAACCAGCCTGGCCGGCCAGCCCGCTCACCTGTGAACAGGGTGAGGCCGGTGGGTCCGGAGCTGGGCACGCGCCGCGCGTAGCGGATTGCGGGGAAGCCGCCGGGCGGAGGGCCGTCCTGGACCACCGGCATGTCCTTGACGGACTGCAGGAGCGGAGGGAGAGGGGAGTGAAGCAACAGGTCTGGGCAGGGCGGCAGCAGGGAGCAAGCAGCGAGAAACAAAACGGCGTCACAGATCGGCGGCAGACGGAGAGCTGCCCAGCTGGCCGCCGCCGCACCTTCATGCCCGGGGCGCCGCGGCGCAGGAATTCCGTCATGGTGCCGCTTCAATGGAGGCTGACGCCGGCCCACACGGCAGCGAAAACGCGCCTGCGGCGGGCAGGGCACGACGCGGCGGTGGTGAGCGGGCGGGCGGGGCAAGCTGGGCAGCCCGAGCGCCAGCAGGCCGCGCCCTGGCGCGGGAGTTGCCACGCTTGAATGGCTGCGTGCGACTGCCGCCCCAACCTGCTGCCCCTGCAGCGGCGAGACCGCAAAGACCTCCGTGCAGCAGAAGGTGTCTGGGGGCTCCCCCTGCTCCCTCACGCACCTGCCAGGCGTCGGTGCCTGCCCTGCACTAGAGGAGAGGCGACTCACGGCACGCCCCGAGCACTGTCACCCAACCCAGCACGCAGAGCCCCTCTGGCCGGGCAGATGTGGGCTGCTCGTGTGGGGCAGACGATCAGGCGAGGCCTGGGGCCAGGGACGGGGCTTTTCGGGCAATGCCAGCTAGACCTCCTGCACCAAATGCTGGGCTCTGGGAACAGCCTCCTCTGGGCGATTGCAGGCTCACATGTATTGACCCATCTTCATGCCTCCTCCCTAGCCTGTCTGGGGCCTGTTGGGAGAGGGACGAGTGTTGCCTGGTCGCTCTTGTATCCCCACGCAGGCATCGGTGTTGTAGATTGCATGTAGACAGGGAGGGGGGAATTTCAGCTTGATCAGCGCCAGCAATGGCGTCCCTCCAGCGAGACGCGGACTGCAGCATATCAAACAACGAGCGGGAGTTCATTCTCAAGGTAGCTGCCGGCTAATGTTGCGCAGCGGATGGGGTCTGGGGCGGCGGCGCTTCGATGCATGCTGCTGTCGCCGCCACGACCACCGCCGCCCACTGCCGCCGCTCCTCCTGCTGCCGCGCCGCCCTTGCAGGCGCTCAATGAGGGGCAGCGCATCGACGGCCGCGCCCCCTTCGAGCTGCGCCCCGTGCGCCTGCAGTTTGCGCTGGACGACAGCAGCTGCACGGCACTGCTGGGGCGCACGCGCGTCATGGCGGTGGTCAGCGCTAGCCTGGAGGCGCCGTATGCCGACCGCCACAACGAGGGCACCCTGCGCTTCAACGTGGAGTTTTCTCCCATGGCCTCCCCCGCCTTTGAGCCGGGTACGCGGGGCAGGGGAGGGAGAAGGCGGCGGCACTGGCGGGACCGGCCGACGTCCCCCGCCAAGACAGCCAAGGTGGCGGGCGCCATCGTGGCCCCCCGCCCGCTGCTGCGGGCGCTCTCTCCGAGCCGCCCCTGCCCCTGCCGCTGCCCGCTGCAGGGCGGCCCGGGGAGGACGCCATTGAGGTGGCGCGCCTGGTGGAGCGAGGCCTGCGGGAGAGCCGGGCGGTTGACCTGGAGGCGCTGGTGGTGCTGGCAGGTGCGGCACGCCACGCCACGCCGCGCGCCTGCCTGCTGTTGACATCACGCCGCACTGCGAGGCTCCCTCGTCACACCCCCCATGCCTCCCTCCTTCCCGCCACCGCCACCGGCCGCGCGCCTGCACTGCTCGCCTCGCCCTCCTGCCTGCCTGCCTGCCTGCCTGCCTGCCCTCGCCCCACCTCTTCTCCCGCATGTGTTCGCCCTCCTCCCCCCTCGGCGCCTGCACAGGCCGCAAGGTGTGGCACCTGCGCGTGGATGTGCGCGTGCTGGACCACCAGGGGAACCTGGTGGACGCCTGCGGCCTCGCCTCGCTGGCAGCCCTACTGGCCTTCCGCAGGCCAGATGTCACCGTGGGCGGCGGCGACGACGGGCAGGTGCGCCGGCGGGGGCCCCGCTGCGCTGGGCTGGGCTGGGCTGGGCCTGGGGTGGGAGCCGAGCTGGCCTTCTGTCGGGAGTGCAGGCACGCCGGCTGTAGCTGCTTGCCGCGCACACCCGCTCCATCTGCC
>NW_005435087.1:1110294-1110965 GCF_000147415.1 Chlorella variabilis | reverse complement strand
TCCTTCTCCTGTTTCGCTGCCGTCCCAGCCAGCTCCCACGGCCAACCGCACCTGCCCGCCCCGCCCCGCCCCCTCCCCTCCCCGCAGGCCATCACCGTGCACCCGCCCGAGCTGCGGGAGCCCCTGCCCCTGTCCCTGCACCACCTGCCCCTGCCCATCTCCTTTGCCATCTTCGAGGGAGGGGAGCTGCTGGTGGTGGACCCGTCCCTCAAGGAGGAGGCGGCGGCGGCCGGCACATTCACAGGTGGGCGCGCCAGCCAGACAGCCTGCATGTGGGTGCACCTGTTGAGGCCTGCAGGGCAGGCTGGCCGTGCGGGCCGCTGCGGGCCTGTCGGCGGGGCTTTGGGGGCCGACCCGTCTGCCCCAGCGGTGCAAGGGCGTGGGCGCAGCATGGCGTCGAGCCCAGCATGCCTTGTCCCTGCTCCCCCGCCGCCCTCTGCAGTCACCCAAAACGCATTCGGCGAGCTGTGCGCCCTGCAAAAGGTGGACGGCTGCGGGCTGACGCCGCCGCAGCTCATGCGCTGCATACGCCTGGCGACGCAAAAGGTGGGGCGCCCGCCGCGGCTGGGCCGCTCGGCAGCCCGCCTCGCACAGCGGGGCAGCACGCAGCCGCCTCGCTCCGGCTTCCAGCTTGCTGCCAGCAGCGGGGTGGCCTGTTTAACAGCTGTCGC
>NW_005435087.1:1084616-1110244 GCF_000147415.1 Chlorella variabilis | reverse complement strand
GCAGGTGGAGGAGGTGACGGGGCAGGTGCGTAAGGCACGGGAGGCGCATGCCGTGGCGCGGGTGCAGGCGCGCGTGCGGCGGCAGCCCGGGGCGCCTGGCAGCGGGTACGGTGGCATCGGCGCCGGCGCCACCGCCGCCGGCCGCAGCGTCACCGTGCTGCGAAGCGACCAGCTGCTGCCGCCGGCCGGCAGGGTTGGCGGCGGCGGTGGCGGTGGCGGCGTGGCCGCGGGCGGCGGCGGCGGCGGCGGCGGCGGCGGCGCTGTGGCGCTGGATCTGGATGCGTTGCCCGACAGCGTGCGCAGCATACTGCAGCAGGCGGCAGCGGCAGAGCAGGAGGATGATGAGGAGGGGGAGGGCATGAGCGAGGGCAGCTCCAGCGAAAGCGAGGAGGAGGAGGAGGAGGAGGAGGAGATGCAGGACGAGGCAGCGGAGGCAGAGGCGGCAGGGCAACCGGCGCCTGCAGCAGCGGCGGCAGAGCAGCCTGCGCAGCAGGACGGCGGCGCCCAGAGGGCGGCAGCAGCTGCGCAGCCCGCCAGCCAGCAGGCGGCGGCGGCGCGGCAGCACAAGAGGCGGCGGGCGGTGGCTGCTGGCGGCAGCAGGGAGCAGCAGCGCGATGAGCTGGCGGCCATCGCAGACCTGATTGCGTCGGCCGGTGGCGGCGGCGGTGCAGCAGCGTCAGCCGGTGCAGACCTCAGTGCAGCAGTCAAGAAGAAGAAGAAGAAGAAGCAGGGTACCGGCGGGCAGCGGCAGCCCTGATGCAGGTGTGGCTTTGTTGTCCCGCCCCAACCCTGCTTGCCACCAAGGCGGAGCTGAGGAGTTTAAACCGAAAGTTGCAAGCAACTCATCCATCCTCAACTGAGAAAGCAGGGATGGCTGAGGAGGGGCATGGCGGGTGTCATGCAAGGCACGGCAGCAAGCAGGCGGGGTCCAGCGGCCAACGAGTCGCAGAGGGCCGCTTTCTTCCCCTCAAGCTCTCTGAACCTTGGGGTCTCCCTGGAGGGAGGCCAACCACCCGCACACCCTCTTGCACGGCCCTGTCAGGCGCAGCCACGGGGTCTTGTGGGCGGGGCATTACATTCCACTGGCACTCGACTCGGACAATCACGGTATCTCAAGAATGACTGGAAAGAATGGATGGAAGGACAGACGGGAACAGGAAGGAGGGTCAAGAGAAGGAGGAGGGTCATTGCCCCGCCAGCTATGTCAACTGAGCGCTGGTGGGGCAACGGGGGGTATTCGTATCAAGGAGCTAGGAGCAGGGTGGGCGTGGGGTGAGGGCGAGACGGGCAGGGGCAATGCATTGGTGGCAATCGGATCGGCAAACAGGCAAAAAGGCAGGGGTCGCATCAGCAGGCACAAGGTGGTGATAGGTGGGACAGCATCGCAGGCAGGTACCGCAGGACGAAGTATCAAGCATCGCATGGCATGGCATCGGGCTCGCCGTTTGGCAGGCGGGGACAGAAGCACGGGGCAAGGTTCGTTCTTGGGCAATCGCATCGCATCACGCAGCAGGGAAGGCAGGCAACAGGGGTGCGGGTGGCGGGCGGGGGCAGCGGGCAGACGTGCCAGAGAGGCACGGCGGCCTGCCAGTTTGGTGCAGAGGGGAGCGTTGGAGCATGGGGTGGGGATCTGAGAGGGGGGTGGCGAAAACAGAGGGCCGCAGCTAAGATACAGGAGGGTGGGGCCACACCCTTGCATTGCACGAGACATGCATGCATGCAGCTGCCGCGACGGCAGCCGGGGGCTGCCGCTGCGGCGAGCTGCTTCTGGTGTAAAAGGGGGGGAGAGGGGCGAGCAAAAGCGTTGCAGCCTTGCATGAATCAAATTGGGTTGAGAAAAAGGCAAACTGAGAGGGAAGAGGGTGGAACGACGCGGGGTGGGGCGAAAGAGCCAGGAGCCGCTCTTCTTTGCCAAGAAGGGGAGAGAGAGAGAAAGAGAGAGTGTGTGTGCAGCGGAACAGCATAGTCAAACATCTGAAGGAGTCTACAGGGGTAAGGTAAAAAGAAAGGAATGCACGAGACGGGTGTAGGAAAAGGCATGTACGCGTGCGCGTGGTGCCGCCACCAGCGCATCAACCGAGGGGAGGGCCCCCAGCTGGGCTGCGTCAACCAGCAGCCCAGCAGCGGGCGTCGTCGTCATCTCAATCGCGCTAATCGAATCGAGGCAGGGAGAAAGGGGTGGGGGCGTCCTGGGGGTCTGGGATGCGCCTGGGCAGGCGAGGGCCGCAGCCGCAGCAGGGCAGCCAGGCCGCGCGGCGCCGGCAGAGCTAGAAGGCACTGACCAAGGGCGCCTGCGGCGAGTGCGCGGGAGGCGGCGCGGGCAGCTGCTGCTGCTGCTGCTGCTGCTGCTGCTGCGCCGCCGTCGCCGGCGGCTCCACGCTGCCGCCGCGCGCCTCCTCGTCGCTCTGCGCCTCGGCCTCCGCCAGGGACGCCAGCGTGTCGAGCGCGGCGGTGGCCGACTGCACGCGCCTCACAGATGCCTCCGGGTGCTGCTGCTGGTGGTGCTGGTGGTGCTGGTGGTGCTGGTGGTGGGAGAGGATGGACTGCGAGGTGCCGCTGGGCTGCAGCTGGGCGGCCGCGGCGGCGCTGCCGCTGCCGCTGCTGGCGCGGTCCGCCGCCAGCTGCTCGTTCAGCTCCAGCAGGCGCAGCAGCTGCTGGGAGCGGCCGCTGGGGGCGTACTGGGAGGAGGAAGGCGTGCGGGAGGAGAGGGCGGCGCGCGCGTCGGAGCCGGGCGGCGGCGGCAGCAGGCTGGGCGCCGCGGGCGAGGGCGGCCGGCTGGCGGGCAGCTCGCTGCCGCTGCTGTCGGCGCTGTAGCTGGCGGTGGTAGCCGCGGGGGCGGGCGGCACGACCGAGGCGGCCATGGCGTTGATGCGGCCGGGCATGACGGGGAGGATGGGCAACTCGGTGCCGCCTGCGGTCGGGCAGGCGGTGGCAGCAGCAGCAGCAGCAGGTTGTGTGAGGAGGGAGGGAAGCCGGTGCGAAACGCGGATGTGGCGCGTGGTGGCGGGAGGGCCCGGTGCTGCCGCGACTCGGCGGCAGCGCGAGGGCCGCAGGCGATGGCACTCACTTGCGGTGGTGATGGAGGGGAGCGGTGGCAGGACGCCAATGGGCACCCCCATGGCGATCCCTCCCCTCACCGCGCCGGGCGCCGACAGCGGCCCCGCCGCCATTGGCAGCCGCGCCTGCTGCTGCAGCAGCTGGAAGGGCTGCACCGCGGCGGCCGCGCCCGCGGCCCCGGGCCCCAGCGCCGACCCAAACAGGCCCGGCACGCCGGGCGCGGGCGGCGGCAGCGCCATGCCATGCTGCAGCGCGGCCAGCGGCGGCTGCGCGGGCCCGGCGGCCGCCGCCGTCATCGCTGCCTCCTCCACTGCCGAGAAGCGGGAGCGCCGCTTCTGCGTGCCGCTGACGCGCAGGAAGTGCTTCTGCGCGTGGCTGGCCACCTGCGTGGGTGTGCGGCTGGGCACGTAGTAGCGCGATATTTGCTTCCACTGGCCCTGCAGGTTCGGAGGGGGGGGCCGGGAGCGCAGTGGGTGGCAGGCTCAGGCGGGAGGGCGGCTGCTGAAGCGCCAGAAAGCGCCGAGGGCAGACACACGGCTGGGGCGCCGCTAGCCTCCTGGGCTCACCCTGCCATACATCTTCAGCCCGTTGAGGAAGGCCTTGTGCTCTTCATCGGACCACGGAGCTCCTGCGGGCGTCAGAGGGGCGGGGGCACCAGCCGGTGAGAAGGGCGCTGCGTACCGGCACCGGGGCGGGCGTTGTGGCGGGAGGGCGGGCACGCCCTCGGCCGGCCGCTGCACAGCCTCGGCCGGGGGGCCCTGCGGCCCGGCGGCGCTGCTGAGGGTCCTGCCCGGGGCGCGAGAGGCCCGTGCCCTAGGGTGATTATTGTGCAAGTGCCTCAAGCTGCGTCATCTGCCCTCCTGTGCGGCGGCCCTCCCGGGCTGCCACACACCCTCCCCCAGCACTGCCAGGCAACAGTCCTGGCCGGGCTGGAGCCCCTGCGCGTGGGGGTATTTGGCTGCAGACCGCGGCGGCGCTGGCGGTGGCGCTTCGTTCCTCACCCTTTTTCGCCGGCTGCACGTGATGCTTGGGTCTGGAACCCGCGCCCTGCTGTTTATAGAGGTCTAGGGAGAGTGCTGGTGGGAGTGCAAAACCAGCTCCCGCTGGATTGAGCGTCATGTGGCAGGCTGACGGCAGAAAGACATGGGGGGCTTGCAAGCCCTGAAAGGGCGGGGCGAAAAGACGAAGCTGCCGGGCCGGCTGCCAGTGTTTCTGGCCCTCGTGGCAGCTTTGGCGATGGGCGGGCGATGAGGACTGCTGTCGCGTCCAAATTTCGCCAATCAGCTGGCGATGGCACATTGAGGATTGGCGAAATGCGGGGGAGCCACCCTTGCGCCTGGCACAGCGCAGCGGCCACATGCGGCGCCGCTGTTGCTTTGTCGGCACTTGCCTCCCTTTTGGGGGACTGGGGGCGAAGCCCCCAGCAAGCTGGCGCTTGTTTAACACTATGGAATGAAGTTCCTGAGGAAAATTGGCCATTTCTCCTCAAAATATTGGCGATGTCAGTCATGGGGGCTGGCGACGCGCTGGCGATGTCGCCCCGCCGCCTGCCCTCATTTAGCCAGCTCTGGCTGGCGATGGCCTTCGGCCAATCGCCAGCCAGAGCCGTTTTTTGGCCCGATTTCGCCAGCATTTGGCGATTTCGCCAGCTTTCAGAAACACTGCCGGCTGGCTTTTGGGCGCCTATGTGGAAGGCGCAAGCGCGAGTCTCCCACATCAGTCTGTCCCTGATTCACTCATCGCCGCCGCCCTCAGGTGTGCATCGCCTCAGGGGGAAGAGGGGCCGTGTTGAGCGCAGCAGAGACGCACGCCTGCCAGGCAGCGAGTGCCTGTCGTCAGTAGACGCCAAGCAAAATGCTGGATGACTGCACTCACATCTGGGAGCAACATCATGCAGCGAATTGTGGCAGCCAGCAGCGCCAAGAGCGGGGTGGCGGCAGAGGCGGCGGCGGTGGCAGCAGGTCTGCAAGTTGATGGGACTTGCAGGAAGCGCACCCACAAACGTGCCCCGGCTGTCTCAATAGTTAGCCATAAATAAGACTGTAAATACATATTGAAACCAACCAGGAACAGAATGAAGCCAATGCGGGAGTGAGCTGGGAGCGCTGCGTCTCCTTACGCATTCTTCCCCTTTTCGACTCCATTCATCTCTGATCAATCTCAGCTTGCATCACTTTAGGCAGGGCTGAGGGGGTAGCGTGTTGCAGAATGGCTCGCCTTGTTGCGTTGTCTAGTAGCACTCCGCGCCCCACCAGGCTGTGCACAACTGCGCGCATTTATTCTGGGAGCAATACCAGGGGGCGAATTGTGGCGGCCAGCAGCGGCAAGAGCGGCGGCGGCAACGGCAGCGGCGTCGGCAGCACCATCGACACCCAGCTACTAGAGGCTGCGGTGAAGGAGCCTGTAGCTTTTTTGGGGGGGGTGTTTGCCGGGTTCCTAGCGCTCGACATGCAGAAGGGTGAGCCGTCGCTGCATACTCACATGCAAACCCCGCCGCGCAATTGCTGCCGCATCCACCCGCCCCCCCCACCACCTTCCCTGCTCCCGCAGAGCCACTCAAGTCGTGGTTGCAGGAGACGGCAGCCGAGGCGGGGCTCAGGTACCAGGCCACAGTGGAGAGGCTGGAGCAGGAGCGCAGGGCACGTGTCTAGCAGCCGGTCAGACCCCACCAGCGCTTTGGACAGCTGGGTTCGCTGCGGTTTCTTTTTGATGTTGAAGTGAAGCTTTTTGATGTTGAAGTCAAAGTCAACAACATCAGTTGATATGTTGTTGACTTTGACTTACTTTTTTATGTGCTGTTTGCTCGATTGCTCTCCCCCTCTTTTTCAATCCTGTTGCACATCCGCCTTGATGCAAGTTTACACCGCAGTCCCCAATGAATCAACCAAGTCAGGAAGCATGCACAAGCATAAACACAGCTAGGCGTTACCAACAGCACACGCATCAGCTGGTGGCTGCCGCCGTGCCATTCTCGGCAGGCTGCTGGGCAGCGCCTGCCGCGGGAGCCGCCACCGCCGCCGCAGCAGCAGCCGCCGCCTCGGCAGCCTTGCGCTTCTTCTCCGCCACTTGCTCATCTGCAGCAGCAGGCAGGGTACGCAGTGATGGGGAGGGCCTGCCTTAACTGTGCCCCAAGCTGTGCGCCTTGAGCAGCCGCCTCCTGCGCCCTTGCCGAGATGTTGAGCGAAACATCGGGGCGACGGCCCGCACCTGTGAGCGGCAGCCAGTAGATGCAGGGCTTGCTGGTGGTCTTCTTGAACAGCTCATCCAGGGTCAGCACGCGGTCCTCCTGCCGCGGGGGGGCGCCACGACCGCTGCAGCAGCAGCAGACCAACACAGGCAGCTGGGTCAGGCGGTGCGCAGTGCGGGTGCCAAAGAGGAGCAGGGCGTGCTGGGCTGAAAGGCGGGCGGGCTGGCCAGCGTGCGAGCCAGCCACACCGGTACCGGCTGCCAGGCGCCCAGCGCACCCCCATCATCCAGCAGCGCACGCCTCTCCTCACCTAAGCCGCCGCTCGAGGTCGCGCGAGCCACGGCGCTCGCCAGGCCGGCCGATGCCCGGCGGCAGATCCTGGTCGGTGCGGGGCGCGCCCGCCGGCGCCGGCGCGCCCGCCGCCGCCGCGCCGGCCGCCGCGTCGCTGCTGCGGCCGCTGATCCGGCGGCTCAGCATTTCGCGCAGGTCGCGCACACCCTCCAGCGGCGGCGAGGGGCTGCGGCGGTTGCGGTTCCACTCCCGCTGGCTGCAGGCAGGCAGGCAGGCAAGCGACAGGCAGGCAGGCGGGCGCCGGCAGCAGGCAGGTCAGCCCCCGCTGGGATACCTGGCATCACCGGGCTGTGTTGCGGCCAGGCGGCCCCGGCCAGCAGGCAGCAATGCAGGGCACGCAATGCCCGACAAAGCAGCGCGAGCAGCCGCGCGGGGAGGCACCGCTGCTGCCACCCCGGCCGCGCCTCTCGTCCCCACCTCTTGTCCACAGCCGCCTGCTCCGGCTTTGGGTCAGCTGCCACGGCCGGCACCGCCTCCTGCACCGCAGCCTGCTCCTCCTCCCCATCCTCCTCTGTGCGCTTGAGGCGGAAGTCGGGATTGCCGGCCCCCGTGCCAATCGCTGCAGGACGGGAGCGGGCACATCGCAACGGGCACACGGTCGTGAGCAGCAGCCGGGCACCAGCACCAACCATGGAAGCAGCCAGACCAATGGAAGCAGGCAGATACGCAGCGGCGGCACCGCGAACGCGGGCCGACGGTTCCCCTGCCCCCGTGCCGCACCCGTCTCCGCCTCGGTCAGCGGCACAAAGCGGGGCGCCAGGCGCTTGGGGTTGGTGGCCGGCCACTGCAGGTGATAGGTGGCCTGCAGGGACGGCGCGGGGACGCAGGGCGGCGCAGGAAACGAGCATGTCGGAAGGCGGGTGGAAGCTGCCGCAAACCGGCGCTGGTCACACCCCGTATCAGCAGCGCAGGCCTTGCTGCAAGGCACCCGCAAAGCGCCCCAGCCGGCCCCACCTTTCGCGTCTCCTCCGCCTGCGCCTTGCTCTCAAACACGGCGTAGCAGTGGGTCTTGATGCTGGGCATCCACAGCGCCAGCACCTGCCCCGTCTCGCTCAGCAGCTCGCGCACCTGCACCGCCAGCCAGCCACCCGGCACAGGCGTCGACCCGGGACAAGGCATAGGCAGGAGCAGCAGCTGCGATGCGCCTCCCTTCCAGCCACCGCCTGGTCGGGCTTGCTCGTGGGCAGCGACAAGGCACGTAACACTGGCCCCAGGCATAACCCAAGGCATAGCCCCCCAAGGGCGCCCACCTGCCGCTCGGTGAAGGGGCGCACAAAGCCGTCGATGCGAAGCGCGCGGGTGGCCGGCTCGCCCGCCACTGGCACCTCCTCAGGCGCCAGCGCCTCGCCCTTCTCTGCAGGGCACCGCCAGCCATGGCCGCCTCAGCGCGGCGCCAGTGGAGCACGAGGAGAGGCGAGGGAGGGCAGCTCGAGGGTGGCCTGCATGCTCCAGGGCTCCCCCACCTGCCCCCCAGTCGATGCCAGCGCAGCCCACCTGCGGTGCCGAGCGAGAAGCCGCTGCCACTGCGCGGCACCTTGCTGGGGCGCTCCGCCGAGCCGCCCGCCGCCGCCACCGCCGCCGCCGCCCGCTCCCTGCCGCCGCCCCGCCTGGCTGCGCCGGCCTCCTCCTCCCGCTTGCGCTTGCCGCTCTCTGCAGGCAGCACAGGCACGGCAGCTTTGGTCGCAGCAGGCTGGCGCAGGCAGAGCAGAGCGCTACACAGCAGGCCACACGCCGTCACTGCCGCCCAGCCCCTCGGCTGCCCTTCCAGTCCCCTCTCTTGCCCACCTTCTGGCTCCTCCTGCTGCTGCTGCTCGGCTGGGGCAGGCGCGCCGTCCCCATCGCTCTCCTCTCCATAGTCCAGATCCACATCAGCAGCCACCACTGACGCCGGGGCAGCCACCTCGGGCGCAGCAGCAGCAGGCTCGGGCTCCGCTGCAGGTGCTGGAGCCTCCTCCTCCATCGCTGCTGCCGGCTGTTCAGCCTCCGCTGCCGCTGGCTCTGGCTCCGGCTCCGGCTCTGCCTGGGGCTCCGGGTCAGCAGCCTGCTCCGCATCCATGGCAGCAGGCTCCTCGTCTGCTGCTGCTGCTGGCACTGGGTCCTCCTCCTCCTCTGCGACTGCAGCAGCTGGCTCCTCCTCAGCCTCAGCCTCCTCTACTGCCGCCGCCGCCGGAGACTCCTCAGCCTCCTCGGCAACCGGCTCCTCAGAGGGGCTCTTCTGCAGCAGTGCATGCCACCAGACGCACACATGTCAGCCAGGGATGCAGCCAATCTCGCACAGCAGCCAGGCCTGCAACTCGCGAGCTGCCCTTCAGCCGACACGCGCTGCCGTGGCGGCAGCAGTGGGCGCCGGTCCTGCCCTGCGCTAGGCGCAGCCTGCCTTGAGCATTGGACAGCCATGGCCCCACTGGCCTCACACTCACCTCATTCTCCTTGAGAAACGACTCCAGGCGCTCGATCAGGTCGGCCTTCTTGCCCGACACCGCCAGTCCGCGCTTCTTGCACTCGTCCTTGAGCTCCACGACCTTGAGCTCGTGAACCCAGTCGGTGGATGGCATGTTTCCCGCCGCGATCAGTGCTCCAGAAATCACCAAGCCCACTGCCGCCTCCCCGGCGTGCCAAGCGCGAGTGTGATGGCTTTCAGGGTTGTGCAGGAGAGCGACGCGGCTGTAAACGGCCCGCACAGCGACAGGCCTCGCCTTCCAGGGTCCCGCTGCGCTGGCAGTCCATGCGGCGAGGACAAGGCCCCCCGCCCCGCCCCGCTCGGCCTCTTTCGCTTGAGGAAGGCACATTGTTGTGCTGAGAGCGAGACAAGCAACCATGGTGTTCGTGAGGACGGGTGCGGCGCGGGCGGCAGCATGTCATGCACTGGAGTTGGGCAGGCGCCCAGCGGCGCGCATGGTGGCTTCCGGGGATTAGCATGCAGCAGCTGGCGGGCGTGATGCCGCCATGCCGTGCTTGCACTCACCACCCCTCCCGCCCCTACCTGCAGACCGCACTCATGTGCTGGAGCTGGGCTCCACGGCCACTGTGGCCGATGTGAAGGCGGCCATCGAGGCCCGCCAGGGTGAGCCCGCCTCCTTGCCGGCGCCGCCACTGCCGCTGTGGCCGCCGCCGCTCGTCGCATCGCCCGCAGGCCATCCTCTGGCTGCTGTAGCTGCTACACCGGCAGAGGTGTTGCAGGCTCGTCGGCGCTCCGAAGCCTGCTTCCTGGCTCGTATCTCACCATCGCCCCGCCCGCACCACGCCCGCCACCCCCGCAGGCATCCCCGCTGCCGAGCAGCGCGTGATGTTCGCCGGCCGCCAGCTGGAGGAGGAGGCCAGCCTGGGCGCCTGCGGCGTGACCGACGACTCCCAGATGTACGTGCTGATGCGCCTGCTGGGTGGCGCCAAGAAGCGCAAGAAGAAGACGTACACCAAGCCCAAGAAGCAGAAGCACAAGTGCGCGCGCGGCTGCTGCGGCTGGGCGGTGGAAGGGGGAGGCTGTGGAATGGGGGGAGGCTGTTGAATCTACTGCACGCGGCCTCTGTCTGGCCTGGCAGGCTGAGGAGGCAGAGTTGGGACTGCGACCGCCCAGCGCATTACACCTCCGCTGCTGCCGCATTGAAGTTGGCTGTCGCCGCCTGCCTGCGGGCCGCAGGCGCGCCGCATCCGGCCCCTGCCCCACCCCCATTCTGACCCCCCCCCGCGCGCCCCCGCCCCCACCCCTGCCCCTGCCTCCCCCGCACCCCTGCAGGCACAAGAAGGTGAAGCTGAGGGTGCTCAAGTTCTACAAGGTGGACGACAGCGGCAAGGTGCAGCGCCTGCGCAAGGTGTGCCCCCAGTGCGGCCCCGGCATCTTCATGGCCACACACTTCAACCGCGTCTACTGCGGCAAGTGCCACCTGACCTACGGTGAGCACCCCCACCGCTGCGCCGGCTGGGTGGGCAAGCAAGCAGGGTGGCGGGCAAGCAGGGCCTGGCCTGACGTGCTTGGGCCCGGCCTGTGCCGTGCATGAGTCGCTGAATCCCCTCGGCAGGCGCCGCCAAGGCGGAGCACGCCGCGGTTGTGGCCAGGGCGCCGCTCACCTGCCGGTCCGCCGCCTGCCCATGCAGTCTACGACAAGGAGGGCCAGACCGCGTGAGCAGATGGCTGCCCCAAGGCTGGGCCGGCCTGACGTGTCGTTGATGCGGCCACAGGCAGCAGCGGGTGTGCCCCCACGGCGGCGGTGCGCAGCAGCAGGTTCCGCTTTGTTGCCGCCAATGCTGTAAAGGCCCCGGCTCCACTCCCAGTAGTCACAGAGAAAGATCAGGGGGGAAGGTGTTTCAATGCGCACCAGCTCGCGCCAGCTCGCCGCCGCTACCAGCCTATGTCAAATGCGCCTGATGCACACACCGCACCTCGGCCTCATGGCACTTGCGCCCGGCGTGGACTTTAGAGCTCCGATGGCGTTGCAGGCTTTGGCGGAAGCTGTGTGGGCCATCCCCACCAGCCAGCTCGCCTGGGGCATGATCGCAGCTGCTGTGGTGACGTTCTTCATGCTGCTGTTCGGCCCGGTAGCGCCGTATGGCAGGCAAGCGCCCTCTCAAAGACCCCGCCAGGCTGCGCCACCCGCCGCCGCCGCTCGGCACGTTGAGCTCGCCCCGCGCTGCCTGCAGGTACTCGAGGGCAGGCTGGGGCTTCCTCATCAGCCCCAAGCTGGCGTGGGTCGTAAGTCGCTGAGTCTGTCAGTGTCTGGCTGCCTGTCGGGCATCCCATCGCCAGACCGGCGCGGCGCAGCCCCGCACCCCACCCTCCCGCCTGCTGCCGGCTCCCCTGGCCCCACCCCAGACACAGGAGATGTGGAGCTTCCTGGTGCCGGCCGCCTGGCTGGCCTTCTACGCCACCCCCGAGCAGTGGGAGCGTGTGGGCGAGCCCGCCAACGGGTTGCTCATGGCCATGTTCCTCCTGCACTACTTCCACCGCGACTTCATCTTCCCGCTGCGGTGGGTGTGCTGGGGGGCGGCATGGGGGTGTGGCGGGCCGCGGCACGGCTTGCGGGGCGTGGCACAGAGCTTGCACGAGGCAGCCAGGACGGGCTTGCCCCGCAGCGCCCCACACCTGCGCCACCTCGCCGCTCCCTGCCCCAGGCTGCGTGGCAGCAAGCCCACGCCGTTTGTGGTCTGGCTCATGGCCTCCGTGTTCTGCGTGTACAACGGCTACATGCAGGCGAGGCGGGCGGGGCGCCGGGGCGTGCCTGCGGCAGCCTGCTGTAGCGCGCACACACTCCCTCCTGCCATGCGCTTACGCACTGGGGTGCCATCCGTGAGCTGTACTGAGCAGCGCCTGCCTGCTTGGCTGGCCTCCCCGCCCGCCGCAGACCCGGTTCATCCTGACCGAGGCCCCCACCAAGGCGCCCATCACCGACCGCACCCTGACGGGCGCCGTCATCTGGCTCATGGGCTGGCTCATCAACCTGGAGGTGCGGGCGCAGGCCAGGGCAGGCCTGGGCCCGCACCTGTCGCTGTCGCTGCCAGCAGCAGGCACCCTGGGGCCGTACCTGCCGCTGCCGCTGCTCGCTGGTACTGGCCCTAACCATGATACCTCTCACCGACATGTGTTGCTCTGCTCTGTTCTGTGTTGGTTGCACCCCGGCAGGCGGACAACATCCTGATCAACCTGCGCAAGCCGGGGGAGACGGGTGGGCCGCGCCTGCCGCCGCCGCCGCTCCAGGCACCCTGCGCAGGGGGGGTCCCGTGCCGGCTCGATGTGCCAGCCCGGCGCAGCCCTCTGACCTTCCCCTGCCTCGCTTCACGGGGCGCGCTGCTGGGCCTGCCTGAGCGCGCAGGGTACAAGATCCCCCGCGGCGGCATGTTTGAGCGCGTGTCGGCGGCCAACTACTTTGGAGAGATTGTGGAGTGGTGCGGCTTCGCCCTCGCAGCCTACCCCAGCCTGCCCGCAGGTGCGCGGCAGCCCGGCCCCATGCGGGTGCAGGTGCAGCTGGGGGGGGGCATGGCGGAAGAGGGCTGGCACGGCACGACGCCTTGGCTGCTCATTGGCTGCTGCCGGCCACGCTGTGCCCCCATGCAGCCGCCTTTGCGCTCTTCAGCTTTGCCAACCTGGCGCCACGCGGCTGGCGGCACCACCTCTGGTGAGCACCCTCCGCATGCCGCCAGCCTGGCGCAGCCTGCCTGGCGTTCCCTTGGGCAGCTGGCCGTGGCAGCTGGCTTGATCTCCACCTGCTGCCGCCTATTGTATAACACAGGTACAAGGCCAAGTTTGGGGCGCGATATCCGCCGGAGAGGAACGCCATCATTCCATACATCTGGTGATGCTGCTGGCTGCCAACGCTGGTGGCCAGGCTGCACGTCCCGGTGCAGGAGAGCAGCCTGCCTGGCTGCACTCACATCCATCCACCGCCGTTCTGCTTTGCTTCCTTTCATGATCTCAAGTGTTGAATGTATTTGTAAAGAAAAGCCAAGAGCACAAGCAGCGGTGAAAGGGCGAACGGCATGGCAGTTGGTGCATGGCATGGAGCCTGCTTCAATGCCGGCCGCAGTGCCTGTGCCCAACGCCCGACACGCAGGCAGGGATGAACAGTGGACGCACGCTATACAAGGCACCAAAGCAATGAGGGTAGCCGCTAGGGGATGAACATGGGGCGGTACAGCAGGACGCGAAGTACATGGTACAGCAGGTTGAACTGCATTCTTGAGGGACAGCAGGTTTGAAGTGCATGTTTTCGTGAACCGAGGAGGCCCAGCAGGCACTAGGCCGCAGGTGCAGCTCAGCTGGAGCTTGCATCGAGCGCAGCCAGCAGCCGGATGCCGTCCAGGCAGACGGGCTGCTTGGCGCTGCCCGTGTTGTGGAGCTCCAGGGTGGTGAGGTCGTACCAGCCGTTGCCGCCGCAGCCGTTGAACTCGGAGTAGCTGCATGGCAGCGGCAGCTGGGATACTCATCCTACTCAGTACTGCGGTCGGGGCAGCAGCAGTAGGAGCACAATGCCGGCCGGCTGGGCCATGCCCAGGCAGCAGCCCCGCCACCTCCCCGAGCAGCGCATCTGGGCCGGGCCGGCCGGCGCCGCTGTGCCGCCCCACCTGCCGCCAAAGTCCCCCAGGTGGACGGCAAACCTGGACCAGGGCCCACTGCTGCTGAGAACCTTGAGGGAGGGCAGGGACAGGGGCGAGCAGCGCTTCTGCAGGGCGGCCAGGCACGGGGGAAGGGAAGTCAGCAGGCACGGCAGGCAGACCTGCGGCAGGATCGGCGCCGCCACAGCGCCTGCGCGCATGCAGGCCCGCCCTGGCGAGGAGGGCATGCGCTCACCGAGCCGCCGCCCAGGTTGACAGAGAGGGCGGGCCTGCCGCCGTCGGTCTTCACCCACCACTCCAGCGTATCTACGCCCTGGAAGGCGCCCTTGGCGTGCTTCACTGCACCGGCATCCAGCCCAGCCGCGTTCGATCAAAAGAGTGGGTGGAGCTCGCATCTCGACATGCAGGCTGCTGGAAAACAGGCAGGGCATGCGCTGCCAGCCCACCTGCCAGCGCGCCGCCGCCCCAAACCTCCGCACACACCGCGTTGCCGCCAGACACGCCGAAGCGGCCCGCCGCCCAGTCCACGCTGGCGCTGTAGCTGGCATCCTGCCACCCGTTCTGCAGCTGCTCCTGGAAGATCAGCATGCCGCCGCCGGAGCCGCGTGAGGAGGCGGAAGCGGCGGCAGAGGAGGAGGAGGAGGTTTTGGTGCCGCTGCCGTCGTTTGCGTCGGGCTGGCCGTCAAAGCCGTGCACTGCCAAGGTCTCTGCCTGAGTGCTAGATGAGGAGCTGGATGATGATGATGAGGAGGAGGAGCCGCTCCTGCTGGAGCTGGAGCTGGAAGAAGATGAGGAGGCGCTGCCGGATGCGGTGGCGGAGGAGGAGGCGCTGCTCTTGGAAGAGGCGCTCGCAGAGGCGGATGTGCCGGAGGAGGAGGAGGAGGCCTTGGCGCTGCTGCTGCTGCCTGTGGGGTCGCCGAACGACCAGCCCTGCACCATGTGCTGCGTCTGCTGCCCGTTCCAGATCTGCGGGTGTGCGCGCGGGGTGGGGGGGACACAGTAGCGCCGTGACTGCGATCCGGCCCTCGGGGCGCCAAATGCAAGGCGCCCGGCTGGCAGGCGGGAGGCGGGAGGCGGGGGGCTGCTCACCTTTGGGGTCTTCAGGTCGCCTGTGTCCATGAAGTTCTGCAGCAGCGGTACAGGTGCGGCGGTACAGGTGCTGGGCAAGGGGCTGCCAGCGAGCACCCGTCCCATGTGGCCCGCAGCTGCAGCGGCGGCTGGGCCCGGCGGGCGCCCACCCCCTGCCCTGCCCACTCACCGGCTGGCCGGACCAGTACTGGCCTGGCGTGGGGTTGGACACCTTGGGGGCCGGGTTGTCGGGCACGAAGTTGCAGGGCACAGGGCGGTACTGCAAAGTACCGAGGGAGCAGGAGGGCAACATGCATGCCGGTGGGCACATGCGCAGGCCAGCGCACGCCCAGCCAGCTGGACGCTCTTCCCCTTCCCGGCCCCCCACACCTTGATACCAATCATCCCCCACTTCTTGTCTGCCAGCTTCTCAAAGGCCCAGACCGAGATATCTGCAGCGGCGGCGGCGGCCAGCGGCAGCAGCGCAGCTTGGGTAACGGCGGCAGCAAGGCGCAAGTGCCGCCGGCCGGCTTGGTGCATCGAGGGGAGGCGAGCAGCCACTGCCCCACCCACCCATGTGGTCCATGTCCCCGCAGCACCACCGCTTGTTGCTGTACCTGCTCGCAGGTGAGGGCAGGGCAGGGGCGGCAGCACTGAATCGACATACCAGCGTGGGAAGGCAGGCAGGCCCATGCAGCCTGCCTGGCCACTGCCCTGCAGCGGCGGGACTGTGCCACAGAGTCTCCCTTCCTGCCTCACCAGTTGGCTGGGTAGTTGCAGGGGCAGGAGTCCACCACTCGAACCAGGAGGGAGGCGCTTGGGTCGAAGCACACCTTGGTGCGGTCAAACTTCTTGCCGTAGCTGCACAGCAGGGGGTCACGCTGTGTGGGTGGGGCTCCGTGACATGAGCTGCTGGCAGGAGCGGCAGGACGTGGGCTCAGCGGCTCACCCGTCTTTGACCACTGCCGGGTTGCAGGCTACCTCATAGCAGCGCCCGCAGCTGCCAGAATAATTTGGGAACTGGTCCGACAGCGCCACCACGTCCCAGCCCTGCAGTTGCGGTAGGCGGGCGAGCTCAACCGGCTGCTCAAGTGTCTGACAGCCACCCGTCGTTGTGCCTTGCGCGGGTTCGCCCAGCCTTTTTTCTTATGCTCACCGCGGGCTGGTCCTCGCTGATGTAGCCAAAGCCGCAGTTGCCCTTGTGGATGGGCCAGCTGCAGTGGGGTTGCAAGCGTGTGTGGGCAGCAGGCGGCGGCGGGTGGCGGCGGCGGAGCTGGCGGCCATGCAGGGCTCTTCCTTACGCATCGTTCCCGTAAAAGCTGCCCCTCCCGATGCGCCAGTCGTCAGCGCCTGCCAGGGACGCCCCCGCGGAGGCCAGCAGCCCGATGAGGAGCTTGGCGGGAGCCATGAGGGCCTGCGCAGCTCCTAATGCTGCCTGGGATCCAGTGGATACGGGGTTTTGGCGCACGCCGCAGTAAAATTGCGGTAAGGGCGCACGCTGCAACTCAAAAAGCCGGCCGCCGCTCGATCACGCGCAAGGGATCGGGCTGCTTGCAGGCCGCCGAACTCGCAAACGATCGATTATGGAGCTGCAGGAGCCGCTGGATGGGCCTCGGCGCATGCACGAGGTGTGTTGTGCTGGCCACCTGTCGGCGATGACCGCAACAATCAGCGGCGCATGCAAGTGGCGGCAATGGGCCTGTGCAGGGCCTCTCGGGCTCTTCTCATGCTCTGAAGACCCTGTGAGCAGCAGCAGATGATTTTATGATGACTGCAAGCAGATGGGCTCTGCCTCACCGTCCCGCTACCGCTGACTGGCCGCTGACAGGGTCGCTGCCGGTTGCACTCCCACCCTTGGACCCCTGTCCCTCTCCTTTCGGGCCACTAGCACTGCTACTGCCACCATGTCCGAGGCCAACAAGGGGCTGCACGTCTACCTGTGCCTGTCTCCAAATGCCCACAAGATATCCATTGCCCTGAACGAGCTGGGGCTGCCCCACACCGTGCACAAGGCAAGCTGCCTGTGCGATACGTGGCCGCTGGACGCATGCCAGCAGGAGGAGGCGGTGCCCGCTGACCTCCCACCGGCTGTCCTCCTCCCTCATACTGCTGCTGCGGCGTGCAGGTGGACCTGGCCAGGGGCGAGCAGCGGGCAGAGGCCTTTCTCAAGCTCAACCCCGCAGGCCGCGTCCCTGTGCTGGGTGGGTGCATCTCCGCCAGCCCCGCCAGCAGAGCGTTGCGTCTGAGCATGCGCCGTGACGCTCTCACTAGCCGCCACTGCACCCACCATCGGATGCTCCTGCAGTGGATCATGATGCCAGGCCCGAGGGCTTTGTGCTGACCGAGTCGGGGGCGATCCTGTACTACCTGGCCGCCCACAAGGACCAGGGCAACCGCCTGCTGCCGGCAGACCCAGCCGGCCGGGCCGAGGCACTGAGCTGGGTGTTCTTCCAGACGGCAAGTCGTGCCTCGCTGCCTCCCGCCTTTTGGGGACGCACACGCGTGCGCGGTATGAGGCGGGTGCCGTCCCTGCTGCAGGGCCACCTGGCCGGCCCCACCTTCACCGTGGTGACCGCCGCGCTGCTGGGCATGCAGCACAGCGGGGAGGCCATGGAGGCGGCGGCGCAGGGGGTGCACGCCGCCTTCCAGCTGCTGGATGCCAGGCTGGAGCGTACAGGTGGCCGGGCATGCAGCCCTGCTGCTGCTTACAGGCTGGCCGACGTCGCTGGCTGGCGGCTGTGCGGCGGCTGCACGTAAGGTGCTAACGGCGGCGCCTGCCCTGGCGTGTGCAGGGAGCTACCTGGCGGCGGGGCGCTGGACCATCGCTGATGTGGCAGTGGTCAGCTCGGTCATCTTCTGCAAGGAGCTGCTGGGTGGGTGTGAGCGGCTGTCCTGCCTCCTTTGTCGCAGAGCCAGGTTGCTGTGGCTGTCTGTCTGTCTGTTACTGTTATGCCCATTAGGAGCAACTGGCATCAGAGGCAGGTGACAGGCGGCGATCCCTGCCGTCGCTGCGCGCTGCAGCCATCGACCTGCAGGCCAAGTACCCGCACTTGGGCGCCTGGCTGGAGAGGGCACTGGCCAGGCCTGCCGTCAGGTGGGAACAGCAGAGCCGTGGGAGGCTGGTGGGCCAGCCTGGGCATGGCATCAACATGGCTTGCTTGTGCCGCCTGCTCCGCAGGGCGGGGCTCAACGTGCCGGAGGCCAACCCCTGCCTGGCGGGAGGCGCACTTGACAGCCAGATCATTGAGACAGCCAGGGGCAGGCTGGCCAAGCTGGGACTTCACCTGGGCAGCAGCTGAGGCGGCGTGGGGCAGGCCTCATTGCTTCACCACATGAACATACATATGTGGCATGCAGCACTCTCTCGCGCGGGACGCGCTGCCGCCGCTGTTGGCGCCCTCTCCTGCTTGGGAGCCTGCGCCCAGATCCACCTGTTTCACCACCGCTGGGGCTCAGGGTGACCCTGAAACACACACCTCAGTGAGCGCAAGCAGCCCAGCACATGGGATCCCACCGTGTTGCCTGTTGCCAGGAGGGACGTGCACTGAGGTGCCCTTCACGGCTTCTGAGGGATCACACGCTCTTTACTTCCCCCAATATCACCGTGATTTCTCAGTGCCTTGTACAGAGAGCTAGTTAGCGACTCCAGAAGGTGGGTGGCGGGAACATGTTGACATCATGCCGCGTTGCTTGGTTTGTGCTTTTGCCAAGCCCGCACTGGCGGGAATGACCTGGAAAAGTGGTGCAAGTTGCGGATCAGCGCAATGGGGCTGCACCGCAAGAGTGATGGGATGGGGGACTTGTTGCAAAACGTATTGGTGTGTCGGAGTGCTGCTCCAGCAGTCAATTTACGGCTACACGAGCAGTAGGCAGCTTACAACAGCTACAGGCAGCATTTGGTTGCCCCCCCCCCCCCCCCCCCCCCCCCACCCCCCACCGCTTCTCAAGCAAACCTTTGCGCTCCCCGCCGGTGCCGCTGCTGCTCTCGCCCTGCAGGCAGTGCCCAAGCATGGACCCGTTCACGCTGCTGGGAGTGGGGTTCGAGGCAGCGACCTTGACCCTCAAGGCTGTGCAGGTGTTGCAGAAATCGAAGAGCAAAAGCGGGCGCCAGCAGGTGGCGGAGGTGGCGCAGGCGGTGCGCAACCCGGCGTGCCTGCTGGCGGCAGTCAGGCGCGGCGATGCGGAGCTGGTGGAGATGCTGCTCGAGATGGGGGCAGACCGCAACATCGACGCCGGCCACAAGCTGCGCTTCAGGAACGAAGATGTGGTGGGTGTGACGCCGCTGATGGTGGCGGCGGGCATGGACAACGTCTCGATGGTGCACGTGCTGCTGCACCACGGCGCAGACATTGACGCAGCGGCCCGCAAGCGGAGCGGCACCCGCTGCACCGCGCTGGTCTTTGCCGCCATCTGCGGCAAGTACCGCGCGGCGCGGCTGCTGCTGCAAGAGGGCGATACCGCCGGGGGCGGCCTCGACGACCTGGGAGTGACGCTGCTGATGGCGGTAGTGGGCAATGGCGACGAGCAGATGGCGGAGCTGCTGGCGGAGTACGGCGCGGATGTGGATGAGGAGGGCACGTATGGCTGGACGGCCCTGCATTACGCCGCGTTTGAAGGCAGGGGCGCGATTGCCGTCAAGCTGCTGAGGGTGGGGGCGGATGCTGGCGTGGAGACGTCTCGGCGTCGCAACAGGCGCGGCACTGTGGTGTGGCCAGGCCGCACTGCCTTTGATGTTGCCTGGGGCCGGGGCAACACCCGCCTTGCGGCCATGATCAGGTCCTGCTAGCTGCGCAGCGGAGCACTGCTTGCCCTTCCAGCTGACGCACGGGAGATGCGGCGCCACTTTCATGTCCGTCCCCTGTCTTTGTATCCATCACGCACTGTGCGGTTGCCCTTTTTGATCCCCCCCAACTACAACAAATGGTTTCTTGTACTTCCACTTGCTCGCCTTTGCTCTCAGTGAGAGTATGGAGCACATACACATGCACTACCTCCTACCTGCGCCACGCCCCATATTGAGGATAGATACACTGTAAGGGGCCATACAGCTTGGCAGACATCACCACACGCCAATGTTATGTGGACTGGTGTGCACGCAGGCAAGCACCTCGAACGTGCGCCCCCGTCGCCTGTGCCGCCGCCTCGCTGGCGCCGTCCCGCCGTGCCATTTCCTGCTGAACAGCCGAGGCCCCCCAATTCGCCTTTGGCATCCTGTCGCGCTCTCATTTCATTCACAGGCTCGCCCCCAGGTCACCACCTTGTTACACCACCGCGACACGGCCCCAGCAAAGCTTCTGGCATTTGCACTGGTCTCACACCGGCGCCATGGCAAAGGCGGCCGAGCCGCAGACCAAGCTGGTCAAGCCGCGCACCAAGGCTGGCAAGCGGGCGCTGGAGAAGCGTGCTCCCAAGCTGGTGCGCAGGCGGGATTGCAGTCCGGGACTTGGGGGCAGCGATCGACAAGCATGCGGCCGCCGCCAGGCAACATGCATGCTGCCGCCGCCGCCTGCCGCCCGCCGCCCACCCCCACGCTGCCACCCTGCATGCCCCCGGCAGGTGGAGGAGCCCAGGCGCGCGCTGCTGGTGCACGGCAACAAGACCAGCCAGGTCATCAAGGATGTGATGACCGACCTGCAGAAGCTCAAGGGGGTGCGTGCCACGCTGCCGCCGCCTCCCTGTGCCCTGTTTGCCGCCGCTCATGGTTGAGCGGTGTGCTGTTCTGGAACTCGCTGGCCGTCTTGCGCGCCTCCCATGGCTCTTAAATTGCCGACATGGCTGCCACTGCTCGCCCGTCATCTCCTGGCCGCCGCCGCCGCCTCCTGATGCCCTGCTCCCCCACCCCGCTCCCTGTTCTGAGGGCAGGCCGACACCGTCAAGTTCTCCCGCAGCAACGCCGACATGCGGCCGTTTGAGGCGGGCGGCGAGGTGCCCCTGGAGCTGCACTCCTTGCGCCACGACTGCTCGCTGTTTGCGCTGGGCAGCCACCAGAAGAAGCGGCCGCACAACCTGGTGCTGGGGCGCCTCCACGACTTCCGCCTGTACGACATGGTGGAGTTTGGCGTGCGCGGCCACCGCACGGTGCAGTCGTTCGGCGGCGGCGCCGCGCTGGCGCAGCTGGGCAACAAGCCCTGCTTCGTGTTTGTGGGGGACGTGTTTGAGGCGGACCCGGGCATGCGCCAGGTCAAGAGCCTGCTGCTGGACTACTTCCGCGGCCGGCAGGTGGGGGCGGGGTGGTATAGTGTATAGGGGAGGCAAAAGGCGCTGCGCGGGCTGCACCCCTCCGCCCGCTGGCTGCGTTGCCAGAGGCTGGCGCAGCTGGGGAGCCGTTCCACCCGAGCACACGCCGCCCGCCATGCCTGGCAAGCTGCTCGCTGTGCCTGGTGCCGCAGGTGGAGAGCATCAACCTGAAAGGCCTGGACCGCGTCATCTTTGTGACGCAGCACCCAGACAGCAAGCTGGTGCTGTTCCGGCAGTACAGCGTTCGGTACAAGAAGAGCGGTGCGCAGGCAGCTGCGCCTAGCGCTGCTGCTGGCTGTTGGGGGTGCATCGCGTGGCTGCGCTGCTGCTGTCGGCCACATGCGGCGCCAAGCTCAGCAACCTACGGCCTCCTGCCGGGCACGCCACCTTACTGTGCGAGGTGCATGCTGAGTGCTGGCCGTTGTAACGGGTGCCTCCTGCTGGCTGGCTGGCTGGCTGCTGCTGCTGCTGCAGGCACGCGGGTGCCGCGCATGGAGCTCAGCGAGATGGGCCCCAGCCTGGACCTGGAGGTGCGGCGGCGGCGAGAGCCTCCTGTGGAGCTGGAGAAGGAGGCTACGCGGCAGCCCAAGCTGGACAAGAAGAAGGTGGGGATGAAAGGGGGTGGGAGTGGTGGTGGCAGAGGATGAGGCGGGAGCGGAGAGAGGAATGGGTGGGATGCAGATCTGTGTGCCCCGCTGGTTCAGCACCCACAAGCTTCAGAAGGAACGGGATGGCAGTCCGTCCTTTGTGGGTGCCAACCGCCTGCTGCCTGCCTGCCTGCCCCACCGCCTGTCTGCAGGAGAAGAATGTGGGCAGCGACATGCTGGAGGGAAAGGTGGGGCACATCTACATGCCCAAGCAGGATGTGGCGGGCATGGCGCTGGCAAAGCCAAAGGGCGTCAAGCGCGAGCGGCGGCAGGCTGCGGCAGATGCGGCGGTGGCGAAAAAGCAGCGCACGGCAGCAGCGGCGGCGGGGGCGGCGAGAGACGACAGCGACTGACGGGGCCTGCGCTCAGAGGTGCTGCGGGCCAACGAACCGCCAAAAACACCAGCAAGCGACGGAGGGCGGCGGTGCGCGGCGGTGGATTGTGCGCTGCCAATGCCCTTGCCGACTTGCACCCATGCGTTTGTGAACCCTGAGCCTTGCCAATTTGCCCCTCAGGGTACGCGAAGGATAAGAACGTCTACAGCTCGGCGCAGCAGGGAAGCCACTTTAGGTACCACCGTGGGAGAGTTCACACGATTCATCGAGAACGTCTGTCGTTTCAATCACCATCCAGAGCGTGCATATCAACCGCCGCCAGCGCAACTAGGTTCGCAAGACGCGGCACCCCGATCCGACATGGTGCAGAAGCAGCAGAGCTTCATCACGGAGGTGGCTCCGGCCATCCCCGCGGTGGGGGAGACCCCCGCCAGGGGGCCCGAGTACAGGTGACGATCAGCAAACCTCTCGCTCAGCCAGAGCGCCAGGCAGCCTGCAGCAGCCGCGGCCTGCGCCGGGGAGCACGTTCCGAGGCGCTGGGAATTGGCGGCGCCCGCCGCTGCGGCCGCATTGCCCACCGGCGTGCACCAGCCCCCACCCGTCCGCCGCCGCCGCTGGCGCCGCGCCCAACTCGCCCGCGCGCCGACCCCGCCCGCAGGGCCACCATCGCCAAGGACGGCCCGCCGGCCATCCCCTACAACTCCCTGTACGAGATGTTCATGGCCTCTGTGGACAAGTTCCCGGAGAACAAGTGCCTGGGCCACCGCGAGGGCGCCGGCTACGCGTGGCGCACCTACAAGCAGACGGCTGAGGAGGCCGCCGCCATCGGCTCCGCGCTGGTCAAGGTCGGCCTCGCGCCCCACGGCCGCGTGGGCGTGTACGGCGCCAACAGCCCAGAGTGGATGATCGCCATGCAGGTGCGGCGCGGGCCGGCAGAGGCGGGGTGGTGGACAGGGGCGGAGCAAGGCAGGCGGAAGCGAGCGGGCGGGTCTGCGTAGCAGCCAGGGGCTGGCAGGCAACTCGAGCTCAGCTGGGGTGTGGACCGTGTGGGCATGGAGCGGGTGCCTGGGCTGCTGGGTGGGACTGCTGGGTGCTGGGTGCTGGACTGCACATCCTCCACCCATGTGCTGCCACCCTAGTGTTGTTTGCCCACGCGTGCCTCCCGCGCCGCCCCGCCGCCGCCGCCCCGCCGTCGCCGCCGCAGGCGTGCAACCGCCAGAACCTGTACTGCGTGCCGCTGTACGACTCGCTGGGCGAGCACGCCGTGGAGTACATCATCAAGCACTCCGAGTCCACAGCCGTCTTCTGCCAGACCGAGAAGCTGGGCACGCTGGCCAAGAGCCTGCCGCATGTGCGCCCCCTGGGCTGCCCGCCTGCCCGCCTGCCTGGACCCGCAGGCCGCGGCGGGAGGCCGGGGTGGATGCCGCGGCGCCGGTTGCAGCCTGCCCGCTGCTCGAACCCGCGCTCCCGGCTGCTGGACGCTGCCGCTGCTCTCTGGCATGAGCGCGTGTATGCTATCTCTCATGTGGGGCTGCAGGTGGACGGCCTGATAAAGACGGTGGTGTACTGGGGCAAGGGCGACGCGGCGGCGGCAGAGGTGCGCGCCTGCCGCGCCCGTCGCCCGCCTGGAACGCCTGCACCTATTCAGGCGCCGCTGCTTCGCCACCGCGGCAACCTTGTGCAGCCCCAACCCGGCACGCCCACCGCCGCTGTATCCCTGCGCCTGCCGCCGCGTGCCTGTCGTCCCCTGCAGGAGGTGAAGGGCGCGGGTGCCGCCATCTACTCCTACCAAGAGTTTCTGGAGCTGGGGCGCAGCAACCCGGCAGATGCATGTGAGGCGGCTGCCGGGCGGGCGATGCGGCGGGGCAGGCAGCGCCTCGAGAGGGACGGCTGTGCCAGCTGGGGGCCGGGCTCAAGGGATGCCACCGTGGGGAGCGGCTGCCTGCCCCCTACACACGGCCCCTGGGTGCTGAGGCCCGGGTGCGGAGCTTGCGCATCTCTGCCCACGCCCGACACCTGCCTGCCCCTGCCCCTGCCCTGCCTTGCCTGCAGCGCCGCCTAAGCCCGAGGACCTGTGCACCATCATGTGTGAGTGCCGGCCGCTGCGCAGCTGGCAGCTGGCAGCTGCGGGCGGCTGCGGAGCGCTGCGGGGTCGCCGCCTGGCGTCGCCCTTCCGGGCTGGATGGGCGGGCAGCATGCATGCCCCACGCCGGCCAGCCTTGTGTTGGCCTGGCTTGCAGCGGGCGTGCGGCATGCGGCAGCGGGGGTGGCAGTCGGCGCGGTGCCTGGCCAGGCCTGCCTCCGCTGGGTAGCTCACGCCTGTGCTCCCTGTGCCCCTCCTGCTGGCATGTGCAGACACCTCTGGCACCACCGGCGACCCCAAGGTGGGCCCTGGGCTGCACCACAGCGCAGCACAGCACAGCGCAGCACAGCAGGCAGCAGCCAGCCAGCCAAGCCCAGCACACAACGCAGCGGCCGCCCCCGCCATGCATCCCCTGCCACCCCCATCCAACACCACCGCCATATCCCCATCCCCTGCCATGCCATGCACGGCCCACTTGCATGCTGGCCCATGGCGCCTGCGCCTGCCCCGCCGCCGCCCACTCCATGCCCACTCGCCGCCGCCGCCGCCCGGCCCACCCGTGCCCACCGTGCCCTGCCCCCGCCGCCCTGCCCTGCCCGGCGCGCCTGCCTGCCTGCCTGCCTTGGCCACCGCCGCCGCCGCAGGGCGTGATGCTGAGCCACACCAATGTCATGGCCGCCATCATCACCCTGCAAGTCTTTGTGGCCTCGTGTGGCCTGGGCATGGGCCCCTCGGACGCCTTCCTCTCCTTCCTCCCCATGGCCCACATTTTCGACAGGCCAGTCCACCGCCGCCGCCCACCGCCCACCCGCCGCCGCCGCCGCCGCCGCCGCCTGCCTGCCCGCCTGCCTGCCTGCCCACGGGGCCGCCTGCAGGGTGTGCTGATCTCTCACCGCCAGGTGGCCACCACTATTGGCTCCAAGCGGGCCTTCCTGGATGCGGTGGCGCCGCCTGGCAGCGGCGCAGGGCTGGGGCCAGACGACTGCTACCTCTCCTTCCTGCCACTGGCACACATCTATGACCGGTAGCCGCCCCCGCCTGGGCCCTGGCCGCAGCTTGCCTCCCCCTGCACCTCTCTTTCCACCCTCGTTGTTCCTCCCTCTGTTTTTTCCTTCCCTTCGGGTTGCTCCCCCTCGCCTCCCCTCTGGCTGCTCTCCCCGCCACCCGCCATGCCACGCCCCTGTGGCGCTCGCCCCCGCCTCCTCCCCACACCGCCGCTCCCCTCCGCCAGTCCCTGCCGCTCCCCTCCGCCACGCCCTGCCGCCCCCCATCCGCCACTCGCCAGCCGGCAGCCGGCAGCCAGGGGTGTAGCGCTCTCGCTGTGCGGCGCCCCTCCCACACTCCCATGCATGCCGGCCCGGGCCTCCCGCCGCCGCTGCCCAGGGCGTGGAGCTGTCCCACGGGGCGGTGATTGCCACCGTGGGCTCCCTCGCTTTCTTCCTGGACGCGCACCGCGCGCACCTGGACCACCGCGACAGCCTCATTGGCTACCTCCCCCTGGCGCACATCTTTGACAGGCACCGTTTTCCGCACCGTGTCCCCGCCCCCAAACCCTTTTCGCGTGCATCCCTCCCCTTGCCTCCTGCCTGCCCTCCCCCGCCTCGAACGGGAGGGGGTGC
>NW_005435087.1:1076792-1084566 GCF_000147415.1 Chlorella variabilis | reverse complement strand
CTGCCCCTACCCCAGGCCGCCCCCATCTTTGACAAGATCATCTTCTCCAAGATCAAGGAGAAGCTGGGCGGGCGCGTGCGCCTGGTGGTCTCGGGTGCGCCACCTCACCCCGCCGCCACCTGGCGCCGCAGGCACCCGCTCCACCCCTGCAGCAGCTGCCTGCATGAGCTGCCAGCGAGCGCCGCTGCTCCTGCGGCCCGCCGCTGCCGCTCCCCTGCTGCCTAGTCGCCTCCTGCCTGCTGCGCTACCGCCACGCGACCTCCCATCACGTCACACCGCTTCCCTTTTTTTGCCGCCTTCCTGCCTGCCCCCCTTGCAGGCGGCGCCCCGCTGTCCCGCCACGTCGAGGACTTCCTCAAGGTCGGCATGTGCTGCCGCGTGGTGCAGGTAGGGAAGGAGGGGCAGGCAGGGCTGCATGGCTGCCTGCCGGCTGCTCGCCCGCGTGTGCCCTGCTGCCACTGGGCTGCGCTGCTGCGGCCTGCTGCGGCTCGGCTGCTCCATTACGTCGGCTGGTGGGCTGGGGATGATTATGATGCGGTGGCGGGGCAAGCCGCTGGAGCCAGCAGCGAAGCGCATCCCTGGGATGCCGCGCCCCACCCTCCCTGGCACCGCAGGGCTACGGCCTGACCGAGACCTGCGCCGCCTCCTTCATCGCGGTGCCCGAGATCTCGGTGAGTGCCGTGTGCAGGCGGGCGGCGGCAGCGCCAACAGCAGCACCGCTGTCGGCATCCCTGCCTCCGGCTGGCACCCGGCACGCGTTGCGACTGTTTGGCCTGCGCGCTCGGTTTCGCACGCTACGGGCGCCGGCGCGTGCCCGCTGAGCTTCTGTGCCCCTGCCCGTGTGCCTGCCTGACCTGCCTTGCCTGCCCGGGCACACACCCGAATCCCCCCGCAGGACCACTCCGGTACCGTGGGCCCGCCCCAGCCGGTGCTGTCCTTCCGGCTGCAGGCTGTGCCAGAGATGAACTACGATCCGATGGCCACGCCGCCCAGGTGGGTGGCGGTGTGGTGCATGGTGTGTGTGGGCGTGGGTTACTTGGTGGCTGGTGTGGGTGGTGTGCTGTGGTCATGAGAAAGAGGTGGGGGCTGAGGCTGGGGGTGGGGCCCGATGCTTGCCTTGGGGTCCCATGGGCTGCTGGGGGCAGGCGCGGGAGCAAGGGACTCGGGCCGCGCAGCCCCGCTGCAAATTGGGCGCCGTTCCTCTGCTCCACGCTTTGTGTGCACGGCTACCGACGTGGCGCGGCCTGCTGCCTGCCCTGCCCTGCCCTGTGCGCAGGGGCGAGGTGATTGTCAAGGGGCCATCCGTCTTCACCGGCTACTACAAGGCGCAGGTGGGGGGTGGCGCTGGGCGGTGCGTTGGGTGCCTCCCGCTGCTGCCACTGCCCCCACGCCGCGCGCCGAAGCTGTCGGCCCCCCCGCCGAAACCGCCGCGCCTGCCTGCGCCTCTGCCCCTTACCCCCTCCGCCGCCTGCTTCTGCAGGACAAGACCGACGAGGTGTTGGAGAAGGACGGTTGGTTCCACACGGGCGACATCGGAGAGCTGACGGCCACGGGGGCGCTGCGCATCATCGACCGCGCCAAGAACATCTTCAAGCTCAGCCAGGGTGGGCGCGTGCTGCGTGTGTGTGTGTGGCGCTCGGCGCACGGCGGACGCTGCTGTGTGTGTGCTGAGCGCGGGCTGGCGTGGGTGGTGCCTGGGGGGAGGCCGGGACGGCACGGGCCGCGCCGATTGGGGGGCACGCCGCGGGGCGGCACCGGTTGCAGGCTGGCCGCCTGGGCGCTGCGGCCTGACGTGTGTCCCTCCCCTCCCCCTCCCTCTCCACGCATCCTGCCTGCCAGGGGAGTACGTAGCTGTGGAGAAGGTGGAGGGCGTGTACAAGAAGAACGCCGCGGTGGAGCAGATCTGGGTGTACGGCAACTCGTTTGAGAGCTCGGTGGTGGCGGTGGTGGTGCCCGTGGCCGCCAAGCTGCAGGTGCGCGCCCGCGCCGCGCCGCGCTGCGCTGCGCTGCGCTGTGCTGTGCTGTGCTGAGGTGAGCTGCGCTGTGCTGTGCTGTGCTGTGCCCTCCCACCCCCACCCCACCCGCAACCCGCACCTCCCCTGGGCCCCTCTCCCCCGCGGCAGGCCATCGCCGCCCATGTGGGCGCCAAGGGCAGCGTGGAGGAGCTGTGCCGCAACCCGGCGGTGAACAAGGAGCTGCTGGCGCAGCTGACCGCCACCGCCAAGGAGAGCAAGCTCAAGGTGGGAGCGGCCTGGGGGGGCAGGCCGGGCAGGCCGCCTTGCTGGCTACCCTTCGGCCGCCTGCCGCGCCGGCCGGGCCGGCCTGCGGCATGCGTTGCGCCCGCCCGCAACCCCCCGCGCCAACCTCTGCCCGACCCCACCCATCCACCCCGCCGCCGCCCCTCTGTCCGGTCCCTGCCACGCCCTCCCACTGTGCTGCGCCGCAGGGCTTTGAGCAGGTGCGCGCCATCTACCTGGAGGATCCTGCCAACGCCTTTTCTGTGGAGAACGAGCTGCTGACGCCCACCTTCAAGCTCAAGCGCGCGCCGCTGCAGAAGAAGTACCAGCCGCAGCTGGACGCCCTGTACGCCGTGCTCAAGGGCTGAGCGGCCCCCGGCATCGCAGCGGAGAGCCACGCGCGGCGCCCTCCAGGCCGCGAGCCCGAGCGCGTCGCTTTGTGCTCCCCGGGCAGTGGCCGCGCTGGATTTGCAGCGGGAGCCGCCGCCGTGGCCAGCCCTGAACAGCACGGGGCCCGATCCCCACCCCTTGCCCCACCCTTTGCAATCTCCCTCCCCTCTTTTCCACCCAAGCACACCCAGCCAGCCTTTTTTTTCCCTCTGAGGAAGAACTCCGACCAAACTCTGCAGCATAGGTTTCTCTTACATCCCCCGGGGCTCCTGGCATACCTTCATCCCGCCCCTCCCTGTCCCCTCCCTCCAGTGTGCATGCCCTTCCCTGCGTCTCCACTTCCTATCTGATCCTTCCTATTCTGCCCTGGAGCGCTGCGCTCATTCTCGCCCGCTCCTTGTTTTAAGCTTGCAAAGACACCTGAGCCAGCCTGTGCCCCCGTCTGTGCATGTGGCACCGCCGCACCAGCTCAGCACCACTGCTGTTACACCTCTGTGTATTGGCGCACCAAGCAGGCCACAGGCTGCCTGGCAGCTGCTTGTTCAGTCAGACAGCTCCGCCACAGGGGCGCCCCCGCCTCCTCCGCTCGCCTGCCGCTGCTGGGGCGGCGGCAGCACGCGCCCCGCGCGCCCGCCAAAGCTGGCGCCGCACATCCGCTTGGCCTGGCCGCGCCCACCGCGACCGCCGCCGCCGCTGTGCAGCCGCTTCTGCTGGCCGTACGTCTCCATGCCGCCCACCAGGGCCGCCGCGCCTGCGCCCTTGGGGGGCGGCTGCCGCCCGCCTCCCTGCCGGATCGCAGACACCTGCTGCTCCCACTTGCTGCGCCAGGCAGGGAGGGGGCAGGGCAGGTGTGGGGAGTGAGAGAGGTACAGCAGCGCGTGCTGTGCCATGCTCTGTGTCATGCAGTGCCCTGCCCGCCTGCCAGCTGCACCACGAGGCTGCCGGGCCCCCGCTGCCTGGGCAGGCCGGCTGCGCGCCTGAAGCCGTAGGCGGCCTCGTTGAGGGTGCGCAGCCAGGCGGCGTTCACGCCCTCCGCCGCATCCTGCGCCGCGATGTGAGGGTACACGCGCTGCGCCTGCATTGCAGGGGGCAGGGGCAGGGGCCGCCAGGGCAGCGCTGTGGCATACCAGCGGGGGCGCCGCGCCTGGCTCCTGGCATGCGCCGCACAGGCAAACCTGTCGCGATGCCCGCCGCCGCCCTTCTGCCGTCGCGCTGCACGCCACTCCCACACGCGCGCGCGCGCACACACACACAACCACACACCACCACCACCACAAGAATGCCCCCCCACACACACACAGACACCACAGCGGCGCACCACGCCACCACGCCCCACACACGTCCCACACACCCTCCCCTCCACACAGTCCCACCTTGAAGGCATCAGCCTCCCGCTGGAAGTCTGCGAGGGCAAGGCGGGAGTGCAAGGCCGCCCACTGCGCGTTGTAGGCGTCAAAGTAGCACTCATCCAGGAACAGGCCCAGCTCTGGGGCCATGGGGGTGTCGAGGTCTGTAGGGAGGAGCAGGGGCGGAGGGTGTGGTGGGCAAGGGGCGGCGAGACGCGTGTGACAGCATGCCAGTGAGTGTGTGTGTGTGTGTGTGTGTGTGTGTGTGTGTGTGTGTGTGGTTGGTGGTGGGGCTGCTGTTGTGGGTAGGTTGGGGACAGCGGGCGCTGCACGGCGGCCTGGCGCGTGAGGCAGGCAGGCATCTGCTCAGGAGGGGCCCTGGAGCGGGGGCCAGCCAGGGAGCACAGGCGAGAGTGTGCGGAGTGAGCGGGGACTGCAGGGCCTCCCCACCTGCGCTGGTCTTGAGCGCTAGGCGCAGGGCAGACTCTGGGGCCGTGCCGCGCATCACCGCCACCGCCATGCCCACCTGTGGCCGGCACGCAGGGGAGGGCTTGGCAGGGGTGACAAGCGCGAACAGCCGGTGTGCAGATGCACAGGCGCATCGAATGAGGTATTGGGTGGGGTGAGAGGCAAGGCCCAGGCGCCAGCAAGTAGGCGCAGCGCGGAGGCAGGGTGCGCGGGCCAGGCCGGCGCATGCCCCACCATCTTGCGGATCTGGTGCAGCATGAAGCTCTGCCCCACCACCACCATGCGCACCCAGCGCTGCCCGTCGATCTCAAAGGTGCCGGGGCAGCTGCGCGGGGCACGGGAGGGGTGGGGCAGGGCAGTCGGTTGCGTCCGCCAGCGCCCAGCGCAGTGGTGGCGGCCAGGGCCCAGGCTGCCCTGGCCCAGGCCGCAGCAGCAGCCACCAGCCACCAGCCACCAGCCGCCAGCCAACCATTCAAAAAAAAAACAATCGACACACACAAAAAACACCCCCCAGACTGACTTGAAGGACAGGATGTATCGCTTGACGTCGGGCGCGGAGGCGTGCTTGCGCACTGTGTAGTTGTGGAAGTTGTGTGTGCCCTGGTACTGCACAGGACCAGGGCGGGACTTGGTGGGGTGGGCAGGCAATGAGTGAGTGTGCCCCTAGGGGAGGTGGGCGGGCAATCGCGGTGTCACGCACACAGGCGGTGCGAGGCGCAGATGGGGCAGCAGGCGAGCGTGGGGTCCCGGCACCGGCGGCGAGGGAGGGCCAGCGTCGGGCGCTGTTCGCCGAGCAGCCGGCGCGGCAGGGCGGCAGGGCCAAGTGCGGCGGCAGCGGGGCGCACGTTGGTCAGTATCTGTGTGAGGCGCTGCCTGCACGACTCGTCAAACACAAACGGGGCGGCGGCGGCGGCTGGCGCGGCTGCCGGCGCCGGCTCGGTGCCGCCCGCCTCGCCTGCTGCCGCTGCCGCTGCTGCCGCTGCTGCTGCTGGCGGGGATGGCGCTGGTCCATCCGTCGCTACTGCTGCCGCCGCTGCCGCTCCCGCCTCAGCTGGAACGGAAGCCTCGGCTGGAACGGAAGCCTCGGCTGCTGCCGGCGCCTCGCCGGCCGCATCTTGCGGCGCTCCATCCTGCTGCTGCTGCTGCTGCGGTGGTTGGGGCTCAGCGGCTGCCGCCGGGGGCTCGCCCTGCCCGCCGCTGCCCTGCATGGCCGCCGCCGCCGCCGCCGCTGCGCGCTGTGCCCGGCCCTGGCCCTGGCGGGGGTCAAACGCCCACTCTGGCAGCACATACTCGTATCTGCAGGCAGGGAGGCAGGGAGTCAGGGCTGGCTTAGTGCGACTTCTGTGCGATCCCAGCCGCTGTTTGCGCAGCGACGAGCAGGCCAGGCCAGGCAGGCAGGCAGGCAGGCGCGCAGGGGCCCCGCGCCTGCGCTTGTCGCAGTGCTTGCGGGAGTCGAAGCCGTTGGTGGCGCGGGTGAAGCCAAAGACGCGGATCTGCAGTGTGTGGGTGGGGCGCCCGCGTGGGGCCGGCAGGCGAGAGGCGTGTGCAGCCACGGCAGCCGAGGGGGCAGGCGGGTAGCAGCCGTATGGGTGGTCTCGTTTGCTGCCTGCCTGCTGCTGTGCGCGACCACGACCCTCGCAACATGCGCGTGCCCACACCCGCACACCCCAAGGGGCCCGGCAGGCGGGTGCACCCGCCGCCCGCCGCCCCGCGCGCACCTGGGCCGGAAGCGCGGCGTTGATGCGCGCCACCATGCCCTCGGGTTCCAGCACCATCTTCAGGCTCACCACTTGCCCCACAGCGCTGACCCCCTTGTCCGTGCGCGCAGCGCGCATCCAGTGGGTCTGCAGGGGGTGGGGGATGCGCACGCGCGTGCCGCACCATGGCAGCGGTCGGGGCCAGGCGCCGCAAGAGCGCGTGCGGCGCGGCTGACGCCACCAGGCACCACCCCCAGGCAGCCGCTGCCGCAGCCCCGGCAGCGCGCAGTGCGCAGCGCGCCTTCCCGCTGCCCGCTGCCTGCCCCACCTTGATGAAGCCGTGGTCGTCGTTGTTGGCGTCTGAGATGGCGCCCGCCGCGTGCAGCGCCCGGAACAGGTCCTCCTCTATAGTCCTAGCCCCCGGGTTGCGCTGCATGCCCTGGTAGCCGTGCCCCACGTAGGCCAGGAACAGCGCCACCTTGCGCTTCTTGGCAGGGTTGGTGGGCGGCGGCTGCGGGGTAATGGGGGGTGGGGAACGGCACGTTGCGTGCTGGCGGCGGCGGCGGCGCCGCCGCCGGCCACCCGCCCGGTGCCGGCTGCGCCTGGCCGGCTGCATACATGCGCAAAGCCTCCCATGCTGCTCTGCGCTGCGAATGCAGAGCCACCCTGTGCCTCACGTTGCTCGGGGGCTTGCAAGCATGCGGCTCGTCCGCCGTGGCCTCCTCCTTCGCAGCATCTGTCAGTGGAACAGACTCATCGGTAGCAGCCTCAACAGGGGCTGCTCTGTCGGTAGCAGCCTCTGTTTTCTTTTCTGCTGTAGTCTCCATCGCGTCCCGAAAGTGTCGCCGAGAGCAGTGCTGCAATGCGAAGCGCGCAGCAGCAGCAGCTTGTCCTGCGGGTCAGTTCTGTCCTGCTGCGGCGGTGGCGCAAGCTGGGCAGCGCGCGCAGCGCCGGCGCCCAAACCAAGTCAGCTTGTTCTTTGCCGAGTTTATATATTTTGCATTGACGTGAAGGCATGTAGGGGGGAGTAAATTATTATGTTTATAGGATGGAAGGTCAAGGAGGTAGTGAATTGTGTAGCAGCAGGAGAGGCATGTGGGGAGTACCCTACGTAGGGAAGGGCGTGTGCGCTGCGCGGGCAGAGCGGTGGAATGGGCAAGAGCTTGGGGAAGGAATGGGTGGCGGGAGACCCGAATGAATGGATGAAAACAAATAGTCCATGTGCGTTGCTCAACAGTCGGATGATGATGTTGCCGAGCGTTGAGCCTGAGGAGCGCCGCCCCGCCCGCCGGGGGTCAGCGGAACTGCACCCCCAGGTCTCGAGCCTTCAAGTCTGTGACAGTCGCGGTCAGGGTCCTGCCCGAGTCGCTGGTGATGGAGAAGACGATGGGCTTGCCCGAGTAGACGGGCGCCGAGGAGGCGTCGTTGACCCAGAACCCCCACCTGCAGACAGGCACGCGCGCCGCCGCTCTGTCAGGCATGCTTGCGTGGCGGCAGGGGTGCGGCGGCCAGCGCGCTGCTGGCACCAAGACTCACGTGTCCAGCTTCATGGCCCTGCCGTTGATGGAGACGGACGCGATAGGCTCGGCAGAGTTGTAGATGAACAGTTCCTGCCACCACACAGACACCGACTTGG
>NW_005435087.1:1069254-1076530 GCF_000147415.1 Chlorella variabilis | reverse complement strand
GCACTCGATCTTGAGCGGTCGGGGGACAGCCCCGTGAGCTCCAGGAAGGCCTGGTTGCTGAAATCAAGGTTGCCAAGCTTGCAGTCCCAGGTGGCGCACCTGCGGGCGAGAGGGCGGGCAGCCGTTACCTGAGCGTGCTGTACTACAGAGGGGATACAGGGCGGGCAGCGCGGGTGCGCCGCTCGCGCCTCGGTGCCAGGCAGGCAGAGGGGCAAGCATTCTTGGCAGGCGGGCGCAGCGGGCCGGCGGCGGGCAAGCAGCTGGAGGCAGCTTGCGCCAGCTGGCGCCCACTCACTGGTCCATGACTTGCGCCACCACATATTTATTCCGAACTCTGCACCTGGAGTCCACACACTTGGCCATCACGCACCGCCCGCACTGCTTGGCGCCATCCCACTGCAGCAGGGGGTTCGGGCCAACGGCCGGCTGAAGGGCTGCAAGGCCGCACCGCAGCACTGCCAACCACTGCAACAGAGCGTGCGCCGGCGCATGCAAAGCAGCAGGCTGCCAGCACCGGCGCATGCCTGTGGCAGGCTGATGGCCACAAAGTAGACTCGCTGCCAGGGGCTGAGCACCGGGTAGGCGCAGGCAAAGTTGTTGCCGCTGGTGACGGGAGGCGAGTAGGCTGTTGCCTGGCCGCTGTACACGCTGCCGATGGGGATGGGCCCGCCGCTGTTCGGGGATGGTGAGGGTGGGGGCCGAGGCGGGGGAGGAGGTGGGGATGGAGGAGGTGGGGACGGAGGAGGCGAGCGAGGAGGTGGGGACGGCGGGCGGCGAATGGGAGGCGGCGGCGAGGGCCGCGGCGAGGGCGGTGGCGGGGAGGGCGACGGCGACGGGGAGGGCGGCGGCGGGCTGGGCTTTGGCAGCAGCCACCCATTGCCGCTGCCAAACTGCACTGGCAGCTCTCGGCTCTGGCCCAGGTCCCGCAGTATGACGCTGGCCTTGGTGCCCTGGTCGCTGGTGACAACAAGGGTGTGCAGGGTGCTGGGGTAGACGGGAGAGGCGGAGGTGTCGCTGACCCAGAAGCCGCGCCTGCAGGCACGCAGGCGGCATGTGCAGGTGATGCCGGCAAACCCCTGCCTAGCAAACGACTGGGCCGCAGGCCTGTGCAAGCAGCGCCGCCGCCCTCAGCAACTCCGGCGGTGGCGCCAAGTGTGCAGGGGGCAGGCCAAGGCAGGGCCTGGGAGGCCACGGCCCAGCCTAGCCCAGCTCACCCCGCCAGCGACAGCTGCCTGCCATCCAGCTCCGCGGCGGCGATGCTTTCGGCGGCGTTGTACAAGTAGAGCTCCTGCCTCCAGGGGTTGACGGACCGGGGGTCCAGCCGGATCCCTCCGGCGGTGAAGGGCGCACACGTCTCCGAGAAGTTCCACTGCACCGTCAGGCGGTCAAAGGCCATGAGGCCGCCGGAAGCTGCCAGGAAGGCGTCGTCGCTCAGGTCGATCTCCCCGTACTTGCAGTCCGCGCACCTGCACGCGCAGCGCCGGGAGGACGCAGGCGGCAGCGGTGGGGGGACAGGGGCGGCGGGCATGTGGTGCGGATGCCGCACCGCTCTAGCAGCTGCTGGCCTGCCCAAGCGGCGTCCGGAGTAGGTGGGAGCCACCAGCGGAGAAGGTCAGGGAGCAGGGCAGCAGCAACTGGGCGCCCATTCCTGTGAGGCCCTCCTCCCAGCCTCCCTCCGAGCAGCTCACAGGTCTAGGAAGACCACCGGGACCGCCTCCACCTTCTGGCACCGCGCATCTGTGCACCGCACCGTGCCGCACCGCCCGCACTGGCTGCCACCGTCCCACTGCAAGGCAGGGGAAGAGGCAGGGCCGTCACACAGGCGCGTCCAAGTGGCAGCCCCCCGATACTTGCTAGAGTGCTAGCAGATGCGCGGCATGACACCACTGCCGCACTCTGGCGCGGCAGGCCCCTCCATGCCCTTGCTGGCGGCATGCTTGCCTGCGCCGCGTTGATGGCGGCAAAGTTTGTGCCCTGCCATGGGCTGAGCACCGGGTAGCCGCAGGCCAGCTTGGAGGCGGAGGTGAGTGCTGCTGAGTAGGGCGCGGCTGAGCCCGCATACACCGGGGAGGGGACCGGCTTTTGTTGGATGCGCTGGGGTGGAGGGGGAGACGCAACGGGGCGGCGGCGGCACTTGGATGTGCCGCTGTTGTTCTTCACAATCAGGAACCCGCCCAGGCTGCAGCGCAGGGGCGAGTGAAAAGTCTGGGGAACAGCGGCGGCTCGGGGAGGATGAACTCCATGCTGTGCGCAGCTTGCCATCTGCAGCTTGCTTTGGCCCGCAGCATCCTCACCATTCTAAACACCCAGAGACCGGGTTGCACCGCTTGCAGCCCACCATGGGACACAAGGCGGCGGCGGCCGCTCCTGTAGCAGGAGTTGGGGGCGGCAGGGGGCGGCATGCGGTGAGTGGCTGCTGGGCGGGGTCCAGAGAACTGCATGGGGCGCCTCCAGGCGTCGATCGCTCGTCCTCCCGGGGCTTGCAAGCTGGTTTGGTTGTAGGTGAGCAAAGGGATCCAATGTTCAAAGACAGGATCTGATGGCGATTTGCGCCTCACCTGCGCATTGCAGCGTCAGTGTGATGAAACCAAGCACTAAGAGCCTCTCGCGGCTCATGATCAGGGCGCCAGGGCGCTGCGCCCTCCGAATTCGCTCAGCGAAAGGTGACTCGAGCGGAGTGAGTGTTTGCTTGCAGGGGGACGCGGCTTTCGAAGTAACAAAATAATAAAGCGGGAGACCATGCGCGCAGGGCGCCAGCCATTTTCAGGCCGCGGGTTTGCGTGGGAGAGCACTGGCTCCCGGCGGGACGAGGTGGCAATACAAGACGGCGGGCACAAATTTCAGATGAAGACACCAGTGCAAGAACTCTGAAAGTTTTGAGAGTGACAGATGCCAGACAGCCAAGTGGGAAGCACAGAGAAAGCAGCCGCCACCAGGGTGGGGAATGCTGCGGGCGGCACCAGTCCCGTGGCAGCCGCCTTTGGCCGCTGGCACCCCTCTCTCTCGCTCACCGGGAGCCTCGGCACCCCAGCTCCGCCTTGCGCGTGTACTCGTCCAGCGTGGGGTTGGCACACACCCGGCCGACATCAGAGCTGCTGAGCAGGGCGCCTGCGCGAGATGCCGGCAGCAGGCACAAGGGCAGTGCACGTCAGGGGCTGCACATTGCCAAGTACGGGCAGCTGGGCACGCCCTGCACCAGCCGCCTCACCTTCAAAGTGCGCCCCCTTGAGGTTGGCCCACCTGCAGCAGCGCCAGCGCCAATATGGAGCCTCAGCAGCGGCCCGCAGCGGCCCTGCACCCCGTCTGCCGGCCCACAGCCACCCGACACATCTTCCTCCCCGCTGCGTCCCAGCAGCCCGGCTCACCGCCCCTCGTACTGCCCAAAGGTGGCGTTCGACAGCACCGAGTTCTCAAACTGCGCCCCTTCCAGGTCGGCGCCGTCAAAGGCGGTGGCAAAGGAATTGACATCCGTCAGGTCCACCCCCCGCAGGTTGGCGCCCTGGGCCTGCGCCCGCGCAAACTGCGAGCCCACCAGCTTGGAGCCGGCAAAGTTGGAGCCCTGCGTGGTGGGGCGGGCATGGGGGGCCACGCGGGTGGGGGCTCGCAACAGCCGCCCTCGTCTGCCAACAGAGGCATGGCTGACCAGCCGCAGAGGGGAGCCGTCGTGCCCAGCCCCCCAGGCCGCGCTCTCGCCTCGCACCTGCATGCGCACGCCGCTCAGGACCTTGCCAGACAGGTCCAGGTTTGAGAAGTCGCACTCCCGGATGTCCACGGTTGCCTCTGTCATGTTGCCGCCCGACGCCTCCAGGCTGAAGGTGGCGCGAGTGTCTGCAACACAGACGGCGGCAGGTGTGAGTGACACATGACGTCCGGGGGCAAGGGATTGTGGTGGACAATAGGACTGGAGCTGGGGAGCGGCCATCGTGCTGCCAGCCAGGCAGCCACACCCGCAAACTTGTCGAGCGCCTCGATGGAGCACCGGCCCGCCTCCTCCTGAATGGGTGGCTGCCGCGCACTGGCTGGCGAGCCGCTGCCCAGTAGGAGCAGCGAGGCCATGCCAGCCGCTGCCAGCGCCCTGCTGCACGCCGGCTGCAGCTCAGCAAGCCGCGCTAGTACGGCGGCAGGGCGGGGGTTCCTGGCGGTGGGCATCGCCCGCTGCTGGGCCCGCGCATTGCCCGCGCATGGGCTGAGATGGTGGCGCACAGCACTGTGCATTGCGGAAACCCAGCTGGTGTGGCTCAGAGTCTGCGATCGCGTGGGGTTCTGCCAAAGAAACCGCCTGCGAAGCCTGCTGGATTCTCTAGAGGATTCACAAGTAGCGAATGATTGCAGCAGGGTAATACCGGCAGGAGAGGCTAAAATGATGGGAGCTCAACACAGCGCGCACGCCGTGCCCCGTCACCGCAGCTGCGCCTTGTCCTGCTGCTGCCTGTGGTGCTCCAGTGCCTGCTCGAACTCATCGCAGTGGCAGATGAGCTGGCGCATGTCTTTGGCCTGGGTGCTGCAAGCAAAGGGGCAGGCGGGGGCAGCATGCGCAACCAGGCGCACTCAACTGGGGCGAAGCGGCACATCTGACGGGGCAGGCGGCAGCGCGCTTGCCTGGGTCTCTGAAAGACTTTGGTGCCATCCTCCTGCCTGATCCAGGTCTCACTGCAGCGACAGAGGCGGCGGGGCAGCTGCTCACTTGGCTGCCGCGCACATGACCGCTGCTGGCCAACAGTCCTGCTAGGGGCTCCCACCGCTGGCAGCTGTTTTGCGAGGAGCTCCATGGCACCTCACCTGTGCGCCGTGTCTTGCCCCATCCGCAGCTCAATGACCCTGGCTCCCCGCAGCCAGCCCTGCGGAGGCCCGTAGCCGCCCCATCCGCTCTTCCTCCCGTAAGCCAACCTGGGGCAAGGGGCGACCACTACAGAGGCCCTGATCAGCACGTCCAGAAGCCAGCCCTGGGTGCCGCTCAGCACTCCCCACCTGACGCCCTCCTTCACCCCAAGGTAGTCATTGTCGTGGTCGTGGCCGCTGTAGACGGCGCTGATGCCCGCATGCCTGCGCACACGGTGCGGTCAGGCATGAGCAGATCAGATCAGATCCGAACAGAGCAGAGCAGAACAAAGCAAAGCCCGCGGCTCAACAGGTGCACTGACACCTGACCCACCGGTCATGCACGCCCCTCACTCACTTGGCCACACCCAGCAGGCCTGTGTCCCGCACCGAGCACGCCACGTCTTCAAGCTTGCGCCCCCTGGTGGGCGCATCCCACCACACGTCTTGAAACTGCACACAGCCGGCCAGCGACTCCCCACGGTCACCCCCGACGGCGCAGCGCTGGGTGGTCTGGGCTGCGGGCTCCGGCAGCCCAGGCCGGCCAAAAGGGGCAGATGGGGGGGCATGCAAACGGGGGGCGCACACCTGAGGGACGGGGATGTGGACGAAAGCGAGGGATGGGGCTGGGGAGAGGTGATGTGCAGTGCGGTTCACCCAGCCCAGCGTGTCCTCCGCCACGCACCCCCTGCGCCAGGCAAGGCAGGGCAGGGGGCGCTTCAGGGGAGCACTCGAACTGTGGCAGCAGGCAAGAGGCAGCGAGGCGCAGTGCACACGAGCAGCGGCAGCGGGGTGTGGGCGCTGGCCGGGCGCACCATCCAAACATGAGGGGCGGGCAGGTGCGGTCGCCGGAGTCCAGCAGCCACACGCGGGCCGCGGCGCCGCCATCGCCAGCACCCGCGGCGGCGCAGCCGGCGCCGTGGCACGTGATGGGCGCATGGGCGGGCGGCATGGCTGGATACACATCGAGGTAGTAGTTGCTGGCGTCGCTGGCCTCGGGAGGGCCCTGCCTGGTCAAGCTCCACACGCCCCCTGTCCGGATGTCGAGGTCCAGGATCTGGCGCCGAGTCAGCTCCGCCTCCCCGCTGCGCCAGTGGCGGCGGCACACGGCGGCGGCAGCTGAGGGGGTGGCGGGCGGGATGCTGGCAGCAACGCAACATGTCGGGCATGCAGGGGCATGCGGCGCTGGTGCCCTGGAGCGCGCAGACGCATGCGCGCATGCGCCCCGGCGCTCTACTCACTCGTGGTTGCCCAGGGTGACGGCGTAGGGGAGGCCCGCGGCATGCACGGGCGCGATGAGCTGGCGCCAGCGCCTCTCGAACCAGCCGGGCCCGCAGTCGGGCGCGCGCGGGTCGGAGGGCCGGCACACCCAGCCGCTCACCATGTCGCCGCTGAACACCACAAGGTCGGGCCGCTCTGCCGCCAGCACCGTCTTCTGCACCTGCACCGCAGAGAGCAGGCGGGGCGGCCTGGATGCCGCACTTCGCTGGCGGCGGTTGAGACGCGGGCGGAGAACGCTTGCTGCTGCCAGGCTTGCCTCGTCACTCTGGTGATCCAGCACTGCGCTCTCGCCGTAGTGCAGATCCGTTAGCTGCAGAATCTTGAACGTGCCATCCGTCCGGAAGCGCAGCTTGCCGGCGACGAACCCGTTGTCGCCAGCGGCGCCGCCGCCCTCGGCACCCTCCTCGCCGGGGTTGTTCAGCCCCTGTGTCGCAGTGTTGACTCCATGATCATGCAGCGCGCCAGCCAAAGAGCGCAGCGCGAGCAGCAGCAGTAGGACGGGCAGCCGAGAAGCTAGGGCTCTTGCAGAACCCATTCTGTAAGCTCGGGGCGTGGGTCTGGTGTCGCTGAATGGAGGTGCATCGAGCGCATGGGCCGCCGATGGCCTGCTTCCTGAAAGTTTTGGCGCCTCCAGGTCACCGACTGGCGATCCATCCGGCTCCCCATGGCGCCATTCTCCTACTCTCTCAACCAAATGGTTGCCTCCTGATCACCCCCCGAGATGCACGGCTCTCCCAGCTCCCAGCTCTCGGTCGAGCTCGACCGCAATTCGGGCCTCTACACTCTCTGGCTGGAGGGCTCGCTGTGTGATGTGGAGCTACACACCAGTGACGGGACCTGCATTCAAGCACACAGGTGTTTGTTTGTCCCGCCCACCACCCGCCCGCGGCCACGGCGGCGACGCCAACGCCATGGCGCGGCAGCCAGCAGCTGCACCAGCAGCCAGACCTGCCGCTGCCTGCCTGGACCGGGCTGCCCAGAGCGCAGCGATAATCATCCGCTTGGTTCTGCTGCTGCAGGGTGGTGCTGGCGGCGGCCTCCCGCTTCTTCAGAGCGCTCTTCACCGGGGCGTGGCAGCCGCCCACGCCGCGGCACGCCGAGGGCGGCTGCGGCGGCGGCGCCAGCGGCGGCGGCGGCTCCGGCCTGCAGCGCTGGACGCTGGGCGGCGTGGACGGTC
>NW_005435087.1:1061079-1069204 GCF_000147415.1 Chlorella variabilis | reverse complement strand
TGGGTGTGGGTGTAGGTGTGGGTGTGTGCCAGCGTGGACAGGGGTGTGCGTGCAGGATGGGCGCCGGGAGTTGCGCCTGCCTCGGCGTCGGTTGCATGGTGTCGCCCGCAGCTGCGCTGCCCAGGTGCTGCCTGCTGGCACACGCGCATGGCACCCCCACCCCACCCCCACACCCACACACATCGCGCCGCCCTGCTCCCTGACTCGTGTTGGCCCAGGCCCGCTTCTTCGAGGGCCACTTCTGCCAGCTGCTGGGCGGCGAGGAGGCGGCCAGCATCGCGGCACTGCCGCCCGACCTGCTGCGCCAGCTGCTGGCCAGCGACGGCCTCAACATCGGCTGCGAGCTGGATGTGGCGCGCGCCGCGCTGCTGTGGGCGGGCGCAGACCCCGCGCCCCGCGCCCCGCTGCTGCTGGACCTGCTGCCGGCGGCCCGCATGCCGCCGGCGCGGCTGGCCGAGGAGGCCGCGCGCTGCGGCCTGCTGGCCGGCGGTGCCGCCTGCCTGCAGCCGCCGCCGGCGGAGCAGCAGGAGGCGGCGCAGCGGCAGCAGCAGCAGGTTCAGCAGCCTCAGGCGTGGCAGCCCGGCTGCGAGGGAGAGCTGGGGCAGGCCTTCTTGCACGCCTGCCAGCAGCTGCAGCACAGCGCGGCTGCTGCGGCTGCGGCCAACGAGCCGCCGCCCGCCTTCCGCCCGCGCCTCAGCTGCGCCACGGGTCTCATGATGGCGGGCGGGCTGGACGACGGCTGGCGCCCGCTGCGGTGCGCCTGCCAAGCGCCGGCCGCGCCGCTCCTCTGCCCGCCCGCCTCTTCCCGAGCCCCTTGCCTCGCCCCTCTTGCCCTCACGCCCGCCGCGAGGCTGCCACCACCTCCCCCACGCGTCCTCTCGCCTGGCCCACCCCTTACGCGACGTCCCCTCCTTTCCTCCCGACCCCTGCCGCAGTACGGTGGAGCTGTACGACCCGCAGCGGGACAGCTGGCAGGCGGGGCCGCTCATGCCCGCACCCTGCAGCTTTGCGGCGGCGGCCATGCTGGGTGGGGAGGCGTACGTTGTGGAGGGGGCAGCCCACGCCCCCTCCGTCCTGGCATTCGACCGCCAACAGCGGCGCTGGCGGCACTGCGCGGGCCTGGCCACGCCGCGGGTCAACATGGCTGTGGCGGCGATGGAGGAGCAGCTTTATGTCCTGGTGAGGGTGGAGGCAGGGGGGGCAGGGGCCGTGGCGGCAGGGGGCGGGTGCATTGGCGCTGGTGCTTGCTTGCTGGTGCTGGCCTTGGCCTGGCTGCCCCGATGCGTGTGCTGCATACCGGTGGGCTGGTGCCTGCTCGCTGGTGCCTGGCTGGCGCATTGGCACGGAGCGTCAGGCGCGCGCGGGTTCCTGCGCGTGAGGGCCATGCGGCGCCCCTCATGCGCCTGCCAGGGATGCAGCTGAACCTGGCGCCCATCCTGTTCCCTCCTGAGCGCAGGGCGGTCGCGCCGGGATCGGCAAGGGCGCCGCCGTGCTGCAGGCGGTGGAGGTGTTCTGCCCGGCCGCCGACGCCTGGCGCGCGGCGCCCCCCATGGCCTGCCCCCGCACCTCGCTGGCGGCGGCAGCACTGGGCGGGCGCCTGTACGCCGTGGGCGGCCAGGACACGCGCTCCACGCACGCCAGCGTGGAGGTGTTTGAGCCCGGGGCGGGGCGGTGGGTGACGCTGGGCGCCGCCATGCAGCACCCGCGCAAGTACCTGGGTCTGGCCGCGGCTGGCGGGCGGCTGGTGGCGGTGGGGGGCATGACGGGGGCGCGCATGCGGCTGCCGGCGGCAGAGGCGCTGGACCCTCGGGAGGGGCGCTGGGCGGCGCTGCCGCCTATGAGCGTGGCGCGCTCGTCCGCGGGGGTGGCGGCGCTGCACGAGTGCGTGTATGTGGTGGGCGGCAACGTGGGCATGAACATCAACGAGGTGGGTGGGTGGTGTGCCTGGGTGCGGGTGCGGTGTGTGTGTGGGGGGGGTGCTGGCCCTCTTGGGGCCGTGTGCCGCCGCTGCCCTGCGCTTGGCTGTGCTGCCTCGGGTGCCGGGTCCCCTTGCCTGCGCTCGCCGGCTCACGGCCCCTTGCCCCTGACTCACCGCCCTCCCTGCCCTGCCCTGCCCTGCTCGGCTGCCGCAGAACCACGCGGGCGTGGAGGCGTGGGTGCCGGCGGCGGGGCGCTGGCGCCACTGCGCGCCCATCAGCCACGGGCGCTCCGGGCTGTCGGTGGCGCCCTTCTGATTCAGGCCGCCTGCCTCCAGGCAGCATGTACTTCCCTCAGTTTTACGTCTGTGCTTGCTAGACCCTGTATCTCTGCTGTAGTTGAAACCCAATTCTGTTGTGCACGCGTGCCCCTGCCTCGGCGGCTGGCCCATTTTGATCCGCTCCACGTGGCATTGTCAGCTTGAACCCATGTGAAGCCCTGTGCCTTTCTGTAACTCTCGAGTTGTTTGCATGTATTGTGCAGGTATTTGTGTAGGTGGCATGCATTCATGAGGTTGGGACCGCTTTGCCAGGCAACCGCCCAACTGAATCCGCCGGAGGAAAGGGCGGCGGCGGTCGATTTTTCAAGGCGCGGCCTTCCCGGCATCGCCGATCGCACCCGCTATCGCTGCCGATGTCTGCTCTGCTGAAGACAATGGCCCAGCGCCTGTCCTTCGCTTCTCGGCTCGCCGGGACGCAGCTGGTGGTGCCCGTGTCCACCTCTCGCGCTGCTGCACCCTCCCCGCGGACCCTGGTCACCAAGGCCAGCATTGGGAAGCGGGAGCTTATCCAGGCGGTCAAGGATCAGGCGCAGCTCTCGGGGCCTCAGGCTGATGCGGCGGTGAACGCCCTGCTGGACACCATTGTGGGCACGGTGGCCAAGGGTGAGTAGATGGGATTGTCAGGCGACTGGCCCGACAGCCCAGGCGGGGTGACAGGACGCCTGATGGGCGAGTTGGGAGGCAGCCCTGGAGCAGGCTGGGCGCTGTTGGGGCACACGGTAGCATGCAGCGCAGCCTTGGCCGCAGCCTGCAGGCCCGGGGCCATGCGGTTCACCCCCTCCCGCCACCCGCCGCCACCGCTCAGGCCGACTGCTGGCGCTCGCAGCGACGGGCTGCTCAGCTGCTTGCACCGCCTCCCTGCTCCTGCTGCTGCGCAGGCCAGCGGGTGGCCATCACCGGGTTTGGCGTGTTTGAGGCGCGCACGCGGGCGGCTCGCCGCGGCCGCAACCCCAAGACGGGCGAGGAGCTCCAGATTGCCGAGACTGTGGCGCCAGCCTTCAGCGCAGGCGGGTCGCCAGGCTGGGGCGCTGCAGCAGCCGTGCAGCATCCGACAGCAGCCGAGGGCGTGCACGGCAGAGCCGGCGCGCTGTTCAGTCGCTGCAGCATGGCAGGAGCATTATTGCTTCGATGCCGCGCCAACCTCCTCTGTTCCTGTCTGTGCAGGCAAGGGCTTCAAGGACACTGTGAAGCTTGGCCACGGCAAGTGAGCCGCAGGAGGCGTGTGGCAGAGACGAGGCAGGAGCGAGGCTCCCGCTGCTGCCGCTACGCACCGCTCAGTGTTTCCCAGGAAGAACGCATGCTGGCAGCCTAGTGCCGGCGCCTTGTTCCTGGCTGCATCGCTCGGTCCTGGAGTGCGCGCTGAGCTGCGGCGGTCTGACGCACCTGCCATACGTCTTTCTCCTTCCTCTTGCTGTTGATCAGCATCTCCGCTGTCTTGTGTTATGGGGACTGACCTGCAGCTGGTGCACGCTGCAGCTGCACGAGGCACGCACCCGCGCCACTGCTGAGCGGTGGCCTACACCTGAACATCCCCCACCCATCTCCTTTGTTGTTGCTTCCCACCCCGGCAAGCGCTTCTCGATTCAACACTGCCGCACTGTAACCATCCCAAGCCAGCCCGATCGGCCCTTCAGAGGGTGCTGGAGTTACACTGGACTGGCAGGGTGCCGCACAAAATGGCCCGTTTAAAGTGGCCCTCCAGCGGCACAATCACGGCACCCCAATTTGTGGCGCATCCTGGAGGTGGTAGCTACCCGCTCACGGCTTGCTCCACCCGCGCTGCTCCGCCTTCTGCTTGAAGGCCGCCAGCATCTCCGCCACCTCCTCCTCACTCTGCTCCACCCCCTCCTTGCCGCCGCCCTGCCGCCGCTGCCGCTGCTGCGCGCCGCCGCCCTGCTGCCGCTGCTGCGCGCCGCCGCCCTGCTGCCGCTGCTGCTGCGGCTGGCCGGCGGCCGCCGCCGCTGCTGCCACGGGGGCAGCCACGCTGCCGCTGCTCGATGCCGCACCGTCTCCCTCCAGCACCCCCCCACCAAACATGCCCAGGTCGACCACCTCAAAGCCGCCTGCACCACCGGGAGGGGCAACCAGCGTGCAGGGACGCCTCGGCAAGCAGGCGGCACCGTGTCCCATCCATCGCCTGGCCCTGCGCCTTCACCCCGCCTGAAGCCGCCCCTTGGCAGCCCTCGCCACCCGCACGACCGCCAGCCCCGGGCGCAGCCAGCCCTGCTCCCCGGCTCACCCTCCTCCCCAAACGCCTCCTCCTCAAACGCCTCCTCCTCCACCTCGCCGTAGAAGGCCAGCGGCGGCGGCTCTGCCTCGCCCCGCTCAATCTTCTTCACCTGCGGCCCGAACCGGGAGGCGGCGCCGGCACGGCAGGTCGGGGCACGCAGGCGCGGTCGCGGCCCGGGCATCCCCAGTGCAAACCCCCACCTGGCCCCACCCAGCCAGCCAGCCGGGCTTGGGCACGCCCGCCGCACCCCCCCCCCCACACCCCAGCCGGCACCTGGTCCAGCAGCTTGAGGATGCGCTCCGATCGCTCGATGGAGTCGTCCCGCACGAAACGAATCTCCGGGGTCAGTCGCAGCCGGATCTGCAGCCCGGGGGCCGGCGGCGCGCGCAGCCGCAGCAGGTGATGCACAGTACGGGGCGCGGGCCGCTAGGCAGGGGCAGCAGCAGCACATGGCCATGGCCCAAGAGCGGGCGCATGGTCCCGTTGCGGCGGCGGCGCCGTGTGCCCGCACCTGCTTGCCGATGTGCTTGCGCACGTAGCCCTCCAGCCGCTGCAGGCCCTCAATGGCCACCTCCTTGCCCACGTCGTCGCTGCGCCAGGGGGGGCGGGCAGGCAGGCATCATGGTCCGTCGCACAAGCGCGCACAACTCGCGAGCGCGCGCATCACACACGCAGCCAGCCATCCACCAAACACGCACACGCTCGACACACACACACACACACACACACACCTGTATATGGACAGGTACACCTTGGCCACCTGCAGGTCGTTGCTGATGTGCACCTCGGTCACGCTGGCCAGCGCCGACAGCGCGCCGTCAAAGCCGCGCCGCCGCTCGGGGCACACCGCCGCCTGCATCGTCTTGTCGCTGATCAGCAGCTGCCCCACCTCGCGCTCAATCTGCTTGGCCACCTTCGCCACACGGCGGGGGTGCGCCTGTGGGGTGGGGGCGGGGGTGCGGGAGGAAGCAGCAGGGTGAGAGGGCAGGCGGGAAGTCTGGTGGAAGTCTGCGGCTGGGGCAGCGCCAGCGAGAAGTGCCCCAGCTGATCCGGGATGGCATGTGCTGCCCGCAGCTCCGGCCGGCCCCCCAAAAGCGGCCTGACTGTTTTGGCTTAGCCAGCCGCCGCCGCCAGCCCGCTGCCGCAGACTCACCATGCATACCACATTGGCGGCGCGGCTGGCCACCAGCGCGCGCTGGCCTGCAGAGCAGGATGCAGGGGGGCTGTGAGCAGTGCATGCAGGGCAGGAGGTGAAGCGGCTGGCGGGTTTGCAGGGTGGCCGCACCGGTGGGGGGCCGGAAAGGAAACTGCGCCCTTTCATGACGCGCAGCAGCGTGTCTGCTTCCGGATGCAAGCTGCTGCATGGCTGTGGGTTGGCTGGGTGGGCACCAGCGGGATGGCACAAGTGGAGCAGTGACGGATGCTGTCGTTCGGTGTCTCTACTGTATTGGAGTCACTCAAGGCGCGCCCAGCGCAAGCACAAGCCCGTCTTCGGGCACATGTCCCGAGCGCCCTGCCGTACACATGTCATGCCTCAGCATCTTCCTCCATTGCGCCTTTCCTTGCGCTGTTTGTCCTGTCTGACCTCAGTCTCATTGTACTCGGGGTTTCTGGGTGTTGGTGCAACGGAAGGGCCGAGGACGCGGCGCCAACCGCCGCAAACGCGTCTCTCGCCCTTTTGAGCACAAAACCGGCGGTGCACGGGGCATTCTGCGGCACCAGGCGTCTCCCTCGGGCACCGTGGGCCGCAAGTAGTTGTGTGTCGCATGTGCGGCCGATCACGGGCTGCTCATAGGTCCTAGCTCGCTATGGAGCACGATAGCGTGACCAGCTGGTGAGCAGGGAGGTGCTTGCGGGCCCCGATCTCCCGATGCTTGGCGCCGCTGCCCCAGTGGGCATCCACCACCCGCCCACCCGCTCACCATGCTGTCGTGCCCGCAGGTTTGTGCGCCGCAGGGCGGCTGCGCCGCCAGTCCAGGAGGGCGCCGACGGAAAGCAGCAGAAGGGCAAGGGAAAGCAGAAGGAGGCGGTGGCCGCGCCCGCAGACAAGAAGCCCTCAAACCCAGTGGCGGCAGCGGCGGCGGCTGTCGCCGCTGCGGCAGCCGAGAAGAAGGACAGGAAGGCCGCCGGCGCCGCCCCTGCGAGCGACAAGAAGCCGTCCAGCGCTTCCGCAGCCGGCGACAAGAAGGCAGCTGGCGCCGCAGCCGGCGACAAGAAGGTGCCAGCAGCCGGCGCGGGCGCCGGCAAGCAGGCCCCCGCCGCTGGCGCAGCGGCCGCCAAGAAGCCCCCTGCCGCCAGTGCAGCACCCGCCAAGAAAGGCCCCGGCGCTGGCACAGCAGTGGACAAGAAGGCGGCGGCGCCAGCCGCCGCAGCGGACGACAGAAAGCAGAGGGCCGCCCCTCCCGCTGCTGTGCCCGCTGCCCCGAGCTCGGGCGCCGACAGCGACAGCGACGAGGAGCCGGCGCTGGCGCCTGCGGGGCGGGAGCAGGGGGCCGGCGAGCAGCAGCAGGGCGGGGAGAGGGAGAGGGAGAGGGAGCTGTTTGATGAGGCCGAGTACCGCCCCCGAGTGGTTGCCTACAGCGACAGCGACTCTGGTGACTGCTGCTGCCTGTGATGGCGGCGGCCTGTGGTGGTGGGGCTGCATGCCTGCCCCTGCCCCTGCCCCTGTGGAGAATGGCGGGATGGACACTGCGGCAGGTGCCCCCTCTTGACCCGCCCAACCCTGTGCCTGCCCCTCTCCTGCTCCTGCTGCGCAGATGTGGAGTCTCACTTCAAGCGCGTGAAGACGCACCTGCTGCCGCCCAGCGAGGAGGAGGCGGCGGAGCGAGCGGCGGCCGAGGCGGCCGCGGCGGCCGCCGCTGCCGCCGAGGAGGCCGCCGCGGCCGAGGCGGCGCGCCAGCAGGCCGGCCTGCGCCGCCTGCGCGGCGCGGTGGCGGGCGCGGCGGGGGCGGCGGGGCGCAGCCTGGGGCCCCACCTCACCGCCGCCCTGGCCGCCCGCGCGGGTGGGCTGCTGCTGCTGGGCCGGGCGCGGCCCCGGGCCGCCTACGCGGCGGGGCTGCTGGGCGCTGCCGTGCCGCTGGCTGGCGCGGCAGCTGCCAGGGCGGGGCTGGACCTGGGAGCGCTCCCCGCCCCGCTGCTGGCAGCTGGGCAGGAGCTGGAGCAGCTAGGCAAGGCTGCGCTGGCGCTGGCGGCGGCCCGCCTGCTGCGCGTGGGCCTGCAGCGCCAGCGCCGGCGGCGGCAGGAGCGGCGGCGGCGGCGCAGCGAGGCGCTGGCCGACGCGGCGGGGCGTGCGGACGCTGCCACGGCCACAGAGGGCGAGCAGCCCGCCACGCCGGGGCGCCTGCTGCGCCGCAAGTCGTCAGTCAACCGTAAGTGCCTGCCGCCTGCTGCCGCCGCCGCTGCTGCTGCCGCGGATCTGCTGCATGCATCGGGGGGCCGGCTAGCCGGGCCGCTCCCAACACTCTGCCGCAGCCGCGCAACGGCAGCCCCCTTACGCACACTTGCTCACAGCCCGCCGCCGCCCTCCACTCCACTCCGGCCTGGCGCAGTGGCGGCGCTGCGCGCGTGCGCCGACCTGGGCGCCGCCATCGAGGCGCGGCAGCCCCACCCGGCGGCGGAGTGGGCGGCGGTGTATGGGG
>NW_005435087.1:1053642-1061029 GCF_000147415.1 Chlorella variabilis | reverse complement strand
TCGTCAGTCAACCGTAAGTCCCTCCCCCCTGCTGCCGCCGCCGTTGCTGCTGCCGGGGATTTGTTGCATGCATGGGGGGGCGGGTTAGCGGGGCCGTTCCCAACATTTTGCGGAAGCCGGGAAAGGGCAGCCCCCTTACGCACATTTGTTCAAAGCCCGCCGCCCCCTTCCATTCCATTCGGCCCTGGCGCAGTGGGGGCGTTGCGCGCGTGCGCCGACCTGGGCGCCCCCATGGAGGCGGGGCACCCCCAGACGGGGGCGGAGTGGGGGGCGGTGTATGGGGTTGAGGTGCAGGAGATGGGGCGCATGCTGCAGGTGCGCCCCGTGCAGCGGGTCGGTCTGTGCTGCGATGGGGGGGGGGGGGGGGTTTTTTTTTTTTTTTAGGGGGGGGGGGGGGCGCAGGGCCCTGGGTGTTGTGGAGGCTCCCTGCCGCCTGCTGCAGGCCGTCCCTCGCTGCAGGCTGCCTGCGCCTGTGTAGGCCCCCTGCCTGCCCCCACCAGCACCCTCTGCTCCCGCCCCCCGCAGGAGAACGAGGTGGAGCTGCCGGGCGATCGCTTCGATGCCACCAACGCCGAGCTGCTGCGCTTCGCCAAGGCCTGCAACCTGCTCACGGTGAGGCTGCCTGCTGGCGGCGGCTCCGCCGCGGGCCGGGGCTCTGCCGCGGTGTGGGGCGGGACCGCGCCTGGCCAGCCGGAACGGCACCCCACCGCCTGCGTTGCTTCACCACCACCACCACCAGCACCACCCCACACAGACGTGCGCGCCTCGGTGCCCCCCCACCCGCAGGCCAAGACCCCCGAGCAGCGCGCGGCGGCGGTGGAGGCGGGTGTGAGCCGCGTGGTGCACACCCAGGAGTGGGCGGGGCGCCAGCGCTTCATGAGCGACCGGGAGCTGCGCCGCTGGGAGCGCCTGGTGGCCTGGAAGGCGCACGACGCCAGTGAGCGGAGCAGGCGGCCGCTGCGCTGCGCTGCGCTGCGCTGGCTCAGGCCCGCCGCCGCGGCGTCCCGTGGCTCCCTGCACGCCGGCTCTCGCCCAGCCGCCCTTCGCCGGCTGCTGCTGCCCTCGTGAGCTCGCTGCGGCACGCCCGGGTGCGGCATCCCCGCCCCGCCACCCTCTCCCCTCCCGCGCCCCTGCCCGCAGGCGGGAGGCCCATCCTGCTGGCGCGCGTGGGCCGCGCGCAGCAGCTGGTCAAGCCCGAGCGGTACGACGACTTCGCCACCGCCCTGCTCACGCTGGTGCACCGCGGCCTCACCACCCAGCTCAGCAACTCCAATGGGCCAGGGGAGCAGGTGCGCGGCGGCGCCTGGTGTGCGCTGGCATGCCAGGCGTGCTTGTCTCTGTCTCTGGAGGTTCAGGGCTGGGTGGCCAGCTTGTTCGGCCGCTGGTGTGTCGGGGCCTGCCCTGTGGGGCCTGTGCAGCGAGGGCCGCAGGCTGGTCGGGGCCTGCAGCCTGGGCGCCCCCGGCCCTTCCGCATACATGTAGTTGGTTGCTGCACCCTCACAGCGCTCCTGCGCCTCCCTCCCCCTCCCCTCCCCAGATGGTGGTGGTGCTGGACTGCCGGGGCGGCAGCAGCATAGGCCTGACGCGCCACATGGGGCTGCTGAAGAAGCTGGCGGTCACCCTGAACCAGCACTATCCGGTGAGAGGCGCCAGCTGGCTGTGCGGGGGAGGGAAGGGGTGGCGTGGGAGGGGGGTGGGTGGAGGGCAAGGGGTGGTGCGGATCCGGTGCGGATCCTCGCGTGTGCTCACCCCCGGTTGCACCGGCGCGTGCCGCTCCTCCCCGGCAGCCGGGAGAGTGCGGCCTGCCCGCCGCCTCTCACCGCGCGCGCTGCCCCCCCGCCTGCCCCCTGCGCCGCAGGACCGCCTGTTCCGCCTGCACCTGCTGGAGCTGCCGCTGCTGCTGCGCTGGGTGCTGCACGCGGTGACGCCGCTGCTGCACCCCAACACCCGCAGCAAGGTGGTGCTCAGCAGCATGAGCGACCCGGGCCTGCCCGTCACAGTGGCCTTCCTGTCCAATAGGTGCGGCACTGGCGGCGCTGGTGGTGGGCCGGCCTGCTCCCCTGCCTGCTGCCCGCGCCTCGTGCTGGCGCCTTCGTCCGGCGCGCCGACTCCTATGCTGGCAGGCTGCCTGCCCAGCCCCGCCCTGCTGCTGTCCATGCCCCTCCATGGCTGCCGCCCAGCCCGCAAACCCCACCCCACCACGCACATGCCGACACTCACCCCGACAGGTCCCCTCCTTCCTTGCAGGCGCTCCGTGGCCAAGCCCAGCTCCATGAAGCGCAGCATCAGCAACTGCTCCTTCCCCAGCAGCGGTGACGCCACGCCCGCGCTGCTGTCGCCGCAGCAGACCCCCAGCGCCAGCCTGCTGCCCGCTATGGTGGCGGCGGCCACCGCGGGCATGGCTGCGGGCGCTGAAGCCGGCACCAGCACAGCAGGCACTGCGTCGGGGCAGCAGCTGGGGGATGACGACATCCCCACCACGCCTCCCCCAACCCTCAAGGCGCCACATTCCCCTCGGGAGGTGGCCAAGCCGCGCCAGCAGCAGCAGCAGCAGCAGGCGGGCCAACAGCAGCAGCAGCAGCAGCAGTGGGCGGTGGCGCTGGGGCCGGAGGCGGGACAGCCACGCCCCACGCCGTCCTCGCCGTTTGTCTGCAAGACACCCGCGCAGCAGGCGCAGCAGCAGGCGCAGCAGGCGGCGGCGGCCGTGCAGGGGCTGGGGCAGCCGCCGGCGGCAGCCGTCGGCAGCCAGGCCGGCGCCGGCGCCGCCGCCGCAGCAGCAGGGGATCGCGCGGCAGGGCAGCCGCCGGTATCGGCGGCCGCCTCGGCGGCCCAGGGCATCACCAGCCACGCCGTGCCTTGGTCTCCTGGCATGCAGTCCCCGGCTGGCGCCCTCAGCCGCGACAGCAGCTGCGGGGACGAGCCGGTGTCGGCGGCGCGGGCCAAGGCGGCCGCCGACGCGGTGCGGGAGCTGGAGCAGTGGCAGCAGCAGCACGCGCTGCAGGCAGGGACGCAGGCCGGCAGCGGCAGCCGCGACGGCGCGGGCGGGCTCACGGGCCGGCTGGGCCAGCCGCAGCTGCAGCTGCAGCGGCTGGAAAGCGCCGGATCCTCTATCAGCCTGCCGCCCCTGGCCTCTGCCCTGTCGGCCCCGCCAGCCATGCCCACGCCGCCGGCCGCCTCCCCAGGCAGCGCCAGCAGCGGCAGCGCGCTGGGCAGCTGGCTGGGCGGGCTGCTGCCGGGCCAGTGGGGCGCCGCCGCCGCCGACCAGGCCGGCCAGCAGCAGCGCCAGCGGCGGGTGCGCCGCCAGCCGGTGCACCGCCTGCCGCTGGCCGGCATGCTGGCCGGCAGGGAGGGTGGCGGCGGCAGCGGCGGCAGCACGCCGCGCACGCCGCAGAGCGGGCGCCCCAAGATGGTTGGCGGCCTGGTGGAGCTCCCTGAGCGGACCGGCAGGTGGGGAGCCGCCCTTGCTGCCGCCTTTCCCCTGGCAGGTCCTGTGTTGCTGCCGCTGGCAGGCTTGTTTCGCCGCCGCACACCTGGTGCACCTCCCTGCTGCCTGCCTGCTCACCCTGCCTGCCTGCCCCATCGCCGCCCCCGCAGGCTGACGCCCGGCCGCTGCCAGACGCCGCGCAAGAGCAGCCTGCGGCGCAGCGAGTCTGCCGACTCCCTGCCCACCTCCCGCAGCAGGCTGGGCAGCCACCCGCTGCGCCGGCAGTCGTCTGTGTCATGGGCGGAGGAGCTGGAGAGCATCAAGGAAATCCACGCCCGCGAGTCGCCGCCCCACGGCGCCCTGCGCACCCGCCTCGCCTCCGTGACGCACCCGCAGCTCCTGCTGCTGGCCTGCATCCTGTCGCTGGTGATGGCGGCAGCGCTGCAGCGCCTGCTGCTCACCCTGACGCTGTGAGCCTGTCTGTCGAGGGGCGGCGGCGCGGCCGGCCGCCGAGCTGAGCGGCCGAGTGATCCTGCTGTGAAGGCAATTTTCTCCCTGTGTGCGCCTATTCTTGCGATTCTTACGATTCAGCTCCCTCACTTGCACTCTGTATCAACTCGACGAACACTGGCTGTGATTTTTTGGTGGGTGCATTGGAACCCACGCTGTAACGCGAATGCCGACGCCAGCACCTGTCCCGCTCTGTCGGCGCCCTGCTGGCTCCAGCATGTTCGAGTGAGCTCGCGTTCTTAACACGCCTGCACCATTTGATCTCTTGTTTCCTGATCCCACACGCCATCAGAGACGGCTGAGCTGTTTGGTGCCCTCGTTTTTGAGCTGAAGTATACCCCTGGACAGGGAGTGCCCGGCAGTCCCTCAAATCAGGGCATTCAGGGCATGCGATCATCAAGGGAGAAGCTTGTTGTGCGGGAGGCCTCCTCCTCGGCCTACGAGGGCTCAGAGGGCGACTCCCCTGAAGCCAGGCTCGAGCCGCAGGGCTGGGGTGGGGCCAGCCAGACGCGCGGCGCTTGGGAGCACGCCTGGGCGGCAGACAGGCGCGCCTCCCGCGACAGCGAGCCCCCAGCTGGCGGCAGCTGCTGGGGCGGCAGCGGCGGCGGCAGCGGCGCGTTGGAGGAGTGGGAGCAGGAGGTTGAGCTGGGCATGATGTCGCCAGAGAGCCAGAAGCGCGAGCGCCGGCGCATCGCCAACAGGGACTGCGCGCGGCGCATTCGCCAGCGCAAGACGGTGCGGGGGAGCCGCGGGCAATGAGCCTGGGCACTGCTGGCTGCTGCCAGGGTGTATCGGCGCCTGCTTGGCGGTGTGCTGGCACCTGCGCCGGTGCGAAAGGCTTCACACCTGCCCCGCCCGATCCGTCCTGCCTGCCCTGGCGCAGGCGCTGGTGGCGGAGCTGACTGCCAGCGTGGAGCTGCTGCAAGCCGACAACAGCCGCCTGCTGGGCACGCTGACGGGTGAGGGAGGGGCCAGGGTGCATTGGCAGCATGCTCCTGAGCCAGCTGCCTGCTGGGTGTGTCGGAGCTGAGAGGGACTGCCGGGCAGCAAATCTTCAGAGCTGGCTGGATGCCTGGCCTGTGTGCCCGCTGGTTTGACCGCGCCCCGACGGCTGCCGTGCTGCAGAGGTGACGCGGTGCTGGCGCGACACTACCATAGAGAACTGCGAGCTGCGCAGCCAGATAGCGCTGCTGCAGGCCGGCGGCAGCGCCAGCGGTGGCAGCCACAGCGGCGGCAGCGGCGGCAGCGGCTCTCTGCTTGCGAGCCCCACGGGCGATTTGGGGCGGCATCTGCTGTCGCCGGGCTGGCCATCCCCCATGGTGCTTTAAGATAATCCTGTAAATCAGAGTTGATGTGGCTTACAAACTGGCTGCTGTTGCGCCAGCTCTGGGCAAAGCAGCGGGCACACCGCAGCGCAGCGGGCGGTGACATCAGCCTGCGCCACAGGATGTGTATCGACACGCTGGGCGCCTGGCCAGCTCTCCTTTGGCACGCGCTCATTTGTGCTCTGCTGCACCTGCCGGTGCGCTGAAAGCATGGCTGAGCAGCAGCAGAACGGCGAGGATGGGGGCTGGCTGTCGGGCGCCTGGAGCCTGGGCCAATCCATTTACAATGCTGCGGCCAACACGGTCAACAGGTGGGCTGCTCTGCTGCACGGGAGCCAGAATTTGATAGGGTGGCTGCAGTTGAACCTGTGCAGGGAGCGGCAGGTGGGGAGCGCCATCCCAACCGCCCGTGTGCATCGATTTACTCCCAGGCAGCAGCGCCCCTGTGCGCCTGCCTGCCAATTGGGTGAGCCGGCATGCCCACCGCCCTGTCTGCCCGCCCCTGCTGCAGCGTGATGGGGTATGATGATCTGGACGTTGTCGACCCCACGGCCGGCGAGGCCACATCGGGCAAGGAGGCTGCTATCAGCGAGGTGCGGCCGCCGCCGCCCGCCGCCCAGCCGCCGCCCTTCTGCCTTGCCTCGCTCCTGTGTGCTGTGTTGTGGGATGAGGCCAGCATGTTTTACGGCCATAGGCAGAAGCGCGGCATTTCCAATTGGCCAGAGGGGGCAGGGACGCAGGGCTAGCCACGACAGCAATTTGGCGGCGATGGCAACCGATCTGCGGATCCGCGTGTCGCCGCCGTTGCCCCCCCCGGCAGGAGCGTGCCAAGGCCTTCAGCAGCTACCGCGACTATCTGGGCAAGGACATCACCTCCCTGGTCATCCTGCCCGTCTGGATCATGCAGCCCTTCACCATGCTGCAGGTGGGTGCGCGGGTGCTGCCCGCCCGGTTGCGGGCCCGCTGCGGGGCACCATCACCCGCGGAGCAACAGCAGCACGCACCTCCGGCGCCGCGCGTGTCTGCCTCCCCGCCTCATTCCCGCCTGCGTCCCCGCCGCTCCCTTCTTGCTGGTGTGCCCCTCCTCCTGCTGCAGTGCATGGGTGAGCTGATGGAGTACACAGACCTGCTGGATAAGGCGGCAGTGACCGAGGACCCTTACGAGCGGTGAGGGGGGCAGGCAGGAAGCCTGGCTGGCCGCCTGGCTGCACACGTTGCATCCTGGCGTGGGACTGGAGCCAAACCGGGGCTAAAAGTGTCGGTGTTCGTGTTTCGGTGCCGCGGTGGCGTGCACGGCCCGACCGCCCGCCCCTGCCTGGGCGTGCAGGCTGGCGTGGGTGGTGGGTTTCACGATGGGACCCTTTGGCACCATCGAGCGCCCCTGGAAGCCCTTCAACCCCATCCTGGGGGAGACGTTTGAGTATGGCAAGCCCGACAGGGGCATGAAGTACATAGCGGAGCAGGTGGGAAGCGGGCGTGTGGCGTGTGTGGTGGTGGTGGTGGTGGTGGCGGTGGCGCCCTGCATGTCTGTGTATGCTGCGGCCTGCATGTGTGTGGTGCATGCTGCGGCCTGCGTGTATGCATGTGTTGCGCGATACAGCGTGCGGGCACGCCTCGGCAGGGCAGCCGGTGTAGCGTCGTCGGGGCAGCGGCCTGGACCGACGGCCGCGCCGCCGCCACGCCGCCGCCCCGTGCCTGCCTGCCCGCCCTCCGCTCCGCTCCGCCGCAGGTCAGCCACCACCCGCCCGTGGGCGCGGGTCACGGCGAGACGGAGCTGTGGACCTATGACATTGTGTCGGCTCCCAAGACGAAGTTTCTGGGCAACAGCGTGGAGGTGTACCCCATCGGTGGGCGGGGTGGAGGTGTGGTGTGGGCTGGTATGGGGTGGGGTGTGGGATGGGGGGGATGATGCAAGCAGAGCGCTGCCGGCGCCAGGCAGCAGCGTCGCGGATGCGCAGCGGGCGGAGGGTAGGTGCGCGGGTGGCGGCAGCAGCGGGGGGCCACGCGAGCACGCCGCCGGCCGGCACCAGGAGCAGCAGCACCCGTCTGCCTGCCTGCCTGCTTAGCGTGCGTTGCGCGTGGCATGCAGGGCGCACCCGCATCCGGCTCAAGCCCACAGGCGAGGTTT
>NW_005435087.1:1033426-1053014 GCF_000147415.1 Chlorella variabilis | reverse complement strand
ACACACACACACACACACACACCTGCCGCTGCCTGCCTGCCTGCCCGCCTGCCTGCCCGCAGTGCGCGGAGAAGCCCGCAGACGACCCGTACGGCTTCACCCACTTTGCCCACACCCTCAACAGCTGCGAGGGCGGCATCAACCCGCTACCCTCCGACTCCCGCCGCCGCCCCGACCGCGCGCTGCTGGAGCTGGGCAACTCGTCAGGTGAGGGGTGGGCTGGGGGGGTGGGCAGGCGCGCTGGAGGGCTGCTCTCGCCTCGCCTGTGGCCCGCTCCGCTCCCTCCGCCTGCCATGGCGGGACTCGCCCCACCCACCGCCTGCTCGGCCCCTCCCTGCCTCCCTCCCCGCAGACTCTGCTGTGGCCAAGTACAACCTGGAGGAGATGCAGCGGGCGGAGCGCAAGGTGACCGGCTGTGGCTGTGTGCATGCTGCATGTTTGTAGGGACCAACTGTGCATGCTGCATGTTTGTCGGGGCCAGCTGTGCGTGTGTCATACCGCTGTGCACATGCACGGCCAGGCCCGCCAGACCACGTCTGCCTGCTGCTGCTGCCACCCAAAGCACGCTGCCGCCGGCCACGCCGCCCGCCGTGCCGCGTTGGTTGCAGGAGCGGGAGAAGCGCGGCGAGAAGTGGCAGCCGCGCTGGTTCAAGCCGCTGCCCGAGGACGCAGGCGCGCTGCGGCGCTGGGGGGGCGGCCCAGTGTCGTGTCCTCTGTAGTTGCATTGCCTCCTGCGCATCTCAAGTGGCCCCCACCCTGAGCACCCTCCATGCGTGCCCCTGCCCCATGCCCCGTGCGCCTGCAGAGGTGCTGCCGGGCGAGTACAGCAACGAGGAGTGCCCCCAGTTTGAGTTCACCGGAGAGTACCTGAAGCTAGAGCAGCGGCCGCCCTCCGCATCGGAAGGTGGGCCAGCGCCGCGGTGCATGGCGGTCGGGTGTGGCCCTGCGGGCACCGAGCCAGCAGACCCATGGCACTGCACTCAGCCTGGCTCCACACCCAGTTTGGAAATGCTTGTGTGCTGATGGCGTGGCTGCAGAGGAGGTGCAAGGAGAAGGGTTTGTGCCCTGGTCCTATCCCGATATACATGCCAAGCTTGGGAAGGAGGCGGAGCGCTGACGCAAAGCCGCTGCGGCAGACTGCTTGGCCAGGCAGCCGAGATGCTGGGGTGCGCGTGTCCTGGGGTGTGCTACTTTACAGCGAATGAATGATGGTACAGTGGCAAATTGGAAAGAAAGAACATTGAGGCAGATGGGGCGCAGGGAGGGGTCCAGAGCGGAGTGCAGTTTGATGGAATGCAATATGAGGGATGGATGGCATACTTCAAGAGGGGAATGAAATGCAGGGGTGGGGCGACGAAAAGGCGAAAATCGGGGGGCTTGGCGGCTGCTTGGGGCGCTCATCAGGCATGGAGAGTGCAGGGCGGCCGCCTGCTCCCGAAACAGCATACACACACTGGGCAGCCGCGGTACAGGCTGGTGGTGGGCCTCTGTCACAGTGATGCGTGTCCTGCGCTGCTGGTACAGCTGCTGCCGTGCAGCAGCCGCCGCCCCTACTCCGACTCTGCGGCTTGCTGCGCCGCGGCGTCTGCGGCCTTGGCCTGCGACAGCATCATCCATGCCTCTGCATGCCAGTTGGAGATCAGGTTGTGGTCCCCCACAGCGTCATCCCAGCACACGTTGTGGGTGGGCAGGCGTGGACGCAGGGCCATAGCCTTTAGAAAGGCGGCGTCAGCGGCGGACCAGGGCGAGGAGCCCTGCCCTTGCACGTCACTGCACCGGCAAGGGCAAGGAGGAGGAGGTGCCTCAGACTGGCGAGACCATCCAAAGGCAAGGAATGAGGGGCCGACGCGAGTCGGCGGCGGGAGCTGCCCGGGCGCCGGCGCCAAGTTCAAACGTCAGCCACAAGGGGCCAAGCCGCTCAGCCGCTTTTCCCTTGGCTCTTAGGACCAGAGAAAGCTACTGCAGTGATTATGGAGCCACAGTCACGGCAACCGCTCACCTGTTGCCCGAGTCCCCTTGCGCAGCGACTACTCGCAAGCACATTGGCGCCGCTCTCGCCCTCTGGGACCGTCTGAGCAGCTTGCGAGAGGCCAGGGGCATGCAAAACGCCGTCGCAACCACGCCCGCCATGGCAACCACAAAGTGCAAGCCAAAGCCTCCGAGACCACCTGCGGCGGTGTGTGTTTGATGCGGCGGCTTGCGATACGACAAAATGAGACGAGTACCTCGACGGAATGCGCTGGAGACATGAGCAACATGTGGCTGGCGTGGGCACAGGTCGCAGCGGGCATGCCCCGCCTGCGCGCCAGCCACAAGCGGTCCGTCGGTGTTTCAGAAGGACTGCACACCACCCCTAAATGCTTGTTCAAAAGCATGATGCATCAGCCTGTCTACCTATGTTATTTTCCCACGTGCTACGTTGTTAACAAGGGGCGGATGCACCTCGTGTGCAGCCCCGGCCGCTGTGCGCCGCTCCCGCCACGGCTGCGCACGACACGATGAAGCAAGTTTCGCCCTTCCCCTCCCTATGGATTCGCCAGCAAGGAAGCATTCATCCTGTGAATTAAACGGTCTGGGATGCCCAGAGCTTTGTGCAATGCCTCGCGGCGCGAGTCAGCGAGAGAAAAATCGGACCGGCGCAAAATCCGCCGGCGCGGTGGCGGCACTGGTTGGGACATTGCAGCTCAGAAGGCGAAGGCGGGAGCTCCTTCAACAGCCGTTCCACACACTCACAAATTGTGTGCTCTATGCTCCTGTCTGTCAGTCCTCAAAGCCAGGCACATGCTCAGCCCGTTCGGGCAGCCGAGCGGCGGTGCAGTACGGTCCATCTCGTGCTCTGGGCCTCCTGGCGGCGAAGCACCCGGACCCAAGCTATCTGCCTCGTCCACAGCACTTTATCTGCTTGGTACCTTGAGCCCTTGCTGCCAGCATCTCTGACATGGGAATCTCTGACATGGTCAGCCGGCTGGCTCCGGCGCGCGTTGATCGCACGTTCATCTGGGTCGCCTAGCTCGGCGGCGCCATGCCCGCAGCCACTTCGCCACCTGCCGGCAGCAGGCTGCTCCTGGCTGCCGCGCTGGCCTGTGCAGCGACCATGCTGTCGCTGCTGCAGCCCTGGCATCAGCAGCGATGCTCGATCGCCGCGGCGGGTGCAGCAGCAGCAGCAGGGCCCGGCGCGCCCCACCCTGCGCTGGCGGCAGAGGAGCCGCCGCCGCCGCCGCCGCGCTGCGAGCTCGCAGTTGAGCAGTCGCCCTGGGCCGCTCACTGCCAGCGGCTGCAGCAGGTCTGCCTGGATTACTCCACGCTAATTCACTATGACCCGGCGTACCAGCAGCAGGGCGACAGGGTGGCGGGGCGCCTGCCCAAGCTGAAAGTGTCGCTCAAGAAGGCGTACAAGTATCCCTGGTATGCCGGCGGCGAGGGCGGCAGCAATGTCACGACAGCAAGCAGCAGCAGCAGCCAGCAGCGGCAGCAGCCGCGCAGAATGGCTTACGAACTCAAGGTGTGTGGTGGGCGGCGCGGTGGTGTTTGCTTTGGAGGGCGTGGCTGTTGCATTTTGGTTGTACGCTGTTGCTGCTGCTGGTTGCTGCTGCCGCCCGTTGTAGTGCTCAGCACGCCCACCCCGTCTCAGCGCTGCCATCCGCGCTCAACGCACGCTGCTGCTGCTGCCTGCGCCCGAGCCTGCAGGAGGCGCACGCGACCCGCCACCTGGCGGCGCCACGCCAGCGGCCCGCCTCTGCGCTGGAGCCCACCCCCTACCTGCAGAGCCCCGCCTTCTCCACCTGCACTGTGCCGGTGCTGCTGGGGGTCACCTGGGGCTCCAACTTGTGGCACACCATGGGTGAGGGGAGAGGGAAGGGGGGGCCTCCAGCAGCGGGGCCGCTGCCTGCTTGCTGGCGGCGGGCGGCGCCTGCTTGGGCCAGGGGCAACGGGGCAGGCAGGTGGGAGCGCTCCTCGGGGTCCTTGCCATGCCGGGGTATGCCGCCTGCTGGCCTGAGCGTCCCGCCATGCGCCCCCACCGCCCCCACGCGCAGCCAACGCGGCGGTGTGGCACGCCATGGCGCGGCGCACGCCCTGGCGCCGCCACCTCAAGCCCGTCGTCATGACGCCCGAGGGCTTGGCACTGACCGATGTGGAGGCGCAGCTGCTGCCGCCGCTCAGCCCCCTGTCGCTGCAGACGCTGGCCGACTTCAGCAACCGGCTGCCGCCAGGGCACATGCCGGGAGCGGCGGCCACGGCAGACAGCAGCGAGGTGGGTGGGTGGGTGAGGGGCAGGAGCGGGTGGTGGCTTTGAGGCTGCACCATGTAGCTGTGAGGGTGCTGTGCACTGGGCAACTCCATCGTGTGTGCCTCGCGCCTTGCAGGCGGGGGCGCCGCCGGCGAGCCACGAGGGCGGCGAGCAGCGCTGCTTCCAAGACCTGTTTGTGTGTGGGCGGGAGATCAAAGTGGACCACTGGTCCTGGCAGGACGCACTGGGCGGGGAGGAGGCCAGGGCTGGAGCAGGGGCAGGCACAGCAGCAGGAGGAGGCAGCAGCGAAACCGAGCCAGCAGCGGCGGGCGGCGGCGATGGAGGCGGCAGCACGCTGGTGCCTAGAGAGCTGTTTGGGTGGGGCCAGGCCGTGGCGCGGCATGTGCTGGAGCAGCGGCGTGCGGCGCAGGCCGCCCAGCTGGCCAGGCGGCAGCGAGTGCAGATGCCAGAGGCGCTGGTGGTGGGGCTGGAGCCGCGGCCTGCCGGCGGCGGCGAGGGCGGCAGCAGCGATGCGGCGGCAGGCGGCACCCAGCGGCTCAGGGTGGTCTTCCTGCAGCGAGACGGCGAGGGGCGCCAGCTGCTGAATGCGGAGGAGCTGCTTGAGCGGTGCAATGCCTGGCGGTACGAGCCGGCCGGCAGCGGTACCACCTTCGCCGCCGAGTGCCGCCAGGTGCGGCACCGCCAGCTGGGGCTGCACTGTGCTGCGCTGTGGGGTGCTGTCGCGCTGTGCGGCTGGCCGGGCACCCAGGCATCTGGCTGCCTGCGGGCCCTTGTGTTCCTCGCTCACGGCCCCCACCTGGGCTGCCTTGCTGGCGCAGGCGCGGACGCCCACGGTCGCAGAGGGCGTCGCAGTGGCGCAGGAGGCTGACGTGTTGGTTGGTATGCATGGTGCGCGCAGTCGGCTAGCAGTACTGGATACCCCTCGCTCCTCTGTGTGCAGGGTCAAAAAGTTAGGATGCAGGCAGGCCCACATGCGCGCCCACATGCATCCCACCTTACCAACACCGCCCCACCACTCCTCGAGCCACCCTCCTGCCACCTCCACCTCCCCCCGCAGGCGCCAACATGGCCAACGCATTCTTCATGCGCCCCGGCAGCAGCGTGGTGGAGCTCATGCCCTACCAGTATGAGCAGCACCCCGGTGCCAACTCCCTCTCTGTCTTCAACGCCCAGGTGGGACGCAGCTCACGGGCCGGCACGGCCGTGTGCGGCGGCGCCTCGGCTGCAGTAACGCTGCTTGCCACACGACACGCCGGCAGCGCTGCCGCCAAGCTGCGTGCAAACGGCCGTGCCTGCTTGCGTGCTGCACTGATCCGAGTCCCCCCTCTGCCCCCCACCACACCCTGCGCAGGACCTCACCTCCCAGCTGCTGTGGTGGGTGGCGGTGGTGTGTGACGCCACCATCTCGCAGCCGGGCCCCGCTGAGCGGGCGCGGGTGCAGCCGTCCAAGTTTTGGCCGCGGGAGCGCAGCACGCGGTTGCCGTGGGTGGGGCTGGAGGAGGTGCTCCGAGAGATTGCGGTGGTGAACAGCGGCAGCGAGGACGCAGACGGCGGCAGCGCACTCAGTAGCAGCAGCAGTGCAGAAGGCAGCGGCAGCCCCAGCAGCAGCCGACGGCAGCGGTATCTGCGGGACTACTATGCGCAGCAGCGGCACCGCTTCCATGTGGATTCAGCGGGCGTCATGGGGCACGGCCAGAGCTGCCCGGCCAGCGCTCGCGCGGAGACATGATTCATGTGCCAAATGTACCATTCAACCAAATGAACTGCCTGCCAATTCTTTGATTATTCACCTTCTCCTATGTCTTTCCATGCCCCAGGCAGCAGATGCAGCAGGAGGCAGATGGTAGGCTGCAGCCATCAGTCGCAGGAGGAGGGTACCGGACAGTGGCACCGGCCGACAGCATGCCTTAGAAGCGGGAGAGGCAGTTTTATGTCGACCCGTGGGGCCCCAGCCTGGAAAACCTCACCAGCAGCACCGTCAGGTTGTCAAGGCCAAGCTGCTGCCGTCAGAGCACTGCGTGTTTCTTCACATGCTTGTCTGCTGCGTTTCAACTCAGAGAGGACGTGATACTGGCGCATGCATGCACTGCATGGACACAGCAGCGGCATTCAGAGCTTAGCCTTAGCGGCCCCCAAACTTGGCGGCCCGCGCCGACTGCCGCTCCCTCTTCTCTCGACGCTTGCGGTCCGCTTCTGCGAAACACAGGCAGGGAGCACACAAACGCAACCGGGTTGGCTGCCGCCTGGGCATGGCAGCAGCGACCGGCCTCCAGGAAACTGTGCCTGCAGGCCTGCCCACGTCAAGCGGCGCGCATGCCAGGGACAGCTCCCGCTGCCCTGCCGGCTTGCCGCACCCCTCCCTCCCGCACCTGTCTCAGGCATGTCTCGAAGCTTGGGTGTGTTCCAGTAGGGGATCAGCACGTTGACAGCCAGCATGTACAGCGCATAGGCGGGGATCTGCAGGCGGGGCAGGCAGGCACAGAGGCAGAACGGCGGCATGCGTGAGCCCCACCTACCATGCAGCTGAGCAGCACCCGGCCCTCCGGTTCCCATCCTCCATGCAGCGCCATCCTACCGGCTGCAGCAGCTCAGACCGCGTTGCTTTCCCCTCCCTGTGGGCAGGCACGGCGGTGCTCTCACCAGCAGAAAAGTGAGCCAGGCCCAGTCGGTGGCGCAGCCGGCCAGCTGCACAAAGAGTGAGATGTAGAGGACGTCATGCATGTAGGACAGCACGCCGCCCACGCTCAGGTCCTGCCCGCTGTACACCAGCTCGCCGCTTGGGCCATACACGGGGGCTGCGAGGGGAGGGTGACGCGGAGGGTGACGGGAGTCGGAGGCGACGAGGCAGGCGGGCGGGCACTGGGTCGGCAGGGAAGCGGGGGGTAGCTGTATGCAGCCAGGGGGCTGGGCGTTCCCTTGACAGCAGCGAGCACATCTCAGCAGCGCATGCAGCTCACAAAGGGACTGGCTGATCATATAGTAAGCCACGTTGCAGATGACGCCGCTCAGCAGCCACCCCGCCCACAGCAGCTTGCCGGCGCTGCTTCGCCTGAACAGCAGCCTGATCACCAGGAAGGCGACCTGCAGTGGGGCAGGCTCAGGAGCAGGCTGAGGAGGGTGGCCGACAGTCCAACAGCTGCCATCACCCAGCCCAGGACGGCGGCTCACGTTGGCGCCTGCCACCAACGCCCGGAGCTTGTTGAGGTGCCTGCGGTTCTCCTCAAGGCGCCGCTTGTCGCCTCCCTTCGCCATCGCGACTGCCAAGACTTGTTTCGCTGCTTCAGGCGGTGTCGATCACCCGGTGGGGACTGCTGATCGGCAGGGACAGCCGGCCCTTGTGTGGCATGGCCTACCTCCGACAGGCTCTCTCTGCCGTGCTATGCGGCTAGCACAGCACAGCGCGGAGCAGGGGCAGGCCGCTGAACAGCATATTGACAGGTAATTGGGCACCCGACCGTCGAGTATCATCCATCTACGGTTCTTGCAAGGGGCTTCCCGTCTCCTGGGCCGCTGCAGCAAACCAACAGAGCCACTCGATAGCTGGTGCGGGCCACCCTGCACGCCATTAGGCGCATCCTGATTTCACAGAGCAGCAGAGCGCGCCTGCAGGCGGCCGGCGCCCCATGGCGGCCAGGCAGTAGCGCGCGGCAGCGGTGGCCGCAGGCACAAGTGGTGCACGCCTCTTCGCAGCCAGCGTGCGCCATGCAGGGCCCTGACAGCCCGTTCCCACGACTCATGGAGGCCCTGGCGATACCTCCTGCGCCTGGTTACCGCACGCTGGGGGCCCGCGTGGAGCATGTGCTGGCACCGCGCGACGGCCGGCTGTCGGAGCTGGTCACCGAGTCGCTGCAGCTGCCGCAGGCACGCGGCAGCGATGGGCTGGCCTGCTGTGGGCCCCAGCACCCGCACGGCAAGCCTTTTGCAGTGCCTGTGTGATGGAGCGGCGAGCATGCCTGCAGCTGCTCTCACCAGCGACCTGGCCAGCCTCGTCTCTGCCACCCAAGCGCCAGCCCTCGCCCACCCGCCTGCCTGCCTGCCTGCCTGCCTGCCTCCCCGCAGGGCGCCGCCGAGTTGCTGCTGCGGTTTGGCGCCATCCACACCTGCCCCGTGGCCCCCACACTCCCCGCCTCCATCCTGGCCAGCATGAGCCAGCAACAAGCGGCCCAGGTGCAGCGCAGGCGGCAGGAGGCGCTGCAGCGCGCCGGCAACAGCGTGAGTTTGCGGTGGGGGAGGCCGCAGGGCAGGCAGGTGCAACGCCGAGGGTGGGAGCTGCTGGCGGCTGATCGCCCCCGCTCGCCTGCCTGCAGTCACAGGCCCGCACGCCGCAGCGCGCCGCAGCAGATGCTGAGGTGGCGCGGCACGCCTACATCCGCGTCCACCTGCACCCCAAGCGCTTCCCGGCAGCCTATTCCGTTGACTGGCTGGTGAGCTGGCGGGATGGAGGGGGCGCTGGGGCAATTGTTGGGAGCTCTGGGCTGGCGCCAGCCCGCAGGCAACCAGCTGCGGAGCACGCCAGCCACGACCGCACCACGCCAGCCCCGGTGCCGTCATCTTGCTCTCTGGTATCTGGTGCCGTCCTTTGCAGGACCGCCTCGTGGCCAGCACAGAGGAGTATGCAGTGGTCAGCAAGCCCGCAGGCGTGCCCGCAGCCCCCACCGTGGACAACTGGCTCGAGTGTGCCCCTGCCTGCGCCGCCCAGGTATGGCTGATGCACCCGCTGCGCATGCCTTTTTCCTCTTGATTGTTTTATAGAAGGCATAGGCCGGCACCTGCCCTGCGGGCCATCTGTCCCTCCTCTGTTGCACACCCACCCGCGTGACATGCGTGCAGGCGCTGGGCCTGCCGCAACCGCTGCTCATCACCCACCGCCTGGACCAGTGCACCGAGGGCCTGCTGGTGCTGGGCAGGACCAAGAGCTTTGTTGCCCGCTTCAACGAGCTGGTCAAGCGCAGCAGCAACCAAAGCAGCGGCGGCGGCGGCAGCAGCGATAGCGCCGGCAACAGCGCCCGAAGAAGAAGTGGCGGCAGCAGCAGTGGCGGCGAGGCTGAGGAGGAGGCGCAGACGGAGGGAGGCTTAGGGGGTGGCACGGCTGCCGCACAGCGCCCGCTGCGCAAGTTTTACCGCGCCGTCACCGCGTCACCGCCGCCGCTGGGCCTGCTGCGCCACCACCTCAGCATCGAGCGGCAGCAGCAGGGCCTGCCGCAGTTCACGATCGCGCACGAGGCGCCCGTGGGGGGCAGCCTGCCGGCCGAGCTGCGGGTGCTGCAGGTGCAGCCTGTCAGGTGGGCGGTTGGCTGGGTGGGGGAGCGGAGCGGCATGGTGGATGGGGAGGCCGGCTGTGCAGCATGCCGGCTGTGTGTCTTGACTCAGCAGGCCTGCGGCAGCGCCCTGCTGCCAAGCAGCACCAGCACACGGCCGGCGCTGCATCCCACGCCCTCTGGCCTTGCCTGAGCCGTGCTGCACAGGCTGGGTGAGCAGGCTGCCGGGCTGTGGGGCTGCCAGGAGGTGTTTGAGTGCACGGTAGAGCTGCTGACGGGGCGCACGCACCAGATACGGGCGCAGCTGTCGGCGGCGGGCTGCCCCCTGCTGGGGGACAGCCTGTACCAGCCCCTGGCCTCACCAGAGCTGCGACAGGTGGGGGGGGTGGAGGGGCGCAGCAGCACTGGCGCTGCAGCGCTGCTAGCATGCAGAGTGCACATGCGCCACGCAACTTCCTTCCTCTTGACTCTGTAGCGCTGCTGAGCTGTCCGCCTTGCCTGTGCAGCGCCTGTTTGCAGGGCACCCGTGCCACGACCTCCAGCAGTCCAGCGGCCGCCTGCTGGGCGAGCCAGAGGGCGGCATAGGGCTGCAGGCCTGCAAGCTGCTGGTGGCGGACGCGTGCATGGGCGGCAGCGCAGCGCAGCCGGCGGTGTTTGAGGCGGGCGCGCCGTGGTGGAGGGATCGGCCCCTGGCGCAGCAGCCCAGCTGATTGAATTCGTTACATTTTGGAGCAGCCAAAGTTCGTGGTTAGCAGCTGGTTGAGGCTAGCATTCCTTGGCAATGCAATCATGTTTCCTTGGTAAGCAAACATCAATGGGCAACATGTACATCAATGGCAATACAAGTGGAGGCAGGGGGAAGCCTGCAGTACGTATCTATGCAAGTGGGTGGCAAGCTACTGCATACATGGGAAAAGGGGATGGGGGCAGGCCCATACTGGCATGCTAGCGATGCGGGATCCTGCTGCTGCTGCGGGCGTGCGTCTCGCCAGCGCCGGGTCTCGATCATTCTTTTGCAGCCGTCCTGTGGCAGCATGCTTCCATTGATTCATTCTCTCCTAAACCTCGTAAGAGGCATCAGCTGCTGTAGTCGTCCTCTGGAGGCAGGTTGGTCAGCAGGCCGGGGGACTCTGGCGTGGACGGCCCGGCCTTGGCTGGCGGCGTGCGCTGGTGGGGCGGCGTGCTCACGCCCTCCTCATGCGGCTTGCCTGCCGGCGACTCGGCGCCCTTGCCCTGCCCTGCGCCCGCCACAGCCTGCTGGGCGCTGTCAACCATGCTCGCCGCCGCGTTGCCCAGCTTGCTGGACACCTTGCCAGCCGCCGCCGCCGCCGCCACCGCGCCGGTGCCGGCGGCTGCTGCGGCAAAATCGTACGACACTGGCACCGGCGCTCCGGAGCGCAGCGACTCGCGCGCGGCTGCCATGACGGCGGCGGCACGCAGGCAGTCGCGCGCTGCCATGCGGGGCGGCGCCCCCGCCGTCGCCGCGTCCAGGAAGTGCCTGATGCCCGCCTGCAAGGAGATGGGGGCAGGGGGGACTGAATTTTTGAAGGTGCGCTGATGAGTCCGGCCGGGTGGCAGGGCAACAAGGCCCAGCCACGCTGTGGCAGTCACGGGGGCAGTCACAGGGGCAGGCCAAAGGGCAGGGCAACCAGAACAGCAGGCCAGGCGCCTTCCCCACACCGCCCCGGCACCCGCACGCACCCCCACCCACCGTCTGCAGCTCGCTGGCAGCCAGGCCGCCGACAAACTCGGCCCGGCTCTGGTCTCCAGCCACCAGGATGCGCTGCCTGGCGGCGCCGCCGGCACAGTCCAGTGAGAGGATGGCCAGGGCGCCGCTGCTGGTCTTGATGCTGCGGGCGGCAAGCAACAGCGGCGCAGGGCAGGCAAGGGGGCGAGTTGATGCGTGTGTGATGGCGGTGTACACATGTGGGAGGGCCGAGGCAGGCGGCTGCGCGCCAGGGCCAGCAGCCCCCCGCCCCAGCCCCTGCTGCCGCTCACGTGAGCGCCACCGCCTCGCAGCTGCCAAAGTCCAGCACGCCGCCCTCGCTGCCGGCAGCGGCGGTGCCCGCGGCAAAGACCTCTGTGGGCTCTGCCTTGAGCAGGAAGCGCAGGGCATCCACCTGCTGCATGCCTGCAGGTGGCAGGGGGTGGGGGGTGGAGGTGTGAGGGTGAGGGTGGAGGGCGCCTGCATCCCAGCTTGCCGCGGTCGGCAGGACATGTGCGGAGGCGCCTGCGGCAGCGAGGCTGCGGCTGGGCCACGCACCCAGCTCAAAGAGCGAGGGGACAACCGGCGAGGGGTGGGAGCGGCTGAACCAGGGGATGCCGCCGGCGCTCGCGCCGCCTGTGGGCAGCCAGCAAGGGAGGGGCAGGCGACGGCTGAGCAAGAGCGGCGCCCCAGGGAGGGGGACAGACAGCGGCAGCAGGGCAGGCCCGGCGCAGCCGGCGGCGCACCTGTGTCGGCCAGCGAGGGGGCCAGGGTGGTGGCGTGCGCCTGGAACAGCAGCGGCCGCCCCACCACGCTTCCCAGGCCGAGCTGCGCCGCCTCCTGCAGGGCTGCAGGCGGCATGGAGAGCAGGGCTGCGGGGCATGGGGCCACAGTCGCGCACGGGCCACCTTTATGCCACCCCTGTGCATGCATGCATGTGCACGCTTGATCCCCAGCGGCTGACCAGAATCGAAGCGCAGGTAGAGGCCCGACATCAGCTGCGGCCCTTCGCCCTCCCCCGCCGTCGCCGCCAGCTCAGCCAGGTCTGCCGGCTGGAAGCGCTCCTGCGCCAGGGCACCGAGCAGGAGAGTGGGCCCTTAGTCGGCGCGAGGATGAGTCTGGGAGCGCACGCCCCGCCAGCACACACACAGCGGCACCGGGCTGCATCGGGCTGCACGGTGGGCCGCAGCCAGCAGGCACCCCACTCACCAGGCTCTCCACAAACATCGCCTTGCCCGCCCTTCGGGAGTCCTTGACCACCTGCGGCGGGAGCGGGGAAGCAAGGGTGAGCCCAGAAGGCCGGGTCCGACTGGCGCGGGAGGCAGCCGCAGCCGCCCTCTGACAACGGCGCCGCGCCCCGCTCCCCCACACCTGCACGTCGTTGGGCCCCACTCCAGAGCACACCACCGCGTCCACAACGGGGTGGGAGGCCACGCGGGTGTCGCTGCCGGGGCGCAGGCCCTGCCAGGCGAGGCCGCAGGCGAGCGGCAGCGCAACGTCGGCGCGCGCAACCCCAAACACGTCCAGCCGGGTCGGGGCGCCCTCGGACACCGCCTGCTCCCCCTCACTGTATGCCGCGCCCCACCAGCGCACCGCCTCGTGGGCTGCAGGGAGAGGCAGGGACGAACAGGGTGATGGGCGCTCCAGACCTCTCCGGGACCCCAGCGGATCCAGGCCCAGCTGCAACCTACCCTTCCAGGCGTGCACGCCCAGAAACGCGACCCTGCTGGGCTCCTGCACCGCCGCCATCCTGCTCGGCTGTCTCTTCCTGTCTCCGCTTGAACGAACCCTTGCTGCAGACGTCCTCAGCTGTCTGAGGAGGGTGTACGCGCTGCCGTAAGACCAGGGAATGATGCATGGAGCACGCTGCGTGCCACCACAGGCCTGCCCATGCTCGCCTGCAGCGCGCCTTCTTACGAGAGCTCGGGGCGCAGCAGCGGAAGGAGAGCGTGGCAGGTAAAGGATGCATGAACGCGGAACGCAAAGGGCCACCTGCAATGGAGCAGCAGGAGGGGGCCTTGCGGCGCTTCCCGCCATCACCCCGCCTCGCGTGCACGCTTGCCGCCGCCCCGCTTCTCCACGCCCCGCACCCCATCCCGGGACACCCGGTACTCCGCCGACTGCGCCGGCTGCGTGGGGGACTTGTAGATGAAGGCGTGGCGGCGGTCCTCCTGCCAGTGCAGGATGACTCGGGAGGTGGCGGCGTGCGCCCACGAGTCGCCCAGCGCCGGCACCAGACGCGCCGCCACCTCGGCAGCGCCCCCTCCTCCCCGCTCCCCTAGCTTGGTGGTCACCTGGTTCATCAGCACCACCTGCACCAGCACGCACACATTTATTGGGGAGGTTGGGAGGCACTGATCCAGGATGCACTGTGTGATTCAGAGTCCCAGCCTGCGGCGACCCACACACGCCGCTGCGCCACGCACCGCCACGTCGCGCTCCCCCGCCAGCTGCATCAGCTGCTGCGCCATCTGCCCCAGCTGGCGCGTGCGTGCCGCCATGTCAGCATACTCCTGCCGGAAGTGGAAAGTCACGCTGTCCACCACCACCAGCCGCACCGCGGGGTGCTGCGCCAGAAAGGCGGGCAGCATCTCCACCGCCGCCAGCTGCAAGCAGAAGCGGCAGTGCAGCAGGCACGTGGCGAGGCAGCCGTCCGTCGTGCATCAGGCCATGGCAGGCTGCCGCCATCGTGCTGAAGCTGAAGCAGGCACGGACATTCTGGTGCCAGCAACGCCGGCAGCTCGCCTCCGCCTGCTCCCCTGCTGCGCCCCCACCTGCTCCACATGGTCCCTGACTCTGAAGTAGTGAATGTTTGCCAGCAGCGCGTCGCGGGTCAGCGCCGCCGCCGCCGCCGCCTTGGCCGCGTCGCCCTTGTTGGCGGCCACGCGCAGCAGGTGGGCCAGGAAGGCGTCGGCCATCTGGACGCACCGCTCCAGCATGAAGGAGCCCTCTGCGAGTGTGTGTGTGTGTGTGTGTGTGGGGGGGGGGGGGGCAAGGGGGGGACGAGGGGCATGCATGGTGAGGCGGGGCGCGTCCGACACCAGAGGTGGCTGGCGACGCGCGTTAGGCAGTGAGTGAGCTGGGTGCCTCACACCCGCCCAACAACCCGCCCACCAACGCAAGCGTAGCCCCTCCCTCCCCAGGCATGCATCCACACCCACACCACCCACCAGGCATACACCCACACCACCCACCCGTGTCAATGTACACAGCGGCCCCCGCCAGCCCCGCAAACACGGCGGGCAGCTGCACATCCAGCGCCAGCTGCATGCCCAGCTGCGTCTTGCCCACGCCCGGCACCCCGCTGCGGGCATGGCGCACCGGGGAGGCAGACATAGCGCTGGGAGGCGTGTGGGGCGCATGCAGCCGCTGCAAGCCCAGGCGACAGCCATCGTCCAAGCCCAGCCTGCTGCAGCACCAGCTCCAGGCACCTCCCAGCCAGCCCCCCGCCACCCCCCCAGCCAGCCGGCCCACCAGAATTCTGTGATGGCGCCCGTCTCCACGCCGCCGCCCAGAATCCTGTCAAGGTCGGCGGCAAAGGTGATGATGCGGCGGGCGGCGGCCTCGCGCTCGTAGATCTGGCGCGCGGACAGCGCGTGGCCGGCGGCGGCCGCGGCGGGCTGCACGCGCTGCGGGGCCGCCACCTGGAGCACCTGCAGCGCCTCTTCGTGCGTCAGCTGCGCCTCTGCAGAGGAGGGCAGGCACGAGGGGAGGGAGGCAAGGCGGGGGCAGCATCAGCGCTGTGTTTGATTCCAAAGTAGCGCATTCCCTGGCTTGCTTCACTGGGACCTGGTTGGTGGATTGCTTGGCTGGAAACACGTGTGGCATGCAGCAGCTGGGGCAGCAGAGGTGGCGGTGGCGGTGGCAGGCGGGCAGACACCGGCGGCGCTCAGCGCACCTGTGGCCAGCTCCACTGGGCCAGCCACGGCCGCCAGGTCTGCTGTAGTCCGAAATCCGGCGCACTGCAACTTGTGCCGCACTGTGGGGTTGAGTGCCAGGCCCACCACATCTAGCCGGGCCGCCAGGGCCTCCATTGCGATGGAAGCAATTCAGCTGAGGCCCTCCCGCCTCGTGATCAGTTGATGGCGGGGAGCAAGGAGCACTTGCTTTCGCTGAGAAACCTGGATAGCCTGCAAGAGGCTCAGAGCAATTTAAGAGAACAGGCAAGATCCACGAAGAAGCAACGCAATGTAGCAAGCGGCTCCCCCAGACCCGCAACTGGCGGCGCACTGCGGCGCTGAGCTGCCTCCAGCGGATAATATTGATGGACTCAAAATGCAGCCCAGACTCAATGGCCCAGACTCAAATGCAGCCCAATGGCCTGAAAATTCCTGCCCTGGTATGGCGATTGTGAAACCATGAGGCTCGAGTGAACTGCGAGCAGATGCGCAACCGCCTGCCATCCACCTGCCGCAACAAGCTGAGCACTGCTGTGCTGTAAAATCTGCAGAGTTGTAGGGGCCTAGCGCCCTGAATATGGGGCTAGAGAATGGGCAATGAATGATGGATGGATAAAAAAACTCCATGTGTCGAGCAACAGGCTGGCATGCCGGCAATGGCCTCTACAGCCCAAACCGCTGACGGAAAGCATGGCGTCGCAGCGCATGGCCAGCTCCCTCACACCGGGCTGGCAGGCTTGGACTCAGGGATGGAAGGCTTGGGTGAATCAAAGCCGACCGCGGGCGGCGGGGTTGTGGGAGCTGCGGAGTCCTGCACAGATGTCAAGATGTACACGTCATGGCGGGGTTTGAATGCAGAAACGGCTGTGTGCTTTCAAAAACAACGCATCGCACCGGGTTGGCACGGCGGCCGCACTGCAAGGGCTCAGTGCCATCTTCGGTCAGTCCGTAGTAGATGATCTGACACATGTTTACGATCAGGATCAGGATGGCCCCTGCCAGTTCACATCCAACCCGGGAGTTGTGCCTGCAGCGAGGGCGCAGTGAATGGGCTGCTGAGCACGGGGGCTGCAGGCGGCCCAGCGGCCCAGCAGCCACTCAAGACCAGCCGGCTCACTTGGTGCCGGCATCCAGCGCCTTGTTCGAGTCCCACGCCACCAGCATCCACACCACGGTGACCTGCAGCAGGGCATGTAGTCGGTATCATGCCATGCACTGGGACAAAAGCCCAGATGAGAGCAGCTGTTGAAAAACTCATCCCCGCAATTCATTAATTGTTATTAAGTTTCCAGTGCTAGGCGCGCCACTTGCCATCAGAAACATGTTGGTCCTCAGGCGGACGCAGGTGAGGCTGCCCATGGACACCATCGCTGCGAAGATGAGCAGGCCGAACTGCCACCACACCGCCCTTCAAACAAGGGGGCGACGAAGAGGTCAAATTGTCAGCGTTGAGGCTGTGAAACGTCGACGGATCAGCGGCTTGGAACAGCAGCCCCGCACTCTGCACTCACCACCAGGCAAGGGCCGTGGATGACTGGCTCATGCCATCAATGGCGGTGACAGCAGCCTGCATCGTGGCAGGAGAGATTCAGTCTAGTTGAGGTGGAGGGTCTGGTGTTGGCGGTGGGCAGCAGGCGGCGGCGCCGCCGCCGCTTACCACGCCACCCAGGGCGACGACCCAGCTGATGGCGCCAGCAACGCAGAACGCCAGCGAAATAACATCCAGCGCCATCGCGTGATGGGAGAGAGCCGAGTGGGAGACACCGAGCGGGAGAGATGTGGATGGAGTAGTGGTGAGCGAGCGCCCGACACGACGGCGGCTACGCAATTATGCGGTGGAAGGCGGCAGGTTAGGTTGCAGCACGAATCAGGGTGATTGCGTCACCCTGGGCCCGATGGAGCTTGCTGCATGGCTGGCCCAGCTGGCAGCTGCGCCCCAACATCCACCCGGTCTCCCAACTCTCATTTCACCACCAATGGGCCATTGGAAAAGAGGCGGAGCGATGCAGGCCGTGGGTGCCCACCCAACGTTTGTTATTCATTGGCCGGCGGCGGTGTCTCCTCTTGTTCCGTCGCCCGCAGCCGTCTTGAGTTTGGTCACACAGGTGGTTGATGAACCCTTCTGGAATAAACACAAACCAAATTAAACAATGAGAAAGAAAATCAAAAAAATCTCTACCAGGGCGCTCGCCTTGTGCAGGGCGAGCGGTCTGCTGCCGGCGCGCCGGCGCCCTGCTGCCAGCGCTCCGCCTGCCCCGCTGCCGGCACAAACATGCTAGATGTGTGCACCGTAGGCAGCCCCTGGTAGTCATGCTGCTGCTGCTCCCCAGCATCTCCCCAGCCACCAGCGACATACTGCGCCCCTCCGCCTTGTTGGCACGCCGATTCCGGCAACGGTGGGGGGCCCGCCACCTGCCGGCCCGCAGACTCTATCAGGCTCAGCTCCTGCATGCTCTGCACCACGCCCTTGGGCAGGTGCTCCCTGAGGTGCGCCGCACCCAGAAGCATGCGCTGCCGCTCCGCCGCCACGATGGCCGCCTTGCGCGCCTCCTCCTCCACCTGCCGCCGCTCCTCTGCATCCTCCGCCTCCTGCAATGGTGCAAAGCATGCAGGTGAGGCAGCAGCAAGCAACTACTATGCACGGGCAGCCTGCTGCCGCAGTGCACTGTCAGCACTGCAGTAGGGCCTGCAAACAAGCACTGAAGCAGCCCTGCCGCACCTGCATGGCGTGGTACAGCTGGCGGCGGTAGGCCAGCAGCCGCTCCACCTCCCGCATGTGTGCTGCCTGCTTCGCGCGCCGCTTCTGCAAACCAGGATGCATCGGTGGAGAATGAGGGAAAACCGCAGCAGCAGCTGGCCCTGCATGAACCTAAAAATTGCATCAGCTGCCTGCCCGGCAGCGCAGCTGCTCCCCCCCCCACACACCTGCATGTTCATCTGCTCCAGCCGGTCCTCCTCCGCAAAGCGGTCGAGCATGCGCCGCCTGAACTCCTCCTCACCCGCCCTCTCCGCCGCCCGGCGCTCCGCCTGTGGGAGAACCCGGCAGGTCCAGTTGAGTGTGTTAGAGCCGATCAGTGCTACTACATGCAGCATCATCACCTGCCAACAGCTGCTGCCAGGCCATACAGCCGCTGCCTCATCTGCGGGGCGGCTATTGCTTGCGGCCAGCAGCCAAACCGCCCCCATCCCCACCCACACCCACCTTGAGGCGCTTCTGGACCTCGTTCGCCTCCACCATCTCCCGCCGCATCTCCTCCTGCCGCCGCCGCCGCTGCTCGGCCGCCACCCGCGCCCGCTCAGCCGCCAGCTCCGCGCGCAGCAGGTCCAGCAGCGCCTCCTCCTCCTCGCGCCGCGCCTCCTCCTCCTGCTGCTGCCGCTTCAGGATCTCGTATGCCCTGCGGCAGGCGTGACGGGAAAGATCAAAGCCCAGCAGCAGCGCATCCCAATGTGACGCATTAGTTGCACCTGATCCTGTCTCCTGGAAGGGAGGGCCCACAGGTGCCCACTGCCCCACCCACCCTGCCCCACCTGTCCTGCGCCTCGCGCTTGTTGGCCTGGCGCGCCGCCTCCTGCGCCTCGCGCTCCCGCCGCCGGCGCAGATACTCCTGGATGCCGCGCTCCTCAGCCGCCTCCGCCTCGCGCTGCCTGCATGGAGGGTGGCCGGGGGAGGAAGGATGGGGTGGGGATGCGCCAGCTGCTGCAATCCCCCTTGCCCATGAACCACTGTTCAGGCATCCACCGGCTCCTCCAACCCTGCACCCAGGCCCACCCGGGCCCACCTCTGCCGCAGCTCCTGCTGCTGCGCCAGGAAGCGGTGGATGTCGGCCTGCGCATCCTGCTGGTGGCGCCGCCGCGCGTCGGCCGCCGCCGCGTCCTCCTCCTCTATGCGCCGCACCACCGCGTCCACCATGGCCCGCTCCTTCTCAAACTCCTCCTGCACACACCACACAGCCAAAAACAGCCACCCAAACAGGTTGGTCACAGGCCAACCAGCGACGCACATCCCGGCATGCCTCCCCAGCCAGACCCAATCTGCATGGCAGGCGCCGGCTGGGTCCCACCCTGGCCACAAGCTGCAGCTGGGTGCGCTCCTCCATCTGCTGGCTCAGCGCCTGCCGCGCCTCCTCCTCGACGCGTGCCCGTGCCGCCGCCTGGGCCACCTCGTGTGCCGCCGCCGCCTCGCGCTGCTGCGCCATCAGCGCCTCCAGAGCCGCGCTGTACTCGCGCTCCCTCGCCTCGATGGCCGCCCGCTGCTCCCTCTGCTGCACGCGCCCCAGGTTGACCTCCGCCGCCTGCAGCTTCCCCTTGAGCTCCCGCAGCTCGGCGCTGCGCTCCAGCAGCAGCTGCACCTCGCGCTGGTGCCGCATCGCCTCCCAGTCGCGCGCCTCTGCCTCTGCCGCCGCGCGCTGCTCCTCCTCCAGGCGCTGCACCGCCAGCTCTTGCAGCTCTTGGGCCTGCAGGCAGGCGTTGGATGCAA
>NW_005435087.1:1032270-1033376 GCF_000147415.1 Chlorella variabilis | reverse complement strand
AGAAGGGCAGAGAGAAGACCAAACGAACACACAAACGAGTCGGCGCAATAGAAAAAAGGCGCGCGGGGTGCAGCAGGCTGCGGCAGCGCTGCGGCGACGCAGCGCTGCCGCAGCAGCGTGCGGGGCAGGCAAATAGACATGAAAAGCTCTGCTTTGACGTGCACTCATGAAGTGATCTAGACGCAGCGCGCTCTGCGCACCCGTGCTTGTGCTCAGGCAGCACGGCGCCTGCGGCTTGCGGCGTCGCCGCCGGGGCGGGGCCGGCCCTCGGTTGAGAAGCAGGCTGCCCGCCAGGTCGGCGGGCCGGCCGGCAGGGTGGGAGGGTGCGAGGGGCCTCACTGCTTGAAGTTGAGGCCCTGGTTCCCGCCCTGCTGGTTGTAGTACTGGCCGTAGCCCTGCTGGCCGTAGCCGGCCTGGCCGTAGCCCTGCTGGCCGTAGCCCTGCTGGCCGTAGCCCTGCTGGCTGTACGCCTGCTGGCCCTGGGCCTGCGCGTTGTACAGGCTCTCCTTGTCGGCCTTGTTGCCGCCGGTGTAGCCGCCGGCTGCAGGGCAGGGGACACCGGGGCGCGGGGCGGGGTTGGCCGTCACCACAGCCGCCCAGGCAGCGTACCTCAGCACAACACTCCCTCCCCGGGAAGCTGCCGACCCCAGCGTGGGTTGGGGTTGGCTGCCTGGCCCTCGGGAGCCGGCAGCCCCGGGCGCGCCCAGCACCCGCTGCCTGCGAGCGGACGGCCGCGCCGCCCCGCACGCTCACCAGCAGAGGCGCCCGCCTCCTCGTAGTTGAGCCCGTAGGCAGCCTGCTGGCCGTAGGCGGCCTGCTGGGGGTACTTGGGCGCGCCGTAGGTCTGGCCGGCCTGGGGCGGGTAGGCGCCGGCGGGCTGGGTGTAGCCCGGGTACCCGTAGCCGGGGTAGCCGTAGGGGTTGGGCATGTAGGGGTACTGTGGGGATGGTGGGGGTGGGGTGGGGGGTAGTACGGGGTTGAGTGCAACATTCAAAAACAGAAAGCGCTCAGGTGAGCCTGTCTCAATCACTGCCGGCACCCCAGCCGGCTCCCCCACCGGCCAGCCGCGCGGCCCTGTCCCCTCGCCACACCACCCACACCAGCAC
>NW_005435087.1:1027637-1032220 GCF_000147415.1 Chlorella variabilis | reverse complement strand
GCCGTAGGCGCTCATGCCGCCGTATGGCATCTGGCCCAGGCTCTGGGGCATGCCGGGGGCGCCCGCGCCCTGCGCCCCCGCGGCAGGCTGCTCCTGCGGCTTGGCGCCGGCGGCGCCGCCGTACTGCTTGCGGTCCTGGCGCCCGCCCTGCTGGCTGTACCCCTGCGCCTGCTGCGCCTGCTGCGCCTGCTGCGCCTGCTGCGCCTGCTGCTGCGCGGCATAGTAGCCGGCGGCGTCGTACTGCTGGCTGGCGGCGGCCTGCTGCGCCTGGCCCGCCTGCTGCTGCTGCGCCTGCTGCGCCGCCTGCTGCGGCTTGGCGGCCGCGGCGGCGCCGGGCTGGGCGTAGGCGCCATAGGCGCCGTAGGCGGCCTGCTGCTGCGCGGCGTGCTGCGCGGCGTGCTGCGCGGCGTAGCCCGCATACTGCTGGGCGGCGGCCTGCGCGGCGGAGTCGGCGGAGGGCTTGGCGGCGGCGGGCGCCGCGGCGGAGGCCTGCGCCTGCGCCTGGTAGCCCTGGAAGGCCGCCTCGGCAGCCTTCTGCTGCGCGCTGGTGGGGGCGGCGGCCTGCTCCGCGGGCTTGGCGGCTGCAGGGCAGAGGAGGGGCAAGCGCAGACGTTGAGCAGGGGCAAGTGAGGAGCACCCACATGCCTGCCAACAGCAAGCACAGGCACGCGGTCGCACGGCGAACCGGTGCGCCTCCTTGCTGCTGCTGCTGCGCACCCGCGGCGGCGTCAAAGGAGGCAAAGCCGGTGCCGTAGTCTCCCGTGGCGGTGCCAAAGTTGAGCTGGCCAAACTGGAGCATGGTGCCGTCCACAGACGGGGCGGCAGCAGAGGCGGCCACGGGCTGCGCCGGCGCAGGCGGCATCAGCACAGAGGCGGGGGCAGCCTCCTCGGGCTGCGCCGCGGAGGCAGGCGGGGCCTGCAGAGGGCGCGGCGCGAGGAGGTGGGGAGGCCAGCTGGGGTGAGCCGCAGCGGGATGCGTGGCGTGGGGCAGCGGCGGTGTGTGTGCCATGGGATGTAGCAGGGAGGGGGGGAGGCTGCGTGACACGGTGTGCTGCAAGCCACCAGCAAATAGCAGGCCCAGCGGGAGGCGCACCTGAGCCGCCGGGGCGGCAGCCAGTGCAGACATGAGGTTGAGGCCGGCAGAGGCGGCCGCGCCTGCGGGGGCGGCGGGCGCCGCCGCGGGCTTGCCCCACGCCGAGGCGGCGGGCATGGCGGGCGCGGGGGCTGCGGGCGCCGCCTCCGCGACGGCCGCGGCGGCTGGCTGGTAGCGCTGCCCCACCGCTCCCAGGCCCAGGCTGCTGCTGATCTGGGTGGTGCTGGCGTCGGGGGCGCCGGCCGCTGCTGCCAGGTTGCTCGCGGGCGGCTCCGCGGCCGGAGGGGTAGGGGAGGGCGCCGCGGGCGCGGCCGCCGCCGGCGCGGCGGCTGCGGCTGCTGCGGGCGCGGCGGCTGCGGGCGCGACTGCTGCGGGGGCGGGCGCGGGCGCCGCCGCCGGCGCCGCCGCCTTTGCCCTCAGCACATCAGCCATGGTGCGGCCGGCGGGTGCGGCGGGCGCGCCGGGCGCAGCGGGCGCCCCCACATCGCCTGGCGCCTTGGAGTAGGTGGGTGTGGGCGCGGGCGGCGCCGCGGGCTCGGCTGCTGCGGGCGCAGAGCTGAAGGGCACCTCCTCCTCGGCGGGCGCCGCAAAGCTGTCGGCGGCAGCGCTGTCTGGGGAGGTGCGGGGCGGGTAGCTTCCGCGGCCTGCAGGAGAGGAGAGCAGGCGAGGTGGCGAGGCATCGCTTGAGCCATAGCTGGCAGGCTTTGCGGCGTGGTTCCGTGGCAACCGGCCCGGCGGCACGCCGCGGAAAGGGCAGCTGTGTGGGCGCCGAGCGGAGGACGGCAGGCGGCGAGCTGGGTCACGCATGCGGCACGTGGGTGCTGCCTCACCGCGGCCGCCTCCAAAGGCCCTGCCGCCGGTGCCCCTGCCGCCACGCCCGCTGAAGCCGCCGGAGCCGCTGAAGCCGCCAGACTGGGCCCGCTGCCGCGACTCCGTCTGCCTGTCCTTGACCTCGCGCGCCTCCTTCTGCACCCAGCAAGGGAGACCAACCGCACCAAGCAGCGTATGAGCCGGCCTGCCCACCCAGCAGGATGCAGACAAGGGCAGGCAGCCTGTGCGGCATGCCTGCGCCGTGGCGGCGCACTGCGAGGACGCAGAACGCGCGCCCCCGGCGGCCGAGGTGGAAGCGCGTGCAAGCAGATGCGAGGGCACCCGCCGCCGCACCTCTTTGCGCTTCTCAACCCTCGACTTGACCTGCTGGAAGGGATCTGCAGGCGCGGGGAGGGAAACCACGCTCACTTCCCTGTTCCTGGGCATAGCCAGGCGGCAGGAGAGCACCCCTGGCTGGGCGAGCAAGCGGCGGGGCCCAGGGCGAGGGCGGCCGCCACCCTTCCCGCCCAGCGGCGCCGCTCACTGTCGATGAGTCTGCTGGTGGCCTCGTTGACGTCGTAGTTGCACTCTGCCAGCCTGCAGGCGGTGCAAGGGAGGCCGTGAGGCGCCCGGGAGCCCCACAGGGTTGACCATGCCCCCCTGATCACCGGCTCCCCCACGACTCTAACGCGGTGCTGCCCCTCACATGGCCGAAATCTCCTCTTCCTGGGCTCCCGTGGCCTCTTTGATGCTGTCAATGATCTGCAGGAGGGGCGGGCTTGCCGTCGGCGAGGGTGTCCAGAGGGCCTGCGCCACAGGGCGCTGATGGCGTCGCCCCGCCACCCTCCCAGCACCCACCTTCTTGGGAGCCACCGGCGGCTTCTTGACTGCAGCCGCCGCAGCGGGCTTGGCGCGGGATGCCATCTGTGATGTGAGGGGAGGGGGCTTGGCGGCGGGCGGTGATCGATATGTTACACTGAAAGCAGCGAGAATGCACGCTGAGGCGGCCTGGGAGGCCTCCACAGTGAGCGAGCCTTCCACCAGGGGTCAAGACCGCCGCTGCCATGCACGGCAAACCCGGAGCGGAAGAGCCTTACAGTGGGCGCCCGACATAACAGGGGGCGCCTTCAGTGAAACGAGCAGCCCGCAAGGCAGCAGGCAAGTGGGCGGCAACTGACCACAGCCTTGCCGCCGCCCCACGCCGCCGCCACGATGAAGCGAGGCTATCAAGCACAGAGAGAGTGAGTAGCGAGAAGAGGCCAGCAGGAGAATGGGAGCAAGCACGAAGGAGGGAGCGGAGGAAATGAACCAGAGGGAGGGACGGCAGGCCACCGGGCGGCGCCGGCTCACTGCGCGGGCACCGCCTGCACCTGCACCTGCAGCGCGGCGCGCAGGTCGTCCCGCTCCTCGCACAGCCGCTTGTACCGCCCCTGCAGGTCCCCCTCCCGCGCCGCCTGCGCCGCCACCAGCGCCTGCAGCGCCTCGATGCGGTCGGGGGCAGACCGCTGCTCCGCCTCATGCAGCGCCCTGCACACAACAGCGGCGCCAGCAGGCCCGCCGTGAGACCCGCTCCCTTGCCAAGCGGGCAGGCTGGCAGAGGCTGGCCGAGGCTGGCAGAAGCCAGATGCCAGGACGCCAGCTGCCAGGCGCACATCAGCCGCGCCGCGACCGACCAACGAACCTCCAGCACCACGCCTCCCGCAGGCGCAGGCGCAGGCGCAGGCGCAGCCCTGCTCACCGGAAGCACTCCAGCTCGGTGGCCGCCGCCCGCAGCGTGCCCCACACCTCCTCCGCCTCCCCGCGCAGCTTCTGCTGGCGCGCGGCCAGCCCGCCCGTCACGATGCCCACGCGCTGCTCCAGCTTGGCGGCGCGCTTGGCCTCCTTCTCCATCTCCTTGCGCACGCCCTCAAAGTCGGCCTGCGCAGCGGGCGGGCGGGGCAGGCGGGCGGGCAGGGTGAGCAGGAGGTGCAGCAGGGCGCGCAGCAGCGGCAGCAGCAGCGGCAGCTGCCGCAGAGGCTCGGGGGCCACACGCCGGGGGCGGCGGGGCGAGCCCAGCCGCTGCCGCAACCCGTGCACGATGCCAGAGGCGCCGCTAGCAGTATCCTCCCGTGCCATCCGCCGCGGCCCCCGCAGCCTGCCCTGCAGCCTGCCCCGCCTCCCTCACGCCCGCCTCCAGACCTCCCCGCACGGCCCCCGCCCGCCTGCCGCCCACACCCACCCACCTGCACCGATGCGACGCGGTCGGCGTTGGTGGCTGAGGCGGCGCGCGTGTAGCGCTGCTGGGAGGGCAGGTAGATGATGTCTCGAGCCACGGCCTCCCAGGCAGCCGCATAGTCTGCAAACGGGGCGCGCAGCGGCGGCGGGGACGCGGCTGGGTGCGGGGCGGCGGCCGTCGGCGGCGGCATGCAAGCAGCGGCGCGCCCCCAAGCCCCTGCTCTGGCGCCTGCTGTGCCCGATAAGGGGCGGCTGCTGCGCCCGAGGGGCCGCCTGCTGCCCGCCGCCTGCCGCGCAAGCCCCATGCCCCGCCGCGCGCCGCCTGCTGCCTGCCCTGCCCACCCCATGCCCCAGCGCAGCCAGCCCAGCCCCCCACCCCTGCTCACCCTGCGTGCCCAGGCCGCCATGGTCCATCGCCTTGCGCACAAACTCCGCCTCGCAGCGCAGCAGCCTGGCCGCCTCCGCA
>NW_005435087.1:1010030-1027432 GCF_000147415.1 Chlorella variabilis | reverse complement strand
GTGATGGGCAGGCGAGCGGGCCGGCGCCCGTGGACCTGGCGGCCCTCTCGGCGGCGCCAGCGCAGCATGCGCAGCACGCCTGGTGCAGTGAGCAGGCCTCCCGGCCCGCCGCGCAGCCAGCCGGCAGGGACCTGCAGCCTGGCAGCACCAGCGCGCCGCCGCCGCACCTGCCCCTCGGGCCGCGGCTCGGGCAGCAGGTCCAGGCCGGCGGGGCGCGGCAGGCCGCGCTGCATCACGTTGGAGCGCTTGCGCAGCTCGGCCAGCCTCGCCGCCTCCGCCGCCGCCTTCTTGCGCGCCTCTCGGTCCGCGGCGTCCTCCTCAAACCCGTCGCCAGCCCCCTCATCCTCTGCGGCAGCGGTCGGCGGGGCGCGAGGCAGGCAGGAGGGGTGAGCGGCTGTTCCCAGGCAGCAGCGCAGCAGCAGGGCAGCAGCCCCCGCCAGGCGCGCCAGGCAAGGCGGCTGAGGGTCAAGGCAGGCCCAGCAACCAGCCTGCCCCAGTCCCCGCAGTCGCAGCCCAGCCCAGCCCAGCCGCCGGCCACACAGCCCCACGGCGGCGGCGCCACGATGCGGCGCCATGCGGGCGGCGGCAGCGGCAGCGGCGGCAGCAGCAGGGCGGCGGTGGCCGGGCACCCACCCGGAAGCTCCGGTACCACAATCTGGTACTCGTTGCGCGGCGCCGGCAGCTGGCTGAGCCCCGCCCGCAGCTCGTTGCGCTGCAGCGCCAGCCGCGCCGCCTCCTCCCGCTTGGTGGTGGCGGCAAAGGAGTCGGTTTCGTTGAGGCCCAGGGCGTCGCGCATGGGGGTGGGCGTGGCGCCGGGGGGCAGCGCGCCACCGCGGCCGGGAGTGGCGCTGGCGAGCAGCGGAGTGGCGGAGATGCCGGCCACCGTGCGGCCGCCGGCCGGCGCGCCGCCGCCGCCGCCGCCGCCGCCGCCGCCGCGCCCCGGCGTGCCGCCCAGGAGCGAGGGCGTGGCGGAGATGCCCGCGGCCGAGGGCCCGCCGTGCACCGAGGGCGTGGCGCCCGCCGCGGCGGCCGCGGCGGCCGCCAGCGGGTTAGGCGTGGCAGCGGGGGTGGCCCGCGGCGTGACCCCCGCAAAGTCCGAGGGGTGCAGCTCTGGGTTGTCGCCGCCCAGCAGCGGCGTCTGCCCCGTCTGCAGCAGTCGCAGGTTCTGGGCCTCATTCATGATGCGGTTGCCGCCGCCCGCGGCCGGCGTGCGCGCGGGCGTGCGCATGGGCGTGGCGAAGCGCGCGGGGGTGGCGTAGTCGCCCAGCAGCTGCCGCGTGGCCGCGCTGCCGCCCTCTGCAGGCACGCGGACCGGGGGGGCGGGTGGGAGCCGGCATGGGGATCTGCTGCGCAGGGAAACGCCGAGAGCTGGCGGCCGCCGCCTTCTGCTTGCAAAGCTGGCTCGGGTCGATGCAGGCGGGCCTGATCACCGCAAACAAGCCCCAGGCCATGCAAAGCAGCCGGCCCCACGCCACACCACACCACCACACCACCACCCACCCCACCCACCCCACCCCGCCTCACCCGCCAGGTCTGTGTCCATGGCCACCGCATGCTCCCCCGCCCGCGCCAGCTGCTCCAGCTCCGCGTCGCTGATCTGGGGGGCAGGCAGCATCATCTTGCCGCGCCGCGACTGCTGCGCCGCCTCGTTGGCCTCCAGCGCGCGCTTCACCATGCCGGGCGCGTTCTGGCGCTCGGCAATCTTGTGGCGCGCCGCGTCCTGCTTCACCAGCGCCGCCTCGATGTCCTGAGGTGCAGGGGCGCGGGGTGGCCAGGGGGTGGGTGGGCCAGGGCCAGCAGCACGTGGGCGGCGGCAGCCGCGGTAGGGCAAAGAGGGCCAGCCGCGCCGGCATGGGAGAGAATGAGCAGGGAAGGGCCGCGTGCCCTTTCTCATGCTGCCTCGTGCAACTGCGCCCCGCCCTGCCCGTCTCCCCTTGACCGTCACCCCATGCCTTGCCCAGCCCCTGGCGCTTCCGGACATTGCGCTCGATCTATGCCTTGCCCAGCCCCTGCGCAGCCCACGGCCAGCCGCAGCGCAGGCCCGGGCGCTCACCCGCCGCTTCTTGCCCTCCAGCTCGTCGATGGTGACGGGCCTGAACTCCTCCCGCATCTCCTTGGTGGCCTGCACCTCGTCTGCAGCAGGAGGACAGCAGGACGGGTGGCGGCGCACGGGCCGGTCAGGGTACCGTCACAGGCTGGCTGGCAGCGGGCGCGCGCAGGCGCTCACTCGGTGCCGCAGGCGAGGCTGGCGCTCACACACACCAGCCTGTGGCCCGGCGCCCCCACAACGAGCCAGCCGGCCGGCCCAGCCAGCAGCCGGCCGCCCCTCACCCTGGGTGTCGTAGAAGCCGGCGGTGGGCTTGACCTCAAACGGCACCTCCTTGCCGTAGTCGATGCCGCGGGAGCGGCGCGTGCGCTCCCGCATCTCAATGCCCGCCGCCTGCGCAGCGGGAGGAGGAGCGGGGGCAGGAGCGCGGCTGGCGAGAGTGAGGGGAGGGTGGGGGTCCCTGGCCGCCAGCCGGCGGGCGCCAGGCAGGCAGCCATCCTCAACTGAGTTGAGCCAGCAGCTACAGCAGCTGCTTGGCTCGACCATGCAGCAACCAGGCCAGCCGCGACGCGCCGCCATCCCAGCCCCTCAAGGCAATCCGCCACAAAGCACCGCGGCACCTTACCCCCACCCACACACAGCACCCCACACAGCATCGCACCTTGAGCTCCCGCTTCTTCTGCATGGAGGCCAGCCTCCTGGCCTCCTCCAGCTGCTTCTCCCGCGCCTTGCGCTTGGCCTTCTTGCCCCGCGTGTTGGCCATGCGCGCCCGCGCCTCGCTCAACATCTCCTTCTCATCCTCATCCATGTCTGCGGCAGGCGCGCAGGCAGGCAGGCAGGCAGGCAGGCGGGCGGGCGGGCGGTTGGTGGGGAGCACTGGCGAGATGTCACACCAGAGCCGCCATGCACCGGATGGCCCGGGCGAGCGAGAAATGAGAGCACACAACAGCGACGCCGGCGGCGGAGCGGGAGAAGGAGAGGCTGAGGCACAGTGGTGCTGCCGTGCGTGCGGCAGCGGGGCGGCTGGCACGCACCCACGGGGTCAGGGCGAGCGGGCTTGGACTCTGGGTTGGGGTCGATCTCTCCCGGGCGCAGGCGCCGCGGGTCGTCCATCCCTTCATACTTCTCCTTGCCCGCAGCCATGTCGCTGCAGGGCAGGGGCAGGGGCAGCGCAGCACAGCAGGGCAGGGGCAGGGCGGGTGGATGATGAGGCGGGTGGTGGCGGCTGCCAGCGGGGCGATGCCAGGACCGCGCCAGGCTCTGTGCAGGACTGCTGCCGCTGGGACCCCACACACGGCAAGCACCCTCCCCCAGCTGCCCCCCATGCCCTGCTGGGGCTCACAGCAGCTTCTCGTAACGGTCCAGGCACCTGCACGAGGTGGGGCAAGGGCAAGGTGAGCGCTCCTTGCGGGCAGAAGCGGGATCAAGGTGGTCTGCCGTGCAGGGCGCCTCGCTGCCCCTGCTGTGTGCGGAGCCGCCCAAGCCCCGCCGCTGAGGGCAAGAAGCGGGGCGGCGGCGGGTGGTGCTCACTGCGCGGGTGTGCGGCCCACGATGGGCGCGATGGTGCGCCACTGGGTGGGCATCAGCTTGGCCAGGTGCAGCAGCTTCTCGTCCTCCTCCCGCGTCCACTCCGTCTTCTTGATGGCAGGATCCAGCCACTCATACCACCGCGCCTTGCACTGCTTGGCCGACTTGCGGACCAGCAGGGAGCTGATGCGGGCCCACTGGTTGAGGCCATACCTGCGTGGGGTGGGAGGAGGGAGGGCACGGGCAGGCGGGCGAGGAGGGCGGGGCGTGAGCGGGCTCCGAGCCGCAGGCGGCCGGCCGACCGCGGAGGCTGGCGCGGCGGCAGCAAACGAAGTGCTGCTAGCGGGTTTTGCACACGGCTCACTTCATCACCGCGGCCTTGAGGATCTCATCTTCGGTGTTCTGCACTCGAAGCAGAGAGAGCAGCAGCAGGAGGCACATCACATACCAGTAGAGGGCAGAAGAGGGGCACGGCAGCGGCAGGCAGGCTGATGGGCAGGCAGAGAGCCTCCCAAATACGCACCTTCCAAACACCGCCCTTGATAAGGACTGCTCGGAGGGCCAGGTAGCGGTGCAGGGGAAAGGCAACACACAGAGGAAGCCGTCAGAGCGAAAATCACAGCGGCGGCGGCGGAGTCTACAAGCAGGCGAGCGGTGGGACAAGTGCCGCCACGGCGCCGCCGCCGGCCCCACGGCGGGCTGCACGGCACGGTGTTCCTCTCGTGCAGCGTGTACAGCCCGGCCCAGCGAGGAGGCAGCGAGGGTGATGGGCTGCCGCGCTGGGAGGGCTGCCTGGCCCTGCTGGCGAGTATGAAAGCTGTATTGCATGCTGTAACAGGCAGCAGCAGCGTCGCTCACTCCTCATGGCGGCAAGTGCGGCAGATGGTGCCCCACGGGGCTAGGCGGGCGCCTCCCTGCCTGCTGCTGTAAGTAGATCGTTGGAACGTTCACGGAACAGTGCGCAGAGGCTGTTTGGGAGTGAGAGGGCAGCGCGCCAGGTCAGCGTGTGCCAGCTGTGCCGTGCCGGGCTGCAGAGGCAGAGGCACCCCCCAGCGGCCCCATGTGACCGACACTTGCGCTCCACCGATTCACGTTTGTTGTCGAGTCTGCAGCATGCCCCGATGACTCCCCAAGTTTGCGCGATCACTGTGGTCCATTCTGTATGAACGAACAGGGTGGGACGGGGCTCGCCATGCCGGCCAGGCACAGGAGTCCATCGCCGACAAGGGGAGACAAGCAGGACGGTAGAGCAGGGTTTTCCATACCCTCTGGACCTGGCCCTGGCGAGCAGGGCGGCCAGCAATTGGGCAGAATTGGCGAAGAGGGGGCAGCAGGAGCTGGGTGCGGCAACCAGGATCAGGCCGACAGCGAGCACCGCGCGCCGCCCGCCGTGCCTGCCGCCGCTCCCGCCAGCCCGCGAGGCGTGTACCACAGGAACAGCAGCGAGTGGCGGGGCGCGGTGGCAGCCGCCGCCGTGGCGGCCGCTGCCGCTGTGGATGGCGACCCTGCGGCTGCATCTGCAGCGTTCCAGGTGCTGGGCAGCAGCCACCCGCCCACGCTGAGCCAGCTGCGCTCGCTGTCCAGCAAGGCGCGCCGCCCTGAGGTGTGGGGCTGGCTGCGCCCAGCCCCCGGCACCAAGCTGCCCTTTGTGCTGCTGCAAGGCCGGGGCGTGGCGCTGGGGAGGGGCAGGGATGTGTACCTGGAGCGCCTGCCGCAGCTGGCGGCTGCCCTGTCCCGTACCGCCTCGGCGCACGGCTCCACCTCGGTCGCGTTTGGCGGCGCCTTCAGCGGCAGCCTGGCGTCTGGCGGCCTGGCTGGCTGCCCACCAGACGGCGCCAGCCCCTTTGCAGCCGTGGGCGCCAGCCCCAGCGGGCACAGCGGTGCGGGCGGGGCCAGGGAGGGCGGCGGCGGCGGCAGGGACGCCGGCAGCCCTCGGGACAAGGGCAGCCCCACAGACGGCAGCAGCTTTGTGGAGGTGCCAGACGGGCGGGTCAGCCGGCTGCATGCCTGGGTGAAGTGGGACTCCAAGCGGCAGGAGGCGGTACTGGAGGTGGGCTGGGGGACAAGTGCTGCCTGCTGCGCGCTGCGCTGGGCTGGAAAGCGGCGCCACGGTGCCACCCCTTTTTCGCTGGCCGTCTGCCTGCCTGTCGGTGTCCCTGCTGCTCCCTGCCTGCATGTGCCGTCCCCACCGCCTTGTCCCGCACCCGTGCGTGCCGCAGGACCTTTCCAGCAACGGCACCTTCCGCAACGGCGAGCGGCTCGGGCGGGGGCGCAGCATGGCGCTGGCCGACGGCGACCGCGTCTCCCTGGTGCTGTCGGTGGCCCCGCTCAGCGAGCAGGCATTCATCTTCCACATAGGTGAAGTTCCACAGAGGCGGGGGTGGTGGTGGCGGCTCAGTGCGGCATTGGTGTGGCATGGTGCGGCAGGTTGGTGGGTGAAGGTGCTCTGAGCTGGTGGGTGACGGGTATGGAAGGGGAGACCCTCCCTTCATCGCCCCTCCCTGCCTCCCCGCGTGCCCGCAGGCGACCCTCGCGGCATGGAGGGCGAGGCCGCGGCAGAGTGGGCTGCCGAGTCCGCCATACTGCTGCTGCAGCAGGCCCTGCAGGCCGCGCCGGCGAGCGCCGGCGAGGGCGCCGCTGGCGGCGCCGGGACGGGCTCTGCTGCCGCCAGCTCGGAGCTTGGCTTTGGCGGGTAAGCGGGAGGGGCACCGACGGCTACAGGCTGGCCTGTCTGTTGCCTTGTTGCAGGCCCCTGCCAGTCGCACCAGTTTCAGAGAGCAGCATGGACCCTCTCCTTCCACCCACCCACGCCTGCCTCTGCCCTCGCGCCCTTGCAGGCGCCCCGGCAGCGGGCTCAGCCAGAGCAGCAGCGGCGGCAACAGCGGCAGCGGGGTGGCGGCGGCCGCGGCAGCCACCGCCGCCGCGCGCCACCTGGCGCGCTCCACGACAAGCCAGTACTCCACACCACAGGCCATCACACTTGAGGACCTGCAATGCCAGATCTGCCTGTGCACCCTGCGAGCGTGTGTGGCGCTGGAGCCGTGCGGTACGCCGCTGTCCTGCTGTGCCCGCTGCGCCGGCTGCGTTCCCAACTGGCCAGCGGATGGCTGGCTGCCTGTGCATCCCTTGTTGCCGCGACCTGCTCATAGCCGTGTTCCCTCGCGTGCCTCGCGGCCTGCGCGCAGGCCACAACTTCTGCGCCGCCTGCCTCTCCCACCACCTGGCGGCGCTGCTGGCGGGCGGCCAGCCGCTGTCCTGCCCCCTCAGGTGCGCGCTGGCTGGCCCCTGCCCGCCAGTTTGCACGCCGGTTTGCACGCCGGTTTGCCCGCCAGACTGCCCGCCAGTTTGCCGCAGGTTGTGCACGCCACGGTGCAGCGCCCTGCATCACCCCCCGTCCGCCATGCCAGCTGCCTGCTGCCTGCTGCCACCTTTGCGCTGCCTGCTGCCAGCTCCCCCCAGCCAACAAACCGACCCTCCCAGCCCGGCCGCCCTCTGTCCTGCAGGTGCTCCCCGCCGGAGCGAGTGGTGATCAACTCGGCGGTGCGCCAGCTGCTGTCTGCCGGCAGCTGCGCCCTGCGCACCCCCGCCACCTCCCTGCGCCAGCTGCGCCACCAGCACTCCCTGCAGCAGCACGGCAGCGTGCTGGAGCCGGTGACCGAGGGCCAGGCCAGCTGCAGCAGCAGCGGCACCGCCGGCGGCAGCCTGCCTGGCCTGCCCCCCGGTTCACGCATGCCCAGCTTCCTCTCCGCCTCATCGGCCCCCTCCACCGCCGGCAGCCAAGGCCTGCTCCCGCTGCCCCACCACGCCCGCCACCACGCCCCAGGCGAGGAGGCCGAGGCCGCGGCGGGGGCGGGCGCGGTTCCCGCGCCGCCAGCGACGGCGGGGCGAGCAGCCGCGCGTCTGGCGCCACCTCCCCCGAAGGCTATCGCCACGTGGCGCTCCAGTTTGCCTCCCCCAGCAGCGGCAGCCTGCCCTCCCCGCCTCCCTCACCCTTTGAGTCCCTGGCCTCCTACACCGCCTTCTCCAGCCTCCAGAGCGGGGAGCTGGATGCCGGCGCGCAGGCGGCGGCGCTGCCCGGCGCGCCCACGCTGCCCGCGCTGCGCCCGCTGGGCGCCGCCCAGCCCTCCGCCAGCGGCGCGCTGGCCAGCGGCGCGTTCAGGGGGGCCACCGCGCTGCCAGACGCGCCCACCATGCCCGCAGAGCTGCCGCTGGCGCGCCGCCAGGCGTCCTCGGCGAGCGGCGCCCTGGTCAGCGGCGCGCTTGGGAGCCCCGCCGCGCCGCCGGCCGCGCCCGCCCAGCCCGCCGTCGGCCCGCTGGAGCAGCTCAGCGGCTCCGCCGGCTCCGCCCCAGGCCCCGCTGACTCGCTCCCCACCGACCAGCGCAGCCCCGCCTGCGAGCAGCAGCAGCAACAGGCACCGGCCGCAGAGGCAGGCCGCAGCGGAGGCGGCGCGGGGCCGGCGGCCGCAGAGGCAGGCGGCGGCGGAGGAAGCGCAGGGGAGGCGCCAGCCAGCGGTTTTGCCGGAGCAGCCCTCGGCTCGGCCCTGGGGTCGGCGGCCAGCGAGGGGGAGGCCGACCTGGCCATGCACCCGCTGTGCCCGCTGCACGACTCGGTGCTGCCTCTGGATACTGCCAGCCTGAAGAGCCGGCAGCTCGCCCACAGCCTGGGCCTGCTGCGCGGCGTGCGGGACGACGAGGGTGAGGGCAGGGCGCCCAGCCCACCCGCCAGCTGTGCCAGCCTCGCAATTGCCTGCTGCGCTGCGCTTGCCTTTGCTGCGAGCCAACCTGCTCCCCATCACGCCTCGCCGCTCCCCCAGCCCTGGGCCTCCACTGCTTCCGCCCTGCAAAGTCGTGGCCTGCCCGCCCTTTACACTGCATACAGATGCTGCCCGCACACGCCCGCCCGGTCACCCGTACCCCGCTGTGCCTCTTCCTCTCCCCACAGATGCCGCCATGTCCCACCTGGAGGCGATCGCCCGGCTGGCGTGGAGCGACGAGGCGGCGCGGCAGGAGCTGGGGCAGCTGGAAGGGGTGCAGGCCATAGTGCGCTGCATGCAGCAGGTGGGCGCGGCAGCTGGCCTGTGGCGCTGGCCGCACCCCCTGCTGGCTCATTGGCTGTCTGGCCCGACCCCGCGCCTGGCCTGTTCCTTGCCTGGCCCTGGCCTGACCTGGCCTGCGCTGAATGCCTGCCCGCCGCTCCACCCAACCCCGCCTGCAGCACCTGGGCAGCGAGGGGGTGGCGTGCAACGGGTGCCTGGCGCTGATGGCGCTGGTGCGGGGGGAGGGGGAGGCCTCGGACGCAAACCGCCTGCGCCTGGCCGACTGCGATGGAGTGCAAGTCATCGCAGAGGGTGAGCCTGCCCATGCTGCATGGCACATGCCCTGCCACCAGCGTAACGCCGCACTGCTGCGACAGGCAGCAGCTGCTCCTGTGGCCGCTGCCTGTGCCGCTCGATGTTGGGCGCGGCGCCTGCTGCCGCGTGACCTGCACGCTGCGCCCGCCTGGCTGCAGGCATGTATGCCCACATGGACACGCCCATGGTGCAGCTGTCTGCGCTGCTGTGCCTGGTGCCGCTGGCCCTGGAGAGTACCTACCTCCAGGTGCAGCAGTACCTACCTTCAGGGCAGCTTCTTGGGAGGTAGCTCGCTGGCAGGCTGGCAGCACCGGGCAGCGCCAGGTTGGCATGGCCGGAACCGGTGGCAGCAGGGTGAGGGTACCCTCACCGCTCTCGCTGCTCCCTCCCCACCCCTCTACCGCCTGCAGGTGCTGGTCGCACGCTGCTGCCTGCCCGCCATCCTGGCCGCCATGCAGCGGCACCTGGGGGAGGTGGAGGTGGTGAGCAAGGCAATGATCACGCTGGGTGTGCTGGACCAGGTGAGCCTGCACCGCACGCCAGCCAGCCAACAGCCGCGCATGCTGGCGTCCCGCCTACTCGCCCCCGGGCCTTCATCCGCACGTGCTGTTGGGTGGCTTCCGCCCCTGCCTTCACCCCTCGCCTCCTGGATGCCCTCAACGCGCATGGGCACCGCAGGGAGACGAGGAGGCGCACGAGGTGATCCGGGAGACGATCATGGAGCGCACCCCCTTCCCCCAGATTGCCGTGCTGGTGCTGCGTGAGATGGGCAGGGACAGGTGGGAGCCGCGGCTGGCGCAAGCGTGGGAGCGCTGGGGCAGGCGGCGGGTTTGGTCGCTAGCAGGAGCCGGGGGGGGTGCCCTGAGCTTATGCTATGTTGTTGTTGCTTGGCGCTTTATTGTAAGTGGAGCTGCTTTCATGCCCACGCCGTGCGCACCCTCCTGTCACCCCTGCCGCTCCGCCGTCTCTGCCTGCAGCGAGGACGTGCTGTGGTCTGCGCTGTTTGCGCTGGCGGTGATTGCCCGCGACTGCAGCGCCAACTACATCGCCCACCTGCTGATCCTGGCCGCCGCGGGGGTGCTGCCCCCGCTGGAGGCGGCACTGGGCTCGTACCGGCAGGCAGTGGAGGAGCAGGTGCTTGGCGGGTGTGACATGGGGTGCCGCCTGGACCGCCGGCAAGGGCACGCCGTTTGCGCGGCAGCCGAAAGGTTCTGCTCATGGTCGCCGCGTGACTTGCAGCAGCCAGCGCCCTTTTCACCGGTGCCGTGCTGTGCATGCTGTGATGCAGGGCGGGGAGGCTGACGAGATGATCCTGCGGGCCGGCGACTTTCTGGTGGCTGTGCTGCACAAAGCCAAGCAGCTGCTGTGGATCCGGCGCACGCGCCGCCTGACTCGGGTGGCCATTGTCGGGCTGGTTGCCCTGGCCGCCTTCCGCTGGCTCCGCCACCGAGCCGGCCACCGCCACGGCGGCAGCGGCACCAAGTGAGAGATCGCGCCCGCCGCCTTCCCATTCCCTTCCATCGTGCTTTGAGAATACCACCAAGAGTTTCAACCATCCGATGCTGTTGGGCGGAGCCTTGCTGCTGTTTGTTCAAGCTGTCGATTTCCTTCCTTCCCCAAATTCCTGCTGCATTACCTACCCCTGTTGCTCCAAACTGCTGCTCTGCTCCACCGCTATGCCTGTCTGTGAATCTGACCCAGTGCATCCCAGCCCCTTTCCTTTCTCACATTCCCACATTGCGCTTCTTCTCCCCACATTTGCGCAATTGACATGCAAGTGATATGTTGAATCAGTTTGCCGCATGTTGGAAGGGGAGGGTTCTGCTCGAGGTGGGCTGGCCAGCATTGGCGGCGACAGAGATGGGATGCGGAGAAAGAGTATGGAATGGGAGTTGCGGAGACAGGCGACAGCGGAGGAAGAGCGGAGCAGCAGTTTAAATGCAGGAGTGTGGGCAGCAGACAATGCGTCGGAACGCTGCCATGTGACAAAAACAGGCCTCAAGTGGCAAAATCAAAAGGTGCGAGGTGCCGGAGCCGTGGTTCCTTCATGCAACTGGCATCGGGCCAACTGTGCAGCAGCCGCCGAGCGCCAGCAGTTCCAGGCCCCACCGGTGGCCAGGCATGGCGGTCAGAAGATCCACTTGATGAGCCGGTGCACCTTGGCCCAGAAGTAAACCAGGAAGAAGAGGCTGATGGCAAAGACCATGAGGTGGAGCATGTGGTTGGACTTGGTCTGCTGGTAGGCACGCCCCAGGCGCTTCATCGTCTTGCGCAGGCTCAGCCGCGCCTGCTCCACCGCCGTCTCTAGGCTGTCCATCACCTGCGCCGTCAGCCGGTTCTCCTCGCCAATGGCCTCTGACACCTGCAGGCAGGGAGCAGGGCGTAGCGTGCAGCTGTGTGGCAGTGTGAAGCAGGTGCGCTGCGCTGCGACGTCAAGCCCGCTGCCCCGCCCCCGCCGTCAACCGCAGCGGCACCAGCGGCGGCCCGTGTGCCTGGCCGGTCCCCTGCGTTGTCCACCTGCTTCAACCGGCCAACTGAGCTGCGCAGCTGGTCGATTTCGTCGTCCAGTTCCACCGTGCCGGACTCTATGTTGATTTGCAGCTGGTCGCTGTGCGCCCCTCCTGCCCCCCCGAACAGCGGCTGCCGGGCGCTGAGCCCTGGTCTGCAGGGGGCAGCGGGCAGCAGTGAGGACAGCCGCGACTATGTCTCGAAGCCTGCAGGCGCGCTGCCTGCAGCTACTCACCTACTGGCGTAGCCACCATGGTGCCGCTGGCTCATCGCTGCAACGCGAGCAGCTGGCGAATGAGGCACTCTGCAGAAGCAGTTCTCTCTATAGAGTTGCGCGGCTTTGGGACACGAGGGAACAAGCCACCAACTGTAGTGGAGCCACAGGCACATGAATTGCTCTGCAGGCTGCTCATGATGCTGGCGGCCGCTGCTGACGGGGCGTCGTGTGACAGGCAGAGCGCCGCTTTGCATCAGGTTGTGGTGTGTAGTTTCAAATTAGTTATGAGTATGTGTATCTCGTGTATTATGCATTCTGGGTTGCAGCACATGCAAGTGCAGGCTCGTGCACATCTGCCGATGCCCAACCGAACCCCACCGCGCTCACGTGACGGCCCTGCACCCAACCCGCACCGCTCCAGAGATTAAAACACGCTGTTCATCATAGCCAGCACTCCCGTCCTCCCTCAGCATCTGCAGTGTTGAATGGCCAATCAGAGATCCCCTGGTTACAGTCGGCAACTTTCTCCGCCCGCCGGCGCCGGCGCCGCTCGTGCTGGCTGACCGCGCTGGCATTGGCCATTCCCCGACTAGCCAGTGCTGCCACGAACATTCAATTGACTTGCGGCCAGGCAGAGCGGCCTGCAGGGCACCCGCAGGCAGGTTTTGGTGCAGGCACTGGCAACTCTGCGGCGCCAGGAAGCCACCTTGGTCAACAGTCGCATGAGCGCCAAACGGGGCCCAGTTTTCTCGATCGCAATGCAATTGTAGGCTTCGGCATTCTTACAGCCGCTGTGTGGCTTACAGCTGTGCCTCCTGCGTTTCGTAGCCTTGCGCGCCGACCGGCGCGCGATGGGCAGCGGCGAACGCAGCAAGCGGCATGCGGTAGGCATGGTGGGGGAAGGCGCAAGCCCCGCGGGCTTGCTGGGCCGGGTTCCGAGAGGGAGGCAGAAAGGCCACACCCGCCTACCGCCTGCTACCGCCGCTTGCCCTCTGCTTGCAGTGCGCTGCCAAGCTAGACACACTGGAGCTGGGGGAGGGAGAGTGCCATGATGTGGCCGACCAGTGGACCATCCCCGCAGGCGTTGCAGACAACGTATGTGCCTGCCCGGCCGTTGCTCTTTGCCGCCGCCGCCCAATGTTTCCGCCCCCGTTTCGCTGCTGGTGCCTCACAGGAGACGCCTCCCTTGGGCGGTGTGCAGGAGATCCACTGCCACCACCGAAGCAGCGGTTGCGGCGTCAGCAGCGAGCACAAGTTGGGTGCCGTGGCAGTGAGCATCAGCGACAGGCGTGGCAGCAGGGCGCGGCCGGCAGGGCTCTGCGCCTTGCTGCTCGTGTGCGTGCTGCTGGGCGTAGGCCTGGCGCTCCCCCTGGCCCGCATTGTGCACTGCGCTGCCGGCTACAGGGCTGCAGTAGGTGCAGCTACCCTGGAGATGCATAGCGCGCTCAGTGGGCAGCAGCAGCATAAGTACTTGGCAGGATACGGGCTGCCGCACCCCTCGGCAGATGCAGATGTCTTCCTGTTTGTGGGCATCACCTCCAATGGCGGCTCCAAGGAGCGGCGGGACGCCATCAGGGAGGCCTGGGCCGATGAAGCTCAGGCCAGCGGCCAGGTGGGCGTTGACGGCTGCGGTGCCCGCACCCCCGCCAGGCCAGCAGCAACGTCTGCAATGTGGTGCCGCAGGCGAGCATCCCTCGTCCGGCTGCTCAGGCTGGGGCGGCCTGCTTCCTGCCCCCACGCCGGCTGGCTGCAGGTGGTCTGCAAGTTCATTGTGCCGGAAGACGAGCAGAACGCGGCCATGCTGGAGGAGCAGGCCCTGCATCATGACATTGTGTTTGCACCGTCGGCGGGGCCCAGCAGCACCAGCAGCAGCACCAGCAGCACCGTCCTGCGCCCGTCCACCTTCCAGGTGCGCAATAGTCAGCTGGTGGGCCGACGCACCTGCAAGAAGTGTACGGATCTTGTGCGCTTCAGGCATGTGGTCTGCTCAGGCAGCCAAACCAACCGACTGCAGCCCCGCCTCCCCTGCTGCAGCTCACCGGCTGGCTGCGGACTCTGGAGTATGCGGTGCTGCACGACCCAGGCGCCAGATTTGTTCTGAGGACGAGCGACGACGCCTTTGTCAACATGCCGCCCCTGCTGCGCACGCTGCATGCGCTGTGCCCCACCCCGGCCTGCGCCAACCAGAGCGTGCTGCTGGGCCAGCTCGGCTCCTGGAAGCACGGCAGCGCTGGAGGGACGGAGGCGCAGCTTCCGCAGGTGACAGCTGGCGGCAGCTACTTGCTCAGCGCTCTTCTGGTGCGCAGCCTGCTAGAATCGGTCCACCACCGCCTCGAGTCCTCCAGCCTTGACTTGATCGCTGCTGTAGATGAGGGCGCAAGCCTGGCTGCATGGCTGCCGCTGCAGCATCTGCGCCAGATCAACTGCAGCAGCCCCTGGCTATCTGACGCCCAGCTGCCCTGCGGGGAAGGGGCACGTGCTGCGGCTGTGTCATCAGCAGGAGGAGCAGCATTGTCTTCGGCACAGCCACAGCTGCGGCTGCTGCCTGCCATCGAGCGGCATCTGTGTGCCGGCGAGTCCTTGCTGCTCCTGGACAAGCTGGCCAGCGCCGCCTGCATGCGGCTGGTGGGGCAGCGAGCACAGTTCTGCCATGCCAACAACAACAAAGTGCCCTTCGTTTAATCTGTTTGCTGCGCCTGTCACTCTATCCACGCATTACTGACTCCCTCCCATCACTGTCCTCCTCTCTTTTCCCCCAATGCCCTTCTCCCATCACCCTCTTACTCCCCCATCACCCACTCTGTGATGCTGCTTCTGAGCAATTTGTCGCCAGCAAGGCGTTGTGAAGCTCAAACTGATGATTGCCTTATTTTCTTTTCTCATTCTTATCCGCAGACACAGCATGGTGGCCGCCATGCTGAACCTGCCGTGTGGGCGGACAGCAGCACCTGTGGTGCCCGCCCGCCTAACGCCATTCTGGGCAGCAGCCTATGTATTGTAGCCGCGGCTCATTGTTACAACATCGTCATGGCATGGAAACGTTTTACAATTGGCTCCTGCCTTCCACATGGTCACCGGCAGGAGGAAGCTTGGTGCATTTTTCGACGCTAACAGTTGGGGAGAGAAGGTGGGGTGCTGATAGGATATTCAAGCTCTGCAGTGCTTGCTCATCACGCGGAGTAGACCAGCGAGTTGGCCCGACCATCACTTCACTTGATGGTGTAAATCTTGTCGTTGCCAACGGCATCGATGGCCCACTGGATCTTTCTGATCTTGCCCTGCGAATGGGGGGGGGGGCTCGGGAGCAGCAGGGTGTTGGAGTCACACCGCCAGAATAGATGCAGCCGTGGCGCACACAATGCGAAGGGCAGCGTGGGGCAAAGGCAGCAGCAGCGGCACACGCCTGAATGTTGGTGTCAACCCACGCCGCGATCTGCGGAATGTCCTTGCCCTTCTGCAGCGTTGCAGCCATGGGGGTGCCAGCGTGGCAGGCACAATCAGCGGCACCCGAACGGCAAGCCTTCAGGATGCCAGCGTGGCAGCGCATGCCCGTGTGGCAGCAGCGCAGGGCCGATGGCCCACCCAGGCAGTCGTGCCGCTGCAATTGCCACCCTTCCCACAAGGAATGCCGCCATCCTCCACCCACTGCCGCCGCCCCACCTTGCAGTACTTGTAGAAGATGGGGTTCCAGCGGTACTTGTACTCGCCATTGGGGGTCCTCCGCTTGCTGCCCTCCCTCGCAGGCTGCGGCAGGGGCAGGCGCACGTGTCAGCGCGGCCTGTGGGGAATGGCAATGCTGCAGCGGCACGGTGCCCTCCCCTCCATCTGGTCCCTGCGCCCCCCCCCCCCCCTCCGCGCTCACCTCAAAGCAGGCCTGCACAGCCACAAAGTTGAAGTCCTTGAGGCAACCGGGGCCGATCATCTTGCGCCGCTTCAGATCAGCGTTCACCGCTTTCACTGCCTCCTTGTTGATCTTGGCGGCCACCCGGTCGGTCACGCTGCATATGTGGGGGGGAGCAGCGCTCCGCAGGGTCAGAGTCAGGGCAGGCTGTGAGCTTTTCGTCAAAACTTTTAGCTCTTTTTTGGCACCACTCACCGGCCGTTCTTGATGCCGAAAATGAAGGGGTCACCTGCACTTGGGAGCAGGGGCGCCCAGCTTGGGGTTGCCTCTCACAGCAGCAAGAGCGGCAAGGCTGCCGGGAGGCCGGGAAAGAGGGAAGGAGACAAGGGGGAACAGCCGGCCAGGGGCAGCGTCGCACCAGGGAAGCACACGCGGGGGTCAAAGGCGCTGGCCACGCAGGCCAGGCCCAGCAGCAGGGCTGCCAGCAGGGTGCGCCTCATGTCGGCGGGAAGGCGGCGCAACGACCGCAATGACCGGGCGCCAGAGTGGGTGGGGTGGCGTTGAGCGCTGGAGGCTCGGGGCGATATGCTTTAGCCCGAATACAATCTGCAGGCGCGAGAGGGGCCCGGTTCGTGAAAGACAGCCGCGTTCGGGGCCGGGTTTCAGCATATGCTTGCAGCGGATGACGCGTGGTGTGCCGATCGGCCCCCAGCGGGCACGCAATGCCCTTACCTGATTTCCTTTGCAGCAGAATGCGGGTCTCGTCAAGGGTGCAGACTGTAAAAGTGGATATCCTGGGGTCCGAACGCGTTCGGGGCAGTGTTTCTGGCCCTCGTGGCAGCGTTGGCGATGGGCTGGCGATGAGGACCGCTGTCGCATCCAAATTTCGCCAATCAACTGGCGATGGCACAGTGGGGGTTGGCGAATTGCGGGGGAACCACCCTTGCGCCTGGCGCGGCGCAGCGGACGCATGCGGTGCCGCCGTTGCTTTGTCGGCACTTGCCTCCCTTTATGGGGGACTGGGGGCGAAGCCCCCAGTAAGCTGGCGCTTTTTTAACACTATGGAATGAAGTTCCTGAGGAAATTTGGCCATTTTCCCTCAATATATTGGCGATGCCAGTCATGGGGGATGGCGACGGGCTGGCGACCATGTCCTGCCGCCTGCCCTCATTTCGCCAGCTCTGGCTGGCGATGGCCTTCGGCCAATCGCCAGCCAGAGCCGTTTTTTGCCCGATTTCGCCAGCATTTGGCGATTTCGCCAGCTTTCAGAAACACTGGTTCGGGGCACATTGGGGGGCACGTGGCAGATGAGGAGCCTGCCTCCTGGCGGGGGTCATGCATCCCCCACCCATCATGCATTTCAGGCTTCATCTCCCTCAAACCTCCACCATTTTCCCTCTCGTTTGTCGTGATCGACTCCGGGTAGCCCAAATGCCATTCTAGCGGGGCCTATGGGCCGCGACGAAGCGACCAACTCTGGTGGCAAAGGCAGCAGTCTCGGCGTGTCTGCCAAACGCCTGAAAGGCGGCACCAGCAAGTCCCAACACAAGCATGTTACAGCTCTACTGCAAAACTGGGACAGAGTCACCAAGGCGCATCCTGACCTGCGGGGCGTTCTGCTGTTACAGTCTGCATACTCCAACAGCAATGGATGGGCTAGAACGCACAATCTTGCCGGCATGGGCCCACTGCTGAAGGCTCTCTTGGTGGAGATAGTGGCATCCGCCGGCGGGCGGCGGGTGACGCCACGCATGGTTGCCGACATTGCGGAGGGGGCGACGGCGGAGAACTTGCAGTTCCTTTTGCGAGTTCTGGAGTTTTGTACAGCTGCCGAAGTCGTGGGGGGAAAGCATGTTGAGATGATGATGAATGCTGTCACGGGCTGCAAGCTCGACGCCTCGCCAGGTGCCC
>NW_005435087.1:983643-1009980 GCF_000147415.1 Chlorella variabilis | reverse complement strand
CCACCATGCCCACCAACGCCGTCTTTGAGCTGCAACAGCCGGAACATCTCCACCAAATCTTCTGAGAGGTAGACAGTGTTGATCACAGGGCTGGTGGGCACACAGCCAACCTGGAACGGGTGCGCTGTGACGTTCTTCTCGCCGTGCGAAGTGCACCCAAAAATGGGCACCACGAGGGAGCCCGCCACGCCGCCAAGGCCGTGATACACTGCCGGCATGGTTCCAGTCTTCCTGAAACAGCAAAGAGTGCCGTCATGCCGGCCAGCTGTGGGCCAGCAGCGCAGTGGCTCCGTGCTGTCCAGCCGCGCCTGAACCTGCTGGATTTCTGCCGCCCGCTGCCCCGCCTGCAGCGCCGCCCGCTGCGGTGTGGTGGCCAGCATCATCTGCTCGTCCGCCTCTCTCCTGTCGTCCCAAGCATCGTGCCTGCGCTGCTGCCGCTCGCTCCACCAGCCGCTGCTGCTCGAGGTGTTTGGCCCCGCCTCGGCATGGCGCCGGCTGCGCTGCCCGGGATGATTTATAGGAGGAGCCTGACCTGGTCTTTTAGATGCCTGCCTGCGCGGCTGTTCATTGTCAAGGCGCCTCCCAGGGTTGGACTCATGCACGCTGATGTGCAGCTTGGGGGGAGTCATGAAGCATTTGGGCTACCCGGAGTCGATCACGACAAACGAGAGGGAAAATGGTGGAGGTTTGAGGGAGATGAAGCCTGAAATGCATGATGGGTGGGGGATGCATGACCCCCGCCAGGAGGGGACTGGTGATCGGGAGGCCTACCTGGAGGAGCAAGGGGCACGTGGCATCGAGAGCAATGGCGGCACGTGGGAGATGATGAGGATGAGGATGACACTGTAGTTTGAAATGGATCACCATGGTTTGCCTCTGTTGCAGGTGTTAATACACCTGCAACATCATGTAATCATGATGATGAAATCAGCATTGGCTTCATGTTGTTGGTACGCCAAAAGGAATGCAGTGCAGGAAATAATTTGGGCGCAGACGTGGGGGCGTTACAAGCAGCGCAGCGAGCGCCTGTGGGCAGCTGTCACTGGTGCCAGCAAGCGGCACGGGGTTGGAACAGCAGCGGAAAAGAGAAAGCGACGAGACCGGGGCAGCAAACCACATGCATCGACACGCTGCGACAAGGGAACGGGTGACACCGGCAGGCGCGCACACGCCTGCTCTCCACCAGCCAACCGGCGGCGGGCGGCAGGAGCCTGGCAGCGGGGAAGGCGGGAGCCCGGCGCCTACCACTCCGCCTCGCACTCCTCCTCGTCGTCCACGCAGTGCTCGATGCCCTCGCTGGTCATCTTCATGCGCCGCATGGCCAGCACCGCATCCATGCCCTTGCCCACCGGCATGCGCAGCTTGGTCAGCACCTCGTACACCCACTCCACCACCTGCAGGCAGGCGGCAGCCGTGTGTGTGTGTGTGTGTGTGTGTGTGTGATAGGCTGGCTGGCTGGGCCGGCAGGGACCCGCGGAGCGTGGGGAGGCGGCCGCTTGCGCCGGCGGCAGCGCCGGACAGTTTAGGGGGCAAGGGGATGTGCATGTACGGCGCAGCGCGGCCTGCTGCTGAGCCAGGGCCAAGCCGTGGTTGGCAGGCGGGGGGCCCAGGCCTGGCACTCACGGTTGAGATGATAGGCAGGTCTCCAAACTGGGCGGCCCAGCCCATGCCCACCGCCGAGTAGAGCTGCTTGAGCGCCTCGGTGCCCTTCAGGATGGTACCGTCCCGCTTGATGGCGTGGATGGTCTGCGCGGGGGCGGCACGGCGTGTGGAGGTGCGGCGAGGGCGTGCAGAGGCGCGGCGAAGCGAGGCGGGCGCAGCGGCGCAGGGCTGGCGCCTGGCAGGCCGTTTGCTGGCGCCGTCAGCGCCACCACGCACAGCCGGCACGCCCAGCGGCAAGCAGCGCCGTCGCCGTCGCCGGCAGCCGGCGTGCGGCCGCGCGCCCCGCGTTCCACCCTGCTCCCAACAGCTCCTTGCTGCCCCCTCCTCCTCCTCCTCCTCTCCCTTGCCCACCACCCACCTCCATGGCCTCCTCATACAGGATGCCCTCGTTCTCCGCCGGGTCGTACGCCATGCTGGCGATGTTGACAAACTTGATGCGCCCCTGGCCGTCGTCCTGGCGCTTCAGCATGGACACCAGGGACAGGCACATGGAGCAGTCACCGTCGTACAGGTACTTGGTGGTCCTGCCAGGGCAGAGAGACAGGAGATGCCGGGAAGAAAGGAGGGGGGCACAGAGGGTCGGTCAGGGATACGCAGCGGCCGCAGCCGGCCGGCGGGTGGGAGGCGGGGCAGGGGCGGCCTGCGGCGGCCCGCTCCCAGCCGCTGCGCAGCAGGCCAGCGCCAGCCAAGCCGCGGGTGGGGCGGGCAGGGGTGCGGCCATGCCAGCGACAACAGCGGCGGCCCAGCCAGCACCCTCACCACGCCTCCTCCATGATTGCGCACTTGGCCGCCTCCTCCTCCTCATCAAACGTGGCCGACAGACTGCTGCGCATCTGCGTGGCGGCAGCGGGGGCGGCGCCATGGGAGGCCGGGCAGGCAGGCAGGCAGGCGAGCAGGCGAGCGGCGGGACATTGGCGGCAGGGCCCAACCGACGATGGCGGCGCTGGGGTCCAGCACAAGAGCAAGCACGCTCGCGGGATCGAGGGAGCACGACGCTGCCCAGCCCAGCCGCGGCGCTGAGCACGAAGCGCAGCGCGGCTTGCCACAGCCCTGCGCCCCCCCCATCCACCCCCACCCCACACACATTCAGGCCCAGAGCACGCAGTGCAGCGCGGCTTGCCTCAGCCCTGCCCCACACACCCACCCTCTCCACACACATTCAGGCCCAGAGCACGCAGCGCAGCGCGGCTTGCCTGAGCAAAGCCACCTCCCCCCCCTCCCCCCCCAACCACACACACACAAAACACACACGCACGTTCAGCAGGTCGTCGCCCAGGTAGTCCTCCCCATAGGCCGACATCTCCCGGAAGAACTCCTGCTTGGCCGCCAGCGCACGCTGGAAGATGTCGGTGCGGCTGATGATGCTGCGCGCGGGGAGGCGGGGAGGGCGGGCCGGAGGGAGGGAGGCACGGGGGTGGGGTGGCTGGGAGCGTGGCGAGGGCCCTCAGAATGGCTCGCGCCCGGCCTATTCCGCCACCACCCTGGCCCGCTTCTTGTTGTTTCAACCCCCAGCCACACGCTGCCGCTGCCGCTGCCGCCGCCGCCGCCGTCGCGGCCCTCCCGCCGCCTGACCTCCGCCCGCCCCGCCCCGCTCACCCGACCAGCTTGCCCTGCTCATCCACCACGGGCAGGCGGTGGATCTTTTTTGCCAGCATGATGGCGGCAGCCTCGCCGGTGCGGGTGGTGGGCCGCACCACGATGGGCGGCGTCGACATGTGCACCCCCACCGTCTCGTCCATGCTGGCGCCCTGCATGGATGAGACGGCGCGGCGTGGCACACGCGGCACAGCTCCCCGGTCAGCAGACCGCGCCACATGCCTGCGGGGGCCGCAGACCTTGGCCCCAGACGCCCGGCATGCGGTGCCGCAACAGCCCAACCGCCGCCGCGCGGCGCATGTGGCGCCCGCCCCCATCAAAACGCACCTGCTTGCGCAGCCGGTTGATGTCTCGGATAGAGATGACGCCCACCACGGCGTTGCTGTCGTCCAAAACCGCCAGCCCCGTCACCTTGTCCAGCTTGGAGGCGGCCGAGGAGAGCGGCTGGTCGGGGGTGGCAAAGCGCAGCGCCCCGGTGGTCATCATGTCTTGCACTGCAGCAGCGCGCCAGGCGTGTGAGATGCAGCCACGGAGGTGCTCGAATGTGTGCTGGCGCGAGCGGCTGCACCGCGCTGCTGGACGCTGCACGACGCCCGGCGAAACACGGGCGCCGCCGCCGCCGCCACCGCCACGGCGGGCCGGCAACCCGGCCAGCAGCCTGCTTACCCAGGCCGAACGGCTCATCGATGGGCAGGTCCTCCGCCTTGATGTCCTCAGCTGCAGGCGGGCCCTGGGCTGCTGCCGGTGCCAGCCGAGCGCGCTTGGGTCGCAGCTCTTGACGTTGGCGGGCCGCCAGCGCTCTGCAGCCGCCCCGTGGCCGTCCCGCAGCGACAACGCCCGGCGGGACACAGCACCGGCTGCTCAGCGCCAGCATTGCTTGTCGCTGCTGCAAGACCCTCCGTGCCTGCAAGCCTCTGTCGGTTTCGACTCCACCACCAACGAAGCGAACTCCCGACTAGTTGGAGAGGGCGCAGGGAGGTGGGATGGCATCAGGCGGGAAGGATGGCCACGTCAGAGTCCAACCAAAGGATGTGTGAGGCACCCAGAACCGATCGGATTAGTCACCTGATCACACTACGGAGCGATCACGATGCGGCCCGTGACGCAGCAGGGCGGCATGCGCTGGAACCTCCGCTCGCCGCTTGAGCATGCTGGACCGCTGGCGCCTGTACCCCACCCGCGCCAGGCAGTACCTGGCTGCCGGTGCCTGCAACGGCCTGCGCATGTGTTACCATGAGAGAGCCAACCATGAGAGATAGTATCAAGTCAGCAACGAAACCAATCAGCGAAATTGCCAGCGATAGAGCACCGTGCTTGGTGTGCGGTGGGTGGCAGCGTCGGGTCCGGAAGCGAGAAAATGAATCCCTCCACCCTCAAAAAGAACATGCCTGCATGTGCCTGCCGCCTGCCTCCCCGAGCCATCAGGATAGGGCGACAGCGGTACAGCACGCCGCAGGCGGCAGGCGCCACCGCCTCATCCGGAGCTCTCCACATTCAGGGCGCGGCCGCTGCAGGCACAGGGCAAACACAGCTACGACTTTGCCCAGGACGCACCAGCTACGATTTTGCCCAGCACGCACCGGCTGCCTGCCTGTGGCAATCCACAGCCCTTTCAGTGCGACAGGGCTGCCCAGCCCAGAGCAGGCTCCGGCGGAACTCACATGCCATACACAATCCCCAACGCCATCCAGCCGCCCAGCAGCACGCGCATGCCGCCACGGCACACGCCCGCGCCCCCCAGGTATGCGCCCAGGAAGCCGAAGAAGCAGAGACCGACTGCGAGCAGCACAAGGGCGGGAGGCGAGCACAGCATGCAGGTCAGAGGGATGTGGCTCTGCTGTGGCAGCATGCGGGGCACACCGAAACCGAAGCACTCGCTGTCCTCACCCCACGCCCCCGCCTTGCTGCAGCCGCCACTCACTGGTGGTGGCTCCCGCCAGGATGCCCAGGCGCAGGTTGGGGTCCATGATCCAGGCCGCGCTCAGCAGCGGCAGGGCCGCGCCGCATGTGAAGCAGATGGCCGACACCACGGCGGCTTGCAGCGGGTTGGCCAGCTCGTCAATGTCTGCAGGGCAGGCAGGCAGGCAGGCAAGAGGGCCAGGTTGCTGACTGCTGGGCCGCACAGGCCAGCTTGGGGACGTGGAGAAGGTCTGCCTGGTGCATGCAGGCCAGCCGGCTGCCAGACCAGCGAGAGAGGCTACCAGCTCCCGCCTCCAGCCTCACCAATGCCCAGCTCGTCCCTCGCATGCGCCCTGATCACGTCCTTCTCCGTCAACACCTCAGCCACCTGGCGGGCCTGCAGGCGCAGGCCGAGCCCGGGCAGCTGTCAGAGCCACACCAGCAGCAGGCGGAAGCCCCGGGCGGGGCACCAGCCATGCTGCCCAGCATCCGGGACCAGCTCCTGCCACAGGTGGGGGCAGGAGGTGCGGCGGGGAGCCCCACCAGGTTGTACGGCAGCCCGCGCGCCACATAGATCTGCGCCAGCTCCTCAAGCTCCCGCGCCTGCGCCACCGGCCCCTTGAGCTGCTCCAGCCGCTCCTGCGCCAGCGGCGGGGCAGGCCCGCAGCGCCGCAGCATCGCACACACAGCCCTGCAGCTCGGATCCACACCACCGACGCCCTCCCAGCGGCCGTGGCGTTGAAAACAAACTCCCGCTGCCGGGGATCCACCCCCGCCCACCTGCTCGATGTCCGCCTTCTCGGCATCCCGCTGGCTGCTCACAGAGATGTACTCGCCCACCTGCGCCAGCAGCAAAGGCCCGCCGGGGAGCAGCCAGGGGGCGTCAGGGACACCACGGTTGCGAGGCAAATAAACAGGGCTGGATGCGGCAGCACCAGGCCAGCAGCAGGAGGCGGTCTGGGATGCAGCAGACACAGCAGGCGAGGCTGTGGCTGTGCCCTGGCTGCAGGCATGCCCTGCATGCATGTACAGCCCGGCCCACCCCACGCACCGCCATGGAGAGGGCGCCGCCTACCAGGCCCGCCACGCCCGCCAGCCGCAGCGTGGCCAGGTCGGAGGTGCCGCCGCCCACGCCCATCATGAGGGAAGCGATGGACACCAGCCCGTCGTTGGCGCCCAGCACCAGCGCTCGCAGCCAGGGCGCGCGGTTGCTGTGGTGCCTGCGCGGCGCGAAGTGGGCGGGGCGAGGGGCGAGGGGCACGGTCAGGGGGCAAGCTTGGCAAAGGTGGCTAGCGCAGGTGGCGCCGCTGGTCGAGCTGCACGGCAACGAGGCTGATGACAGGCAGGAAATGAGGCTGCCGCCAGGCAGGAGCGCCAGCCCTCGCGCCCCTGCTGCACTGCTCACATGTGGTCACACAGCTCATCATTGTCATCCCCAGGAGCCAGCGGCTGGATGACGTCGGGCAGGTGGTGGGTGGAGCCGTCGGGGGTGCCGCCGTGCAACCGACCGGCGGAAGCTAGAGAGTGCCGTCCCAGCCTCTGCAGCAAGGCAGCATGCCCCGAGCGTCAATTTCAATTCACAAATGTGCCCTTGGCATGGATGAGTCGAGCAGCGGCGGGCAGGCCGACCCACCGTCAGCGTCGACGGTAGCGGCTCGTAGGCGTCGGGCGCTGCCGGGTGGCTCCCGTGCGCTCCCGGCAGCTGCGCCTCTAGATCTTTGCGCTGCTCTGGCCCCATCGAGCGGTGACTGGTGAGGAAGGCTGTTCAGGGCCCTGCTGCCTGATGCCGACAGCGGTCTGGCACGGGGTGAAGCGGCGCACCCTGGCAGGACTTTCAAGCCACCGTGACTGCTGCGATGCGAAAATGCAGCGGCAGAATGACTGGAGAGGCGAGGCGGCAGAGGCTCCACGGCAACGACGAGAGTCTCCTTTCACTCGGCTCTAGACGAGAATTCCCGGCCAATTGGCGCGGGCTTGAAGTTTGAAATTCTGCGTGGCGATAAGCATATGATGTACATGCCACCTGGCGTGGCACCCGGGGGTGCCACGCATGCGGGGGTGCTGCGCATGCGCAACTTAGCCCGAGATGCCCGCTGCAAAACTGAACATATCCGCACATATATGCATGGTATGCCCCCAAGCCCTCTAGCCTCTCCCTGATCACAGCGCTGCTGACTGCCAGTCGCTGTCGAGTGTGCATTACACACTTGCTAGGAAGGAACCGCCAGCCAGCTCGCCAGAGGCGGCTGCTGCGGGCTGCATGCGCCAAGGGACAAAGTAGCTCAAACGAAGGGGGGGCTGCTGCTGCTGAAGGTTGCTGCTGTTGTGGCTGCTCACGCCACCAGCTGCACCGCGCCGCCGACCTGCAGGAGCAAGGCGAGGCGCGCGGCATGCATCGCGTCAGCACACTGTAGGGCCTGCCCCGCCGCCACCCTTTCCATGTGAGCGGGCATGCTGCCGGGCCCTCAGCTCTCCAGCAACCCACAGCCACAGCTGCGGGGCCCGCCCCACCCTGCTGTCATGGCATGCACCACAGCCCCTCCGAGGGGCCTCCACCGCCATCCGCCACCTCCCACCACCCAGCCCCAGGCCAGGCCCGGCCCTCCCCAGCCGCCCACCTCCTTGATCTTCTTCTCCGCCAGCTTGCTCACAAACTTGGCGCGCACCACCACGGGCTGCTGCGGCAGCTGGCCCTTGCCCAGCAGCTTGAAGTAGCCGTGCTTGGTGATGTCGATGACGGGGGCGGTGGCGGTGTCCTTGGCAGCAGCCACGCGAGCCTCCTCGCCCACCAGCGTCCACACCTGCGGCGCGCGGCGCAGCGGCGGCAGGCACGGCACCGGGAGTCAGAAACGGGCAAGGTGGCAGGCACTGGGCGGGCATGCGCCCGAGGGGGAGCTGCTGCGGTGGGTGTGAACCTCGGCATTCCCCGCCCCGCTGGATCCATGCTGCCTTATCACGACCAGCTGCTGGGTAGGCTGCCGCTGCGCTGGCTGTCACAAGCGCGCACAGCTCTGGTGCCGTGCACTCCCGTGCGTACTGTCGGGCCGGCCTCGCTGCGCGCGGCTGCCCAGCCTCCAGTGCTGCTGCCACCGGCGTGTGACTGTGCCGGTGAAGGCTGTCCACATCGCCGCTGATGGTTCGCCAGCACCTGTCGCTTCTCGTCTCGCACCAGCTGCTCCTGCTGCTCCTATGGCTGCTTCTTTGAAAAGGAATGCTGCTGCTCCATCGCTGCTGCATCCATGCTCCATGCCATGACTCCGCATGTGGCGGGCCGGCTGGGGGTGCCACCGCGGCCTACGCGCCATGCCGTTTCTGCCCCTGCCCCCTTGCTGCGCCATGCGCACTCCTGCTGCCTCCCACACATGCCTGGCTGCCTCGCAGACCTCCCTGACACACCCTCAGACCTCCTCCCCAAGCACCGCACCTTATCCAGGTTGATGATGGGGCAGTGGTACTTGTTCTTCTTGTAGTTGAAGTACCGCATGCCCACCTTGCCGAAGTAACCGGGATGGTACTTGTCAAACATGATCCTGCGGGCCAGAGCGCAGCATGCCTCCACTCAGCATGGGCGTGCCCTGGCACAGCATGGGCGACGGCACAGTCACAAGTGATGGGTGCGCCAGGTGCGCACCTGTGGTGGTGCTGGCCACCGGCGTTACCGCGGCCGCCCGGGTGCTTCCTGTGCTTGCCGATGCGGCCATGGCCCGCCGACACGTGGCCGCGCTTCTTGCGGTGGGCCTTGAGGCCTGCGCGGCAGCGACGGGGCGGAGGCAGCGGCGGCGGGCGATGGGCGGGCGGCATCGCAGCGCCGTCTGCCCACGGGCGAGCAGGTCGCGGCATCACACGCTGCTGCTGCTCCCGGTGTGCGCCAAAGGACCCCCCCGCCTGCACAGCCTGCATGGCCGAGGCGCCAGACTGCCGGCCCGCCGCCTGGGCCTTCTGGCCGGTGCATGGCTCCCCCAGCATCCTTGGGGCAGCACCCGCGCCCCGCGGTGCCCCGTCTGCCACACGCTGCTCCATCGCAACATGCAGGCCAGCACTCACGGGTCGTCATCTTGCCGGCCCTCCTCCTGAACAGGCGTCCTCTAGGCCGAGGTAGAGGCCGGGGCAGGCCCGGACCTGCTATTCATGCGCCAGGCGCGCCCTGCCAGTGCACGCCCAGGGTCCGAGGGGGCCGAGGCGGGCGACCACCCCTCTGTGTCGATCAATTGAGCATTTATTCGAATCCAGGTCCACCACACCGTCCATACCGGCCGTTCAAGCACCCATCGCCGCTCCTGGACCTCATCACGCTGCGACACCCGAGTGGTGGCGGAGCCTTCTCCCGGCCCCAATCCAAGCAGCATCAAAACCAGCACCACATCCAGGTTTTCGGTCTTGCCCTGGCAGGCCAGCAGCAGCAGCCATGAGGTCTTCCTGTTTGCTACAGGCCAAGAACGGTGCGCTGGGGCCTGGAGCTGGCCGCTTGCTGATCCGAGGCGCGGCATAATTGGTGTCCTGCAACGGCAAGGGCGCACTATGCAAGGCCCTGCCACCGCTGCCGCCGCCGCCGCCGCCTCCAAATGGTGCCGACTTGTTCCTGCTCCCGGCCCCGTGCAGCCTTTGAGATCCTCAGCAGGATGCCGCAGCATGGCCTGGGCAGCAAGCTGAGCCGTACCAGCTGGACGGATGACTGCTACTGGACCATCGCTAGAGTCAAGCTGTCGCCAGTGAGCCAGCACAGGCACAACCGGGCGCTGGGACCACAGCGTCGTCAGTCGCCGCCTGGCACCTGGGGGTAGCAAGTCGTGTTGGCTGAATCCACCCTGGTGGGGCCTGCATTTCTCACCCCGCCCTTGCGCTGCGTGCCGTGCGTGCAGGACGGCAAGCACGGCAAGGCATGGGGCGTGCTGACGTGGCGGGGAGAGCCGCAGCGGCCCAACGCGCCCACCCAGATGGCGGGGCCCCTCAAGCGCGTGTGGCGCGCAGTACAGGACGGCAGCCAGCAGCAGTGGCAGTCGATAGGAGTGGCAGACACCCTGCGACAAGAGCAGCAGCAAGCAGCAGCAGCGGAAGCACCGCCGGCGGAAGAGACGCCTGCGGCTGTGGACAAGCAGGCATCGGCAGCGTGAGCTCTGCTACCCTTTAGGACAGAGTTAGGATCTAGGCACAGCCCCAGGCTTGTACTTTTACTCGCCATGCGCAATAGATTGGAACCAAATATGCCAGGCAGGTTAGAAAGCATGCATCATCAATGAACTCCAACAACTGTAACTTGCTGTACGAACAGCAAGCACAGGGTCGTGATGCCAACAACCACCTCCCCCTGGCAGCGGACCGGTACCGTCACCGCCCGCCGCGGGCCTTTTTGGCGCGGCTCCCCCCTCGCGTCTTGCTCTCGTAGAATTGGATCAGCTTCTGCAGCGACCAGCAGCCGGGGCAGTCGGCCTGGGCCAGCGAGTGCAGCCTGCGGCGCAGGCAAGGGTCGTGGCAGAGGTGCAGCGGGAGGTCAGGCGCAGCAGAGGCGGAGCTCAAGCGCAAGAATGTGGGGAGCCTGCCCATGCGGCGTCGGCCATGTGCAGCAGGCGCACATGCAGCTTGGGCACGGCTCCCCGCCGCAGCGTGCCCCACCTGGCCGCCGGCACCACGGCCCGCTCGCCGTCTGCCCACTGCAGCCACAGCTCCACGCCCTCCTCTGTCGTCTTGGCGCCTGCCAGGGGCCAGCCACCACCATGCAGCAGTGTTAATGCCTGGTAAGGGCACAGGCGCGCAGGATACGAGGCGCACGCGCGAGGGGAGGCCACGAGGCACGCGCGGCGCGATCAGCTCCATCAATAAGCCAGACACGCAGGCAGCAGGCGGCAGGCCGCACCTCTGATCGTGCCCTCCTTGATGCGCAGGGCCAGGTTGTGGTCGCTGTCAGGGTCGTCATCCTCCTCCTCCTCCTCACCCTCCTCCTCCTCAGCCAAATCCACCACCTCCGCCACTCCTCGACCGGCAGCAGCAGCAGCCGGCTCCGCGTCCTGCCGCTGGATGGCCTGCTGCTGCTGCTGCGCCTGATCTGGCTGTGGCGCCGCCTCATCCTGCCCCCTCTGTGCCGCGGGGGCGGGCTGCACTCAGCCGGGGTGAAGCGGCAGGCACAGGGCAGGTGTGAGGTTAGCAGCGAGGGGCAGGAAACAGTGCAGCCTGCCTGGGCTTTCTCACCCCCCACAGCACACAGGCACCCGGCATGCCAGCCTGCATTCTGCGGTGTGCCTGCACCACCTGTGCCTGCACCACCTGCTGCTCCTCCTCGGTATCAGGCACCACCTCGCCACCCTCCTCGCCGCTCCCGCCTTGCACAACCTGCAAAAAAGGGGCACCAGGCGTGTGACGAGCGGCAGCACAGCGGCGGGCGTGACGGCATGCACACGGCGCATGCAACGGCCCAGCAGCCCGATGCCGCAGCCAACCAGCGCATTTGGCACGAGGCTCCCGCAGGCACCAAGTGCAGGCGCCAGCGATCTGCTGCCCGCTGCGCGGCGGGAGCTTGCCTGGGTGTCGGGCAGGGAGTCTGCGCCATCGCCCCCCTCCTCGTCGTACCGGTTGGTCCACTGCACCTCATCGGCCTGCGTGCGCAGCAGCTGGTGCAGCGGGGCTGGGGCCTGCGCCGCCGGCGCCGCCGCCGCGCCGGCCTGCCGCGGGCTTCCCTCGGGCTGCAGCTCCTCCTGAGCATCAAAGAAGTCGTCCTCGCCTGGGCAGGTAGACAGGCAGGCAGGCAGGCAGGCAGGAGGGCAGGCAGGAGGGCAGGCAGGGCACGCGTGGGGGCAGGCAGAGTGAGGAGGCACCTCAGCTTCGAGCAGGCACATGCGCCTGTGCCGCTGGGGTCCAGCCCGTAACTGGACGGCTGCCGCTTGCCGCGCCCCCAGCACACGGGCCCCGCCACGCATGGTGCGGCAGCCTGCTCCATAGGGCCATGCGCCGCCGCCGCAGCTGCGGCCGGCTGCTCACCTGCCGCCGCCGCGTCCGCCGCCTGCGGCGCCTGCTGGTCGCCGGGCGGCAGCAGGGGGCCCTGCCGGTCCAGCTTGCAGGGGCTGGGGGCCTTGTTCTGAAACATGGAGGCGATGATGGGCAGGCCCTGCAGGCACGCACGGTGCCGGTCATGAGCCCCGCAGGTGCCGGCAGACCGCAGCAGAACCGCGGTGCGAGTGGGGCCACAGGCAACAGAGCTGCAGCACAGCATGCGCATGAGGGCCAGAGCAGCAGCAGTTTGTGATCAGCCGGCAGCCGGCAGCTCCCACCTGCTGGAAAGCCAGCTCCGCCTCATCTGGTGGCCCCTGGTCTGTGGATGCATCTGCCGCCGCCGCCTGCTCCGGCGCAAGCGTGGGCAGCCGCTGCTGGCCCGACCCAGGCAAGCCACCCGGCTCGCCCTGCTGCTGCTGCGCTGCCGCCGCCACCCCTGCTACCGTGTTGATGGCGGCGGCCACGGCGGAATCAGCCGCAGCCTCTGCGGCCGCTGCCACCGCAGCCAGACCAGGGGGTGGCGCTGCAGGGGAGGAGGAGGCGGGGCGCGGCGGGAGCAGGCGGGAAACGAAAGAGGGGTTGGGAGACATGAGGCAGCATCCGCACAACGCGGGCAAGCATCGGAGGCACACAGGGCCAGCAGAGCACAGCCGCCAGCAGCAGGCAGGCCACGCTCTCACCGCCAGCAGCCCTCCGCTGGCGCTTGGGGGCCGGCTGCTGCTGCTCATCCATGCCGCCGCCAACTGCTGCCGCCGCCTGCTGCACCGACGTGGCGGGGGCAGGCGCGGGCCTCTGCGGCACCGACGCCGCTGGCCCCTGCTCGCCGAAAAACGAGGAGTACGGCCGTGCAGCGCGAACTGGAGCCGATGGCCGCTGCTCTCCGAAAAGGGAGGAAAATGACACCTCGCCCGCCTGCACCGCACCAGCAACAGGCGGGGGAAGCGGCCCCGCAGCAGGCGGCCCCTCCGCCGCAGCTGCCGCCGGCCGCTTGCGGCGCAGGGCCTGGTACAGCGCTTGCCCCGACACCACACGAGACGGCCCGCCGGGCGACGGCGCCACGGCGGGCGCCGCGCCCCCAGGTGACCTGTAGCCAGCTGGCGGCCGGGGCGCCGCGAGGGGGGCGCCCCCGCCTCCGAGCAAGCTGGCCACTGCTGCGGGGCGGCTGCCATACACGGGCGACAGTGCCACGCGCGCCGGCGACGGCTGCGGGGGCTGCAACGGCGAAGCCCCGGCATAGCCGCCAGCTGTTGCACGGTAGCCCGGCGGAGGGATGGGCGCTGGCGCCTGCGGCGCCGCCCCTGACGCGTACCCCGGCGGAGGCTGCGGCGCAGGGACGCTGCGCATGAGAGGCGGCGCGTAGGCGGGCGGCGCGCCTGCCTGCTGCGCCGTGGGCTGGAAGAACCGGGCGAGGAGGGAGTCCGCCTGGGCGGCTGGGCCCGAAGCGCCTGTCCCTGCCGCCGCTGCAGGCGCCGCGGGCGGGCCCCAGTGTGGCACTACACGGGCGTTGTGGTGGGCTGGCGCTGGGGCAGGCGCCGCCGCCTGCGCCGGCGGCTGCACAAAGAAACGCCTGGCCTCCTCCCCCTGCTCAGCACGGTAGCCCGAGCCATAGGCCGGCTGCAGCGGGGAGGCAGCCTGCAGCGGCAGCAAGGGCAGCACGTAGAAGGTCGACGGCTGCGGCGGCGGAGGTAGCGGCTGGGCTGGCGCTGTCGGCTGCTGCCGAGCCGCGGCGGGCGCAGCGCGGCGCGGCGCCCTCACCTGCGCCGCAGCTGCCTGATGCTCCACGGGCTGCATGCGCACACCCGCCAGCAGCACGGAGGGCGGCAGGGGCTGCCCCTGCCCGCCGTGCAGCGGCTGCTCCTGCTCAGGCTGGGACTCGAGAGGGATGTTGCGGGGAGCCACCGGCATCTGAGCCGGCGGCAGACGCCCGCCGGCGGCACTCAGCCTCCTCGCAGCACTGCTGACGCCACTCCCCCTGCCCTGTACTGCTGCTCGCAGGACCGAGGCGCCCCCCGCTGACGCCTGTGGTGCCTGCCGTCGTGCCTGTTCCCCTTCCTGCGGCTGGTGCGGGGGCGGCTGCCCGCGAGGATGCTGCGGCGCCGCCGCCGCTCCTCCCTCCTCCTCCTGCTGCGCCGCACGCTGCTGCTGCCCCTCTGCCTGCTGCTGCCCCGCAGGATGCCGAACGTCGCTGCGCGCCTCTGCGCCACTGCCCGCCTCTGCCTCCCCCGCGCCGCCTGCTGCCCTCGCCCCCTCCCCCTCGTCATCAGAGGGGCTGGGCTCCAGCAGGCGCCCGCTGCTCTTCCGCTCATTATAGTCTCGAATCATCTCGGTCCAGGTGTCGGGGAAGTGGCGGCGCAGCTCCCCCTGCGTCAGCCTGCACCCCCCAGCATCGGCGGCCAGCGGTGCACGGGCAAGGCACGGTGAGGCACCTGGCACCTCTCGCACACCATGCTGCTGCTGGGCACGGGCTCGGGTTGGGGCAGCCAGCCGCCAGCCCAGGCCAGAAGGCGGCTGGTGCAGCCAGCCCAGCCCAGCGCAGCACAGCGCAGCGCGAGCAGCAGCCGCGCCGCCGCCCCCACCAGGTGCCCTCCTCGTGGGGGTGGCTGTGGAACAGCACTTCGTAGCGGGACACGCTATTGTGGCGCCCAGGCCGCCGCCGCCGCTCCCGCAGCACAATCCTGGCCTTGGCGGGGCGCAGCATCAACTCCTCCGCTTGCTGCAGGCGGCGACAGGTGGTGGGGTAGGGCAGGGACGCGGCTCGGGGTCTGGATGCAGCGTAGTGGTTCGCCGGCGGCGAGACGCAGCCGGCGGCAGCCAGCGGCAGCCAGCGCCAAGCATGCACGACTGGCCTCCAGCAGCATGCATGCCGTGATCTGGCGCAAACACCAGCTGCTCAAGGCAGCCCACCTGGCCAGCTGCACCAGCCGCAGCTCTTTTCCCCACCCGCGCCCCTGCCCCGCCCCCCTGCGCCATGCTCACCGTGTCTGGCACCTGGGACAGCGAGGCGCCGCCCGACAGTATGTCGCACAGCCGCTCCTCCACCGCACCAAACTTGACGTGGTCGCCTTTGAGGCTGGCAGCATCGGCAGACACAGCAATCTTGACGGCCTGGCGCACCCTGCACACACACAGCATGCACGCACACGCGCGCAGCAGGCGCTCGAAGCCGTGGGCAGATCCTGGCGGCATTGCCTGCCGCAGCAAGCAGGCCACCGTGGGGGTGCACAAGCAGCACCCGCATGCACGCAGGCTCGGCCAGCGCCGGAGAGCGGAAGGCAGCGGCTTGCCGGAAGATGGGCGAGTCCACCGTGCCCAGGATGCCCAGCTTCTCCGCAATCTCCTTCCACCCCTCCCACGCCAGCGTCGGGAACTCGGCGTCCTCGGGCATGGCATGCGCCTGCGCCTGGTAAGCCTCCTGCACATGCCATGCCGGACCGGCCCAGGCGGCGGAGGAGTTGGGCGGCAGCAGCCCCTGCTCCCCGCTGCAGCACCTTGTTGTGCCGCCCGCTCACTGATGTGCGTGCACCGCCGCCCCAGGGCCCCAGGGCGGCTCACCAGGCAGGCTGCCAAGAGCACTCCAGCCATCACGGCGAGCTACACTAGCGCCGGGCCTGGCGGTGCGGCCAAATGGATGTTACCGCCGCTGAAAGCCTGGCAGCCCTATCCCAGCGCCCGACCACGCCCTGCCCTCGATACGTTTTGCACCTGCCGGGCCGACAGCTGCAGCCAGGGCGGCGCGGACGGAATGGAATCTGCAACGTTGGCTGTAGATCGCTGGGCGGCGTACACATAACGATTTGGGCTTGCGGCCTGCTGTGCTGTGCCACAGCGCAGCACGCAGGCTCCCGCCGTTTGTTGCGTTCCCACAATCCCTTCCAGGTAGATTTTGGATTTTGATGATTTGAGACAGGAGGAGAGACCTTTACTATTACATTTTATGTGTAAGACAGGCATTCGGGGTCATTTGTTACGTCAGTGCTGGGAAACAGCCAAAAGCTAACTCTAAAAGGTGTCGACGCACGACACTTGAACAGCGAAAAGAGGTAACGAGGCGCGTGAGAAACGGCGACAAATCACATCGTGGGCCAAACGCCCAGGGCATCGGATCGGAGTCATGCGGTTGGAAAGACAGTGTTGGTGGATCATGGATTTTCTTCTCGGTTGCGTTTATGGAAGAGGTTTGAGAAGCGGGGAACAAGAAGCATAGACCGTCATGGGCAAACGATTGCATTTAGGCGCAAATGCAAGGGGACATGGGGATAGGGGTCGTGGCGAGCTAGGCGTACATGGGAGAGAGGAAGGCACACATCAGCACGCTAGTGTACAGGGTACTGCTTCAAGGAACAGACACGGTCAAGCAGGGTAGGATGTTGGGGCTGCACTCGCGGCCATCGCAGGCGGCGGCGTGCAGGCAGCGGAGAAAAGACAGAGAGGCGCCCAGACAGGCCTGAGCGGATGGGGGCAAGGCGGCGGGTGAGACACAGTGCGGAGCGCTCTGAGGAAGGGCAGGAACTGAAAGCATGCAAGGCCCATAAGCAATTCAAAGACACCAGGGTTTCAAATAGCAGGCTGGTGGGGCGGACACCCCGCCCAGCTCCGATGGAGCGGGATGTATGACATGAAAAGGAAGGGAAGGAGACAAGAGAGAAGGCATTCGGTTGGGGTGCGGGTGGAAGGGTGGGGCCAACTGCGGGCACAGGCCGGCAGCGACACCTGGCAGCGCTGAGGGCCGCAGGAGGGTGGGTGGGATGTGTGTACCGATGAGATGAGCAATTTCCTCGACAGCATCAAATCTGGGGCGGGCGCATGCACGCCGAGTGCGGCCATGCGCCGCCAGCCACGAATCATTCAATGCTTGGGGCGATGTGCGGGCCAACAACGAAAGGAAGGGGGTTTAGGGCGGAAGGCAGACAGTGAGTGAGACGAAAGACTCAGGGTACAGAGACCAGCAGAGGGCCCACAAGAGGGCGGGGCGCTGCTCAGTACGAGTGACAGGCGCGGGGGGCCGGAGAGAGGGGCGCTACTAGTATATTGGGGTGCGCCGGAAGGCGGAACACTAGTGCGCTAAGTGGAGGGGGCACGCAGCGGGCAGCCCTTGCGCCGCTTGGCGGGGTGTCCGTGGAAGTCGGCTCCCCTGCACTCGGGACACACGGGGCCAGCAGCAGCAGCAGCAGGGTCAGCCAACCAGCCACCCAGAGGGCTGGCAGCAGCCAAACCAACTCAGGTCAAACCCCTCCGGCATACGAGGCAGGCAGGGCAGGCGGCACGGCGCGGGGCAGGGGCTGGCGCTCACGTGCAGTCGCTGTCGCTGGAGGCGGCGGCGGCGTCCAGCATGCGCAGGGAGTCGAGGTGGGAGGGCGTCTCGGGGGCGCCGCCGCTGCTGCGCGCGCTGCTGCCGCTGCTGTGGCTGGCGTCGTCGGCGGCGGCGGGCGCCAGCTTGCGCAGCGACACGTGCTTCACGCCCTCCAGATGGTCCAGCTTGCACTGCAGCGAGCAGTAGTGGCTGACGTCCTGCAGGTGGCGGCTGCACACGGTGCAGAGGCTGGCGCCCACGGCGCCCTTGGGCGGCCGTGGCTGCGGGCGGCGGCGCAGGAAGATGACCTTGGAGCTGTTGATGGTGTAGCCTGCGCGGGCGCGGGAGCGCGGCGGGGGTGGAGGACGTGAGGGGAGGCACGCAGAGGAGGAGGGAGGAGGCGGACGAAGGCACAGCGCCACACCGCCGCGCCTGGACTCGGCGGCGGCGGCGGCGGTGCCGGCAGAGCGGCGGCTGGCACGGGCAGCCAGAATCGTACAAACCCAAAGCGCAGAGGCCCCAGCCACCCACCCTGGATGCCCCCGATGTCTGCGTAGCGGGAGATGTCTGCCATCTTCACCACATCATGGTAGCTGGAGCGGCGGACCTGCGGGCAGGGGCGGGCGGGCGCCGTTCGGCGGCGTCGTGCGCGGGGCGTGGGCGCCGCCACCAGCAGCTGCAGGTGCCGCGGCCCGCAATACGCGAGCCATGCGACCACGCAAAGGCCACATTGTCCATCGGGGGACGCGATGGGGGCTGGGGCGGCTCCCCAGGGCCCCTTGCACGCCCTTCCCGCCCATGCTGGACTCGAAGATCGCCGCCGGTTCAGTTCCCGCTGCTGCGCCCCCACATTGTGCCCACCCTGCCCCATTTCGAGCCCACTGACCTGTAAGACGGGCGCCAGCGGCTGGGAGGCCACACACAGGGCGCAGCAGGGCTGGTTTTTTGAGCAATCGTAAAAGTTGAGCTGCGCCTCCCTTGCAGCGCTGGTGGCGTGGGCGGGGCATTGTGTGAAGAAGCTATCCGTGCGTACAAAGCCCTGCAGGTCCTGCAGACTCGCCATGGCGTTGGCGCGTTTGCAGGATGGGCTTTGGGGCAGTGATCAGGGCTCAGGAATGGTGCAGTGTGCCCTGGGGAGCGCAGAACACCCGAGGAGGGAAGTGCAGAGTGTGCGCCGCCGATCGGCCAGTGATATTTGGCACGATTCGTGCTGGGACATGTGGGATTGCCCTAGCGTTTTTACACCACTGGCAAGCTGTGCGGCCCAAAACCAGCGCAGATGCAAGCCCCAAAACGTGAGCCGCGGCCGTGTGGTGGGCCGCCCTCCCTGGGCTTACCGCCCCCTCCCGCCGGCGCCCTCCCCCGCAGGCGCCGCGGCGGCTGGCCTCACGGCCGCGCCAGCCCCCACCCGGCGGCGCCCTTGAGCTGCGTACGGGCCAGGCGGGAGTAGAAGGTGGCGATGTCGGTGCTCTTCCGCACCGCCCGCCAGCAGTCGCCCGCCACGCCCCGCAGCCACTGCTGCCCCGAGCACCGCCGCGCAAGGGGCGGGCATGGCCGGCCCAGCAGCTGCGCCACCAGCGTGGCCCAGGCTGCTGGGTCGGCTGCGCTGCCGGAGCTGCCGCCTGGCAGTGCTGGCAGCACCCAGTAGCTCATGCCCTCGCCTGGGCCGCTGCCGCCGCTTGTGCTATGGCCGCTGCCGTTGCTGGCGCCGCTTTGTTCCAGCATACGCAGCGGACCTGCAGAGCAGGCAGGCAGTGGCTAGGGCCAAGCAAAACATGACGCAAGGAAGCAAGGACACAGAAGGAAAGTGGTGTCACCACCAACACACGCGCGCACCTGGGCGGCGCAGGCGTGAGGAGGCGAAAAAGGCGTCCAGCTGGCGGTCCAGCAGCTGCAGCTGGGCCGCGCTGGGCTCCCCGCTGCCTGCCGCCACCACATGCACCAGCACCACCTCTGCCAGGTGCTCCTGCGGGGGTGCCTGCCGCGCCGGCTGCGCCCCCGCTGCCGCCGCTGCCCCTGCCGCCACCGTTGCTGGCTGCTGCGGGTCGCGGGGCGGCAGGCTGGGGTCAGGGATGCCGCGAGCCAGCATCTCAGCGGTCAACATGAAGTCCCAGGTGCAACGTGCACCATCGCCCACCCCCTCGCAAAACACCAGCACACGGTGGCAGGTGGAGAGGAGCAGCACGGCGAGCTGCAGCTGCGCCAGCGCCTGCACGCCCTCGTAAGGAACCGCCGCCGCCTTGCCCTCGCCCGCGGCCGCCACCGCCGGCGCCGCAAGCGCCGCCGGTGGCTGCTGCTCCCACCGCGCCACCATGTCTGCCAGAACAGAGGCAGAGAACAGCGGTTGGGTATCGAGCGCCACCTGGCGGTCGGCGCTGACGCGCAGCGTGATGCCGCGCGTGCAGTGCTGCCACCGCTGCTGCTGCGCCTGCCTCCCAGCCGTGCCTGGCCACACAGGAAAGGCGCTGGTGGGGTGGGGCCCCGCCGCAGGCAGGTCACCACAAAACCCTGTGCGCAAGGAGGGCAGCAGACCAGGTGTCGAGGGAAGTGGTGGCGCTATTCCATCAAAGGGGGCACCATCCAGCAGGGCCACCATTCCAACATCCAATGGTCTGGCGCTGCTGGCAAGGGCAAGGCCTGCCACACCTACCCAGCAGGCGGTTCAGGAAGGCAGACTTGCACAGGCCCTGTGCCCCCAGCACTCCCGTCACGCAAAAGTCGTGGCTCGCGGCTGTCAGCGGCCCGGCCACAGCCTGAGGGCACATCTGCCAGGTGGTGCTATCCAGCAGGCAGTACGGTTCACCATCCTGCAGAGAGTGCATGGCCTTGACTTGACCAGAGTGCGGACAGCCACAGCGGAGGCGGTTCAGGCGGAGCGGAAGCCAAGTTGGCGGCCGAAGGCTGCTGCTGGGGGTGGGCTCCGCCTTTCGGCTGCTTCTTCACCTGGATGCCCTCCCGTCCCGCAAACCCTCCCTCCTCCCCAGCCTGGGCGCCGCTGCTGCTGCCCACGACACCTGCCGCAGGGGCAGCCTTGCGCAGCACAGCACGCGGGAGCGGCTGGGAGCTCATCCTGCACAATCAGATGAGTGCAGGGCGCTCGGGATGGGCGGGGCCGTCGCAAAAGAAAACTCAAGAAAACCGTGCTCACGGCAGGAGAGGCAAAAGGGCGCTTGGACCGGCTTTCGCAATTCCACACATCGCTCCGCTCTCCAGATCGTCGCAGCCTTCCCGCCCAGCCTCGTGATCGGCGGGCCGGAACGCTATTGGCTTGACTGGGCGACCTTGTTCCACCTGTGGCACGCAGACGAGGCTCAGGGGACGCAGCCGCGGCCGCCAGCGCGGGCCCCGACGCGTCCACTGCAGCCAGCCACCCCTGCACCGGCGGTCACCGACCGGCGGCGGCACCCAGCCCCCCGCCACAATGAAGCAGAAGCGTGAAAGGGAGGAGCCATGTGATGTGTGTGGCCACTACCACGACGTGAGGGCCTAGCACGGCTGCGGCCATCGAGCGTGGTGGTTTTCTGCAGCCTGTTGCGCATGCCGGTCCCCGCTGATCCTTCCCTGCCAGCCCATCCGCAGCCTGCCCAGCTGCTGCCACCCACGTTTCACAACCCTCCTGCCATGCAGTACTACGGCGGCGAGCCCTGCGCCATCTGCGGCCACCGCCTGGAGATGCCGGCGGGGTGCGCCGCGGGCGCTGCGCCTCTGCCCGCCGTCAAGCCGCCCAGCGCTTTCCCTTCCGAGATCGTGCCCGGCTTCCTCTTCCTGGGCAGCTACGACCACGCCTCGCGCCACGAAATCCTCAAGACGCTGGGCATAGGCAACATCCTGAACGTGAGCCTCGCGGCCGCCGCGTGCTGGTTGTGCGCTGCGCTGCGGGCCCCGGAAAAGCATGGTCTGACAGCCGCTGCCGCCGTGCCCCTGGCGCCCCTGCCCCGTGCAGACGGTGCCCAGCTGCCAGGCGCTGTACAAGAACTCCTTCACCTACCACACAGTGTCCGCCAGCCCGCCGCCACTGGACGAGTGCTACTGCTTCCTAGGTGCGCCAGGCGGCTCTCGCCGCCAGGCCATGTTTGCAGTCCCGTCCTGCCTTTGGAGCGCCAGCATGGGCCTCGCAGGCCTGCATCCCACCCCTCCCTTTCGCCTTGCCGCGTGCAGACGAGGTGCAGCGGCAGGGCGGCAAGGTGCTGGTGCACTGCATGAGCGGGCTGTCTCGCTCCGCGGTGGTGGTCATCTATTACCTCATGCGGCGCAACACCTGGCGCCTCAGGTGGGGGTGCTGGGGTGGAGGTGCAGCCGCGCCCGCTGAGCGTGCGTCCATAGTTGCAGTGCTGGCACGTGGCCTTGTGCTGGCTCCCTTGTCCACACGGGGGTTGCCTGTTTAGACGGGCTCGGGAGGCAATGCCCTGCTCAAAAGTGCTGTACCCCCCTCACACACCCGTTCCCCTTTGCCTCATGTCCCCCGCAGCGAGGCCTACCACTGGGTCAAGGACCGGCGGCCGCAGATAGCCATCACAAAGGACGACGCTGCGCGGCTGCAGGCCGCAGAGCTGCAGGTGCTTGGGCCCAATGCCAGCGGCTTCCAGGTGCCAGTGGGCCAGCAGCCCAGCGGGCCGGCGGGCCAGCAGCAGCAGGCCGGAGCGGGGCCCTTTGGCTGGCCCGCGTTTGGCGCTGCAGGCGGCAGCGCATTTGGCGACGGCGGTGCGGCGGCGGCGGCGGGTGCGCCCACGTTTAGCCCGCAGCAGCAGCCAAACCTCAACTTTGGATCCTCGCCCACCCAGGGCGCCTTTGTGTTTGGGGCCCAGCAGCAGCAGCAGCAGCAGCAGCAGCAGCAGCAGCAGCAGGAGCAGCAGCAGCAGGAGCAGCAGCTACAGCAGCAGCAACACCACCACTCAGACATGATGGAGTGAAATGAGTGGTGGCAACTCTATCAGCAATGGGTCAACCTGCCTTGGGCAGATGTTGAGTGGCAGCTGGCTCTGTGCTCAGGCAGTGTGCTCAGGGGTTCCCTCTCACTCCGACCTCTTCATTCAGCCACCAGCAAGCAGCACACCCACCGCCTCCCCTGTGTCTGTACACTAATGTGTTTGTCTGTGTACCCCTCTCTGCACATGCATTTTGTCTTACACACACGTGCATGGATTTGGTGCACATGCCCAACAGATTTATCCACTGTTGATGATTCTACAAAAGCAGTGGGCATTAGCAGGGCTCATCACGGCGCCAGGGTGATTCTGTGCAGGAAGATACGGCTGCGGGCAGCCTCCAGCTCCGGCACGTGCTGAAAACGAATCGCGGGGCTGCTCCCGCCCCTACTGGCATCACAGCCACCATCCCGACCAGCAGCGCCCTCCTCGACCCCACCAGCTGCTGCCGCCTTGCCCGCTGAGCTGCGTGCTGCAGGCCCCGCTAGCTGCTGGATGTAAATGGCAGGGTCGCTTTCCGCCGCCACCAAAAACTGATGCAGGGTGGCCTCGTTTCGCAGAGTGGTGGCGATGTACGCTGCCGGCTGCTGCTGCTGCATTTCCACGTTGCTGCCATCCTCCTGTGCCGGTGCTGCTGCCAGCACCTGCCTCAGCAGGGCAAGCAGGACCGGGATGACACCAGGGTCATAGAGCAGGTCCGCTCCCAAGACCAGACTTGGCTGCTGGGTGCCTGCCGCCTCCTGGCCCCCCCCGGCAGCCCACCCATCTTCCCAGCACAGCTGCCGGCAGCCTGCCCACGGCACTTTGCTGCCATCCCCGAAAGTGGCGTCACCCACGGCAGGAGCTGCATCTGCCGGGCCGTCCCTGGCAGCCAAAAGCGGCACGCCATTCAGCTGCAAGTTGAGCCGGCAGTTGGCCACCGTCTGGGCATCGCCATCTGTGCAGACGACGGCAGCGGCGCCACAGCGGTGCAGCGCCACGCCCACCATGCCTGCCCCGCACCCAATCTCCAGGCAGCAGCGGCCTGCACGGGCCATGCCAGCGCACCGCACAAGGGGTTCGGAGGGGTGTGTGGGTGCCCATCTGGCGAGCACGAGAAAGCAGCGCAGCTGGCCAAGCTGCCGCGACCCCATCTGTTCCCAGCCCCGCACCTGCTGCCAGCTGCGGGTGGCTGAGCACCCACTCTGCCAGCCAGAAGCCCGCCTCCCACTCGTGGCAGCCGGTGCCGCCCTCCAGCAGATTGAGCGAGACGTGGAGGGCCAGCAGGCCGTGCCGCGCATCGCCGGCCGTGACAGGCAGCGGCGGCAGCAGCCCGGGCTCGCCATCCTCCTCCCCCTGCTGCTGGCCGTCCAGCTCCTGCCGCCAATGTTGCTGCTCCTGCTGGCAGCGCTCCACCGCCTGCCGGTCCAGCACGCCCATACGGTGCCAGGTGGCGGCGGTGGGCTCTCCTGCCGGGGCATAGCCGTACAGCTTGTAGCACCAGCCCGGCTGCGGCTGCGGGGCGGCTAACAGTGCGGTGCTTGAGCCGCCGCCGACTGCACCTGCCTGGCCCAGCAGACGGGCGCTGTAGAGCTGCATGAGCTCCTCGCACACCTCCTGCCCATCCTGCTCCGCAGCTAGCACCACCGCCCGCAGCACACGCCTGCGGCGGGCGAGGCAGGTGATCGGCATGGGACATCTATGGTGCACCGTTTTACACCCGCACGCACTTGCCATGCAGCAGCACAGCATCAGCATTGCCACTGGTCAGCCCTCACCGCTGGTGGTCGACGTCGGGCGGCAACAGTTCCGCCAGCGGTGAACCCCCGGCCCAGTTTTGCAACAGTGCCTGCTGGCTGCTTGGCGCCATCAGGCCATCGGAGCCAAGAGCTCTGAGCAGACTGCAGAGCGTGGTGGGGTTGGCTCGCTGCCTGAGAGCGCAGGCAAGCCGCCACTGCTGCTCAAGGTCGCCACCAATTGCGAGGCGCTCCTTCTGCTGCCGGCCGCCGTCATCCGCCATCGCGATGATAAAAATGAGATGCTACAATGCAATGCAACGCCTACAGCGCCTTTTGGTCCCACCAGGGGTGCCTGCTGCCGTGTATGCCGGCCACGCCCCACCCACCTCCGCCCACAGGCCGCAGCGGTTACCTAGCACATTGCTTCCGTTGCATTTTAAACAGGCTCTAGAGGGGCCAGCAGAGCCTATAGAGCGGCCCCCCTCCCGTGGCTGCGGCAAGCCATGGCACAGCGCGTGGCTGTGGGCGGCAGCGGCTGCAGTACATTTTCAGGCAGGCGGCTAGGAGGTCATCAAGCTAGGCCGGCCCCCCGGCAGCAGCGCAAGCTTGCGGTCTGTGCAGCAGGCGGCCACGAGCAGCCTCCCACGCCTCCGCCCAATAGCAGGAAGCCTTCCAACAGCTTAGAGGAGGTATGCGGCGGGCGATTGCCGCTCGGCGGCTGGGCTGCTTGTGGCCAGCGGTGGCGGCGCATGCGGGACCCCGCTTGCACACCGCCGCCACCGCGAAATCCGACCACACGCGTTGCACACAGCAAAAGACGTGCGTGCTGGTCGGCACGAGGATGTGTGGAAGCTTGCAGCCTCTGACCAGCCTCACCGCCGCCGCTGCCTCCTGCGTGCAGCGCATCGCTAGCGGGGAGTTCACTGATGCGGGCTCCACCAAGGAGCGCCTCACGCGGCCCATCCGCCGCGCACTGGCAAAGGACCCAGTGGGCCCAGGTGCATGCCGCTGCAATGCGCATGCGTGTGCCTGTCGCCTCGCTGCCGCCGCTGATCCAAGCCGCGGCAGCCAGCCCGGCATCTGGTGGCGCTGGGTGCCTTCGCTGGGTGCCGGCTGCTCGCCAACCAGCAGGCCACTCATCTCCCAGCCACACCCGCGGCCCGCCGCGCCCCTCCCAGCCCCTGACGCACGCCCCCAGCACCCGCCGCGCCCCGCAGGCCGCGCGCTGTCGATGCGACTGGCCAAGATTGGGCAGCGGTGGCAGCGCAACGCGGCGGAGCGCATGCCCACCGCCACGGGCGACATCCGGGAGATTGTGGGGCAGCCCGTGTTTGTGCCGCTGTTCAAGCTGTACCAGATCTACGGCAAGGTGTTCAAGCTGTCCTTTGGGCCCAAGCAGTTTGTCATCGTGTCCGACCCGCAACTGGCCAAGCACGTGAGCTGCGGCACCCTGTTCCTGCTGCCGCCGTACTGGCGCTGCCGCTGAGCCGGTGCTGCTGCCGCGTGTGGTGGACAGGACGGCGCCGCGTGCAGCGCACTGGCTGGAGCCTGTTTTGCTGTGGGTGCGCTGGGTTGTTTCCTAGTGCACTGCCTGCGGCGCGCGCTGTCCCTCCCCTGGCCCTCTTGCCAGCCGCCTGCACCTGCCCGCTCCCCCCGCCGCTTTGCCCGCAGATCCTGCTGCACAACGCCAACAACTACTCCAAAGGACTGCTGTCTGAGATCCTGGAGTTTGTGATGGGGCAGGGCCTGATCCCCGCCGACGGCGAGGTGTGGAAAGTGCGGCGCCGCACCATCCTGCCCGCGCTGCACAAGAAGTACCTGGCAGCCATGCTGGACATGTTTGGCGACTGCGCGCTGCACGGCGCGGACATGCTGGCCGTCTCGCAGCGGGTGAGCGCCACGGGGTGGTGGTGATGGTGGGGTGGGCTGCAGCGAGCGGCGGCGGCGCTGGCTTCGTGTGTGTGTGTGATGTTTGTGTGTGTGCGTACAGGGCGGCAGGAGGCCTGGGGACAGGATGGCCCGAGCCAGATTCTGCCCCGCCTGCCTGCCTGCCTGCCTGCCTGCCTGCCTGCCTGCCTGTCCTCCCACTACCTGCCTCCTCGCCCCACCCCATGCCCCGCCCCCGCAGGCGGGCAAGGCGGTGGAGATGGAGAACTTCTTCTCCCGCTTCGGCCTGGACATCATCGGCAAGGCCGTGTTCAACTACGACTTCGACTCCCTCACCCACGACGACCCCGTGATACAGGTGGGCGGAGTGGTGTGTGTG
>NW_005435087.1:982833-983239 GCF_000147415.1 Chlorella variabilis | reverse complement strand
TGTGTATAGTGGTGGTGGTGGGAGCGCCGGGGAGCGCGCGGGGCTCGGTTTGTGCGTGTGGGCAGCCTGCCGCGGGCCGAGCCGCCGAACTGCGTGCGCGTGCTTGCCCTGCCCTGCCCTCGCTGCCGCGCCCTGCGTCGCCATGCACGTGTGCACCCTGCCCCACACAACGCCGCCGCCGCCACCACCACCCACCACCCCCGCCACCCTGGCGCAGGCGGTGTACACCACGCTGCGCGAGGCGGAGTACCGCTCCACCTACCCCATCGCCTACTGGAACTTTCCTCCCCTGCGCTGGCTGGTGCCGCGCCAGCGCCGCAACGACGAGGCCCTGGCCGTCATCTCCGACACCCTGGACGAGCTGATCGCCAAGTGCAAGAAGCTGGTGGGTGGGCGTGGTGGCGGG
>NW_005435087.1:981549-982052 GCF_000147415.1 Chlorella variabilis | reverse complement strand
CACCCCTCCCCTTGCTTTCCCCGCAGATCGACTCTGTGATCGGCGACCGCAAGCCCAGCTTCGAGGAGGTGCGGCAGCTGCGCTACTGCACGCGCGTGGTGAACGAGGGCATGCGCATGTACCCGCAGCCGCCCGTGCTCATCCGGCGGGCGCTGGGCGAGGACGAGCTGGGCGGGTACCGCGTCCCCGCCGGCTCAGACATCTTCATCTCTGTTTGGAACCTGCACAGGTGGGCGGTACGGTCCTGGAGTGTGGTGTGTGTGTGGGTGAGGGCCTGGTGTGTGGTGTGTGGGTGGGGGGTGGGCAGGGTGTGGGCCTGGTGGTTCTCAGGGAGGCAGGTTGTGGGTGGGTGGGGAGTGGGAGCGGTTGCCCAGCAGGCCGGTGCGGGATGCGTGCTGGCCGGCGTCGGCGGGGCGCGGAGGAGGCCGGGGCGGGGGTGCCAGGCGGGCGGGCGTCCGCAGTGGCAGGGCCCTCGCCGCTCCCCACCAGCAGCCGCGCCGCGC